>NC_000074.6:83132747-83432747 GCF_000001635.26 Mus musculus
TCTCCCTCCTATCCTTCAGGCTTAATCACTTAATGAAATCCTTGAGGACATTCATGGGCTTTGTGCTACATCTCTCTGTGCTTCTCAACACGCCGTCTGTTTACCTAGGATACTCTCTAGAGATTCTCTGCATGCCTTCCCTGATCCCTTCCCTGTCTTGACATCAGTTGTCTTTCAAAGTACACATGTCCCCCAGGCCCCTACTTGCCTGTCTTTAGGATTAGCTCATTGCCTGTGCTCAGTTGACATGTACACTTTTTTTTTCATTGTACAGGGGATCTCAGATCATCTTTTCAGACCCTTCAATACATACATGTATTCCCCACTACTCCATTAGACCTCAAACTCCTTGAGGGCAGGACCTTGAGTCAGGCTATCACGATGCCCTTATGTCTGAGGTTGATTACATGATTGATGCTGGATAGATATTTACTAAAGAATAAAGGTTGGTGTCAGCAGAGAAGTACAGTATAGCAGCCAGCTCTGATGTGATAGTATTGAAGAAATAATATTCAACATATTGAGACATTACTCAATGATGGACAAAGTTTCTCTAACCTCCTAGAGCTGATGATATAACAAGGGAATTGGAGTTGGCTAATATAATCTAAATCCTAGAACTAAACAGCAAAGTCCATAAAGGCTATTTATAGCTGTATCTATCAGTTCTGGAAGAAGCAATAGTTTAAGCATTAGAGAGAATGACCCTTGAGGGTTAGTTTAAACTGTTGCTTAGCTTTCTAAAGCTTTTTGAAGATTTCTCTGTATTTACTTTGTGTGTGCTCTGTGGTGTGTGTGTGTGTGTGTGTGTGTGTGTGTGTGTTTCAGTACACTTCCAACCCCAATAAGCCTGTGCAAAACCATACAATTCAATAATTATATTTACAAGTTGTACATCTAGATTGGGTAGGTCTAGCTATGAGATCTTGAGGCTTCTCCAGGCCATTTGGTTTTGCTCCTTCTTCCTCCATTTTTCCCCATCCTTCTCCTCCATCATCCCCTACCCTTCCTCCACTCTCTAAAACCGCCAGCCCCACCTTTCCCTTCCACTGCCCAGTCACAGGCTCCAGCCTTTGTCTGACCAGTTAGAATGGGGAGAGGTTCACATGAAATCACCTGAGTATGTGAGCCACTCCTAATCGGGCAGCCCCTCTTGAGGAAGCAGAATACAAACAGCACCAGAGCAACCCACAAGAACAGGTGTTTCACTGTCTATGTCTGTGTGTCTGTGAGTGGATGTGCATATGTATGGGGAGGGGGCAGGGATCTGTGTACACCCAGGACAGAAACCAGGAGGGGCTGAGAGACTGAATCTTTTGAGTTAAGACCCATCTTAGAGAACCTGACCTAAGGTTTAACTCAAGTTAACTATCAGTACCTCACACCAGTTTCCAGGTTGCCATCCGACAAGAACTGCATCTAACACCAGTTTCTAGGTTATTCCACAACAAATCTGCACCCCCAGGTTACAAGCCCGCCCCTGACACTTCACTTCCTAACAACCACCAATCAGGAAAAAAAGCAGAAATTAAGTTTATAGTTTGGCTCCGAGCACCAGCCAATTACGTTAAAGGCTATATCAGATGGGTACCAAGGTAGGTACCCTCTTCTTGCCCCTATAAATGTTTGCCTAAAACTGGGCTTGAGGCCCCCTCCTGTTCTACATCATAGGTGGTGGTGTGGCCCAAGCGATTACATCGGATTCAGCTCCTAGTGGTCTTTTGGGGGTTCATGAACATTTCCTGGCACAACACTTTGGTGCATTGGCGAAGAACTCCAGGACCTGACCTGGAGAGTCTCAATACCAGTAATGTCTGTCTGAGTCAGTGAGTCTGTCCATGTGTTTATGTACGGTACTCCTGTCTGTGTCTTTGTTTGTTCATAAACTCTGAGTGGTGCCATGTCTGTAATTCTGTTCTAAATAAGGACTTAAATCTGTATTTGTGACCAGAAGTGGTTGAAGCAGATGTGCTAGGGGACTGTTGCCATGGGGGACTATTGCCATGGGGGACCAGAAGACGTCCTAAGTCCCAATCTGTGGTGGGCATGGACTGGGAAAGCCAAGGGCACCCATCGATCTGGTTACTTTCCTTCCTTCCTGACAGAGAGGAAGGACCACGTTTCTTTCTTGTATATGAGCACCACTTGCTGGTTGTTTTTAAGGTGCCATGTTGCAGTGCAGAATGCTTGGAATTTTTCTTGTGTTTTGTCTTTGTCATCTATGTTACAGGGCAACTTTCTGACAGACATTTACCATGGGACAGATGCCTTCCACTCCACTATGTTAAAACTAAATCTTTCTGTCACCATTAAGAAAACTTTTTCTCCCCAAACAACAGGCAGCCCCACCTTATCCAATCCCTCAGGCGGAATGTCACCTGCTGCAGGGACACAAAGCTGCTGGGGGCTGTCTCCTGAGCCTGAGTCTCTTGTCCTCCCCTTGAGCACAGCAGGGCCAGTCAATGATTAAAGAAACCAACCTCATCACTATTGGCCCTTTGCCACTAGTGACCTTCATAACAGAAAATTCAGAACTCCCTTTTTTAGTAACCAGTCTCTTGGAGTCAGTCCTCTTCACCCACCAGCCTACTTGGGATGACTGCCAGCAGCTTTTGCAGGTTTTCTTTGCCACGGAAAAAGAAAGAGAAAATCCAGACAGAGGCCAGGAAACTGGTTTCTGGCCCCATAGGGGAACCCACCAGCAACCAGGCAGCTATTGAGGCTGGCTTTTCCTTAAGCCCACCCAGATTGGGACTTCAACACAGCTAAAGGCAAGGAGAGGCTCTAAGTCTTACCACCAGTCTCTGTTGGTAAGACAGCCCACCAATTTGGCCAAAGATAAATAAGATGTCTTTGCCCTTCCCTGACTCCCCTGTGCCCCACACAATGCTCTCTTCCAGTTAGTGTTCCCATGTAACCCTTGGATTATTGAAAGGTGGCCTGGCTTCCTCTTCCAGAGTCACGGCTTCTTACTTTGCATCTTGAAGTGAGTTATCTAACTTGTTCATGATTCAGACAGTGCTTGCCAGCTGGGGGACCCAGTGCTCAAGCACACAAGCCATTGTCCAGATAACTGTATTTGAATTCACCTGGAAGGCACACCTGCAGGCAAGTCTCTGAGGACATTTTCAGAGAGGTTTAATTAAGGAAAGAAGACCCTCTCTGAATCCAGGTAGCACCATGCCATGGGCTGAAACTGCCTCGAACAGAAGAGGAAATGAAGAATGCCAATGTAACAAGCATGCCACCTCTAACTCTCTGCTTCTCCGTCCCTTCTGCAGACCAAGCTGCTCATGTCCCTGTGCCCTGTCCAAAACAGACTGCATCCCTCTGGGCTATGAGCCAAATTAAGCACTTTCTCCCTTAACTTTGCTCTCTGACTGGTATTTATCTGACACAGCTAGAGCCCCATAATTGATATAGTAACTGTTAGTACAGAAGAGAGCCTTCAAGAAACATAAATGTTGTTGCAAAGGACACTAAGGACATAGCTGAGAGACAACAAAAACTGAAGATCATATCAGGATACATAAAGAGACCCTGTTTCCTCCAAATGCCACTTCTTCCTTGAATATTTCCTCTGTGCCTTTTATAAATTAAATTTCTCTTCTTAACTTCTACATAACAATGCATGTTAATGTGGTACAATGAAGTGCTTGAAGATATGTATCTGTTGTGCCATGGTTAAGTCAGTATCTATCGCCTATTATGTTTATTATTCCTTTGTGGTAGAAATCTTTCAAGACGCTTTTTCCTAGAGTTTTTGAAATGCACTTGATCATTATCTGAGGTTGCTCTACTGTGAAACAGCACATTGGCATTTGCTCCTAACTAGTACCCACATCTCCCTGTCCTTACCTCCTTCCTGGTCCTCCGCACCAGGAAGCCACCTATTCTCTACTTCTGCGACTTCCTTCCTTTCTCCCTTCCTTCTTTCCTTCCTTTCTTTTTTGTTTTGTTTTTCTTTTACTTGTAGCTGGTTTTTTGTTTGTTTGTTTGTTTGTTTAATCTGTGTAGCCCTAGCTGTCCTGGAACTCACTCTGTAGACCAAGCTGGCCTCGAACTCAGAGATCCACCTGCCTCTGCCTCCTGAATGCTAGAATCAAGGACATGTGTCACCACTGCCTGCCTGGCTTGCTCTCTCTCTCTCTCTCTCTCTCTCTCTCTCTCTCTCTCTCTCTCTCTCTCTCTCTCTCCCTCCCTCCCTCCCTCCCTCCCTCCCTTCCTTCCTTCTCCATTCTGTGCCTTTTATATGAAGAGTGAATCCTTTTGGCCCTTCTGACTGCCAAGCAGAGGGCCTTCAGTACATGAAAGGGCCTAAGGGCATGAAAACATTCCCCCCTTTTTCACTTTGACATTTTGATAATCTATGTTTTCTAAGACTGGGTAGAACTTCCCTTGATGACAAAAGTCACAGAGTTTCTACAAATCTTGAGCCCTTGGTGAAGAATTAAACTTCCTTTGGGTACTGCAACCATCTGGACACAGATGGAAGGGTATGAGAAGGAGCAGGGTACCACAGGTAAACAATAGATATACATAGCACATGTCGATCCTGGAAGGAGGAAAGATGGCCTCATGCCCCATCTCTTCCTCTCAAATCTTCAGTCCTTTCTGTCTGTGCCAGAGGGAGTAATGAAGAGGTCTTGTGAAAGTTTGAGATGGGATTCCAACATTTCCCAGGACACTAATGTCTAGATACTAAAAAGAAACTAGCTTTTGGCAGCAGTGTCTAGAAGTCATCTCATTTAATTATATCTATCTACCTATCTCTAATCATCTATTTATTAAGCATGCATATATAGAGAGAACATCTCTCTCTAATGTGTGTGTGTATGTATGTATGTGTGTGTGTATATATATATATATATATGTATATATATATATATATATATATATATATATGTATGTATGCATTTCTTATCAGTAGGGAATAAGCCAATCTTATTTTATAAATTTTATTATAACTTTTTGTTTGGTTGGGGTTTTTGTTTTTTGTTTGTTTGTTTGTTTGTTTGTTTGTTTGTTTGTTTTTTAGACAGGGTTTCTCTGTATAGCCCTGGCTGTCCTGGAACTCACTCTGTAGACCAGGCTGGCCTCAAACTCAGAAATTTGCCTGCCTCTGCCTCCCAAGTGCTGGGATTAAAGGTGTGCGCCACCACGCCCAGCTCAAATTTTATTATTTTTGTATTTATATAATCTTCAGGCAGGATGCTTTTTTTTAGGAAAACATTGCTGATTATGTTGTTTATGGTTTAATTTATTGGGTAATAGTCATTATTTAAATTTTTGTGTATTGTTTAACTGTCCTTAGCTCCTTTCTAATTTGGACTCACTTATTTTTATCCTGGAAACAGAAAGAGTTGTCTTTATGAAAAAGCAGACATCAGCATATGCTCTGTCCCTGAGGATGTGCCTTCACTGCACCACTAGACCTTAAACAGAGCCCTTTCAAACCTTCAAAACCAATTACCATGGTGATCTCAATTAAGAGCTAACTGAAGCATCAAATGCTATGTCTCAAACTGCTTAAGTTACATAGGAAATGTTCAGATCAAATACCCCTGAAGAAAAATCCATGGAAACCAGCCAGTGATGCTATTTTGGTCCCAAGATCACTAAGATTCTTCTGAAGATTATTTACTATGACCAAGTCAAATTGATTTTAGGTGGCAGATCAGACACAGAGAAGAGATAAGGTGCGGGGTGGGGAAGCGTATGGGAGGAGCAGCGGTGTCAAAAGAGACATTGGGGCATTCACTCCCAATCACAGACATTGCTCTTGTGCACCTTAGCAGCTGTGCACTTTGTTTCTCAGCTTGTGGAACTGGCAAAATCCCTCCACCATTCATCCCTTCCTGAGGGCTGGTTTGGGAAAAGGTCTTCAGCATCCAGGGCCCTACAAGTATGACAATGTGTATGCAGGCCTTAAAAATGAGGAGCCTTCACCAGGGAGTCTATGAGGGTGAGTCTAGCTGAAACTCCTAGCACTGGGGGATATGACGGCTAAAGTGACCACCTCCTGCAGCCAGGCAGACTCCTCAGTGGAAGGATAAGGGCACCAACCCACCCACAAAACCTTGCCCTGCCTACAAGAAGTGCAGGGACCAGGATGGAGCAGAGACTGAGCAAATGTTCAACCAATGCCTAGCCTCAACTAGTGAGACCCATCCCATGGCTGAGAACCAATTTCTATTAATAATATTCTGTTAGGCTTGCAGGCAGGAGCCTAGCATAATTGTCCTTCGAGAGGCTCCACTCAGCAACTTACTGAAACAGATGCAGAGACCCACAGCTAAGCATTAAACAGAGCTCAGAAAGTCTTGTGGAGGAGTTGGGTGAAGGATTGAGGGACCTGGAGGACAGGGACTCCACAGGAAGACCAACAGTCAACTAACCTGGACCCTTGGGAACTCCCAAAGACTGAACTACCAACCAAAGAGCATGCATGAGTTGGGTTTAGCTCCCCCATACACACACACACACACACACACACACACACACACACACACACACACACTCACACACACACACACACGTAGCAGACGTGCAGCTTGGTCTTCGTACTGGAGCAAGGCCTACCCTGATTCTGCTGATTGCCTGTGGATCCCATTCCCCTAACTGGGCTGCCTTGTCTGGCCTCAGTGGGAAAGGATGTGCCTGGTCCTTCAATGGCTTGAGGTGCCAGGGTAGATTGGTATCCAGGGGGACCTCCCCCTTCTCAGATGAGAAAGGGAGAGAGCTATGGGGAAAAGGGGTGTGTGAGGGGGTGACTTGGAGGAGAGGGGGGATGTGATCAGGATATAAAGTAAATAAATAATTAATGGAAAGAATAAGGATCCTTCAAATCATCATAACTGAGCTGGGTATGTAGCTCAGTTGGTAGAGTTCTGGTCTAGGGTACAAGAAGTCTGGATTCAGTATCCAGTATGGCACAGGGGAAGCATGGTGGTCCCCTGGAATCTCATCATTTAGGAGATGGAGACTGAAGGATTATAAATTCAAGGTCATCTTCACCTACATACTAAGTTTGAAGCCAGCCTAGGATACATGAGTGTCTGTCTCAAAAAAACAAACCAAAACAAAAAACAACAACAAAGTAGGCAGAGCTCAGACACCCGTCAGTACAGAAAGCTTTGAGAAGGAAAGGCACAGCCACATTTCTTTGTGTCCGTCGTGTGATTCTTTTTCCTGTGAAGATGTGACACAAATGCCCACTCATTCGAAAGGGCACAGTTCCAATAAGAGATAAAAGAAAGAATGGCACCACAGTCCAGCGTGGAATCAGCCAGCTTGCTGGGATTCCTCCCAGGAGTGTGCATAAGATGCTCACAGGAACAGAGATGATGCTAAGGAACTTCATGGCAGAGAAGTCCATAGCTCCGATGACAGCTGCCAAGGCTGCAAGCCCAGAGCTCTCTGCAGGAACTACAAGCAGCTAGACTGGTCAGAAAGGCTCCTCAGAGCACTCTGCTCTCTCCCCATTGCCAAACCCCAACAGCTCTTCACACTGCTTCCTTATCCTTGGCAGGGGTGGGGGCCCTCTGGTGAACCTTGGTTTCAGCTTTCCCAGGATGTGGGAGGTTTGTTTACTCCTTGAGTCTCCTGAGTATGTCTCCTTCCTGGAAGGAAACTGCTAGATGTCACTGTCCAGTCCAAAAACTAGGTAACTAGTTTATCAGGCACTGCCTTCTATGGGCCTTCCCTTGCTAGACAATTACAGGCAGTTGTTGAAACAGCATTGAAAGTTCACATAAATACCTCCACCAGTTGGTCACGTTACAGGGATTATTAGTAAATTCTTCATTTTTTCCATCACTTGTGTAAATCTCATTTTCCTATCCTGGGTTTTGCTATGTTAATAAAACAGGATTTCAAAGTCCACAAAGCAAGATAACAGAACTTAACGACTAGAATTCAGTGTTCTAGCATGAAATAGGGTCTCCCAAACAGAGTCTAAGTAATATATTCTACTACATGTACCACATGCCACAGATGACACCCTCATAGGCAGCTGGTGGTCTTTTGATGTGAGTATATCCCTGCCCCTTTAGAACATCATTGCTGGAAGCCTTAATTTACTTTGACAGGGATCAGGAAGAAATGTCAGCCCTCTGTTTCGAATTCAGTCTTACCCAGCCCCTAAGGGGAACCAAAAGAGGAACACACAACCATGGTGGGGAGGAGGTAGACCAGCAAGTACATGCACCTTCGTAAACATCACCTCCAGACACCACTGTGTCCCACACACAGGCACACAACAGCTTCCCCTCTGTATCCTGAGGCCCAGCCAGCCTCTGCTTCTGCCCTGGTCATTTCACAGGAAGCAGTTGACTTCCTCACAGACAGCACACTTGCCGTTTCACTGACTCGAACTAATAGCTGCAACCTCCAATATCTTCCTTATGTGCCAAGAGCTGGAGTACTGTAAGTACTGTAGTCATTTGCCTATCGCACTCTTAGCTAGGAAGTCCAACTGGGATTGGACACAACATTCCTCAAGAACCCAGATGTCTTCATATTGGTACAGTTCTTTCTGCCTTGAGTTTCCTTTGCTTCTATCCCTTTAAAATAGAAGCGACAATTCAAGACATGTTTTTAAAGTATAACTTCATGTCACTGGCCTCATTTCCACATCATCAGCTTGCTCCCTGTCAGGGTGGAAGGTGTCCCTAGTTAATCACGATGCATCATCTGCCCCATGTCAAGCACACAGCTTCATTACTCACACACAGCCAGACACAGTGGGCACACGGCAACTTTTTGTTGTGCAAAGTCAACATTTGCTGGAAGCTGAGTTGCCCAGTTCCGGTTTTCTGGTTTCAGTTCTGAAGAAGGTTCCAATCACTTGCCCTGTCTGGAGACATACTGTTTTTAACTCTTTCTCCTCTGAAAACTCTTTCACTGTACACACCGTGAAAGACATCTGGTTTTGGCCTCTGCTCTTGGAACTGTCTTTACAGTCATAAGAAGATCCCTTTGGTCTTCGTTTGGACCACAAATCAAACCTTAACTGTATTCACAGAAAAATCCTAGCGACTTGATGTCTTTCCAGGAGAAAATGGCATGTAATTCACTTCCTCAGGGCCTTCTTCTGTTTCTTTAAAACACTTTTTATTAACTCTAGTAGTTATTAATATGACCTGGCCAGCCCCCCCCCCCAATAATCGAGACCGAGGCCTACTAGACTTATCTATCAGCTTTAGCACCATTGCTGGGCTAATTACCCCTAATCTATTTTTCTAATGCTAGACTGGCTGCTTCCAGCTAAGCTCCTCAAGTACTTACTCCACCAATCTGTTCTCAGGGCGGGAAGACATTTCACTCAGGTGAGTATTCCTGGTCCACCCTATCTAACAGAGACCTCCTGTTCTCTGTCTTCTCTCTCCTCCCTCCTTCTCATCTCTCCTTCTATCTCTTCTATCTCTCTTCCTCACGGTCCCTACCTGTGACCGCCAGCCTGGTAACTAAAGCCCTGCCTACCTCTATTCTCCCAAGTCATTGGTTGTAGCCACTTTTATTTAACCAATAGCTTTACATTGGGGAGCAAGGTTTATAATACAAAGGCCAATGTATGTGAGAATATGCTTGTCTGGGGCAACCAGATCTTGGGGTCCAGAATTTAGCATTTGTATATATAATAGCACTAGACCAACCCCCAACATTCTTCTTTTTCTACTACTGTCTTTTCAGGTCATAAAACTTATTTGGAGCCTAAGGAATTTCCTGGTACCCCAAGCAACCATAAACATGCATTCTGTCATATTTTAAGAGCATTGCTTACTACATGAAAAAGTTTGTCGACAGTTACTTATTGGAGACAGCTTGTTGGTAGACTGGCAAGTTCATCAGTCAAAACAGCTTACCCACAATCAACATTTAAAGTGTCTGAGAATTAGGGAGACAGCTTACAGGGTAAAGTGCTTGTCATGCAAGCATTAAGACCCAAGTTCTAATCCCCAGCAGCCAAGGAAAAGCCAGGGGAACAATGTCCATGCCTGTGTTCCCAGTGCTGGAAATATAGGATCCCTTGAACTTTTTGGCCAGGCAGTCTAGCCAAACAGGTGAGCTTCAGGTTCAGTGAGAGGCCTTGTCTCAAAGAAGGGGATAAGGTGCAGGACTGAGGAACACAACTGTTGTTTATCTCTGACTTCTACATGTTCATACACACATGCATGCTACCTACCCCAGGAACATGTGCACATGTATACCCCACCCCCAGACATATGTGTACACAGAAACAAAGATAAACTCATTAAAAGAAAAGTTGTTAGCATATTTAAGGGGATTATAGGGTTGCTGGCCTGAACTTATTAAACTTCACTAAAACACATGACATTGACTTTACCTTGTTACAGAACAAGTTTTGTTTTGTGAAGCCAGGCTTAACCGTTTCAATTATTTCTATACCCAGACCATTCGGGTTTCCTTGTATTTGGACTTTGTTGAGTACAACCACAAATGTGGGGAGCCGCCCTCACATTCGCCATTGCAAGATGGTGCTGACATCCTGTGTTCTAAGTGGTAAACAAATAATCTGCGCATGTGCCAAGGGTAGTTCTCCACTCCATGTGCTCTGCCTTCCCCGTGACGACAACTCGGCCGATGGGCTGCAGCCAATCAGGGAGTGACACGTCCTAGGCGGAGGATAATTCTCCTTAAAAGGGACGGGGTTTCGCCATTCTCTCTCTCTTGCTTTCTTGTTCTTGTTCTTTTTCTTGCTTTCTTGCTCTCTCTTGCACTCTTGCACTCTTGCTCTCTTGCGCTCTTGCGCTCTGGCTCCTAAAGATGTAAGCAATAGAGCTCTTGCTCTTGCTCTCTGGCTCCTGAAGATGTAAGCAATAGAGCTCTTGCTCTTGCACTCTTGCTCCTGAAGATGTAAGCAATAAAGCTTTTGCCGCAGAAGATTCCGGTTTGTTGCGTTCTTCCTGGCCAGTCGCGAGAACGCATGTAAGACACAAAACATAGAGTTGTTTTGTTTTGTTTTGTTTTGTTTTGTTTTGTTTTTAAGCCCAAGGATATAATAGCATGAACTCAAGTTTGTGGGATATTCTAGAACAAAACTAGCTACAACTGACTTAACTATAGAAAATCTGCCAGAATTGCCACTGTCCCCTTTATTCTATAAGCAAGTGTGCCAGGGTATCAGTTCCCCAACTCTCAAAATCTCCTGGACTCTGAGCCAGGCATGGTGGCGCACACCTTTGATCCCAGCAGGCAGATTTCTGAGTTCGAGGCCAGCCTGGTCTACAAAGTGAGTTCCTGGATAGCCAGGGCTATACAGAGAAACCCTGTCTCAAAAAACAAAAAAAAAAAAAAAAAAAATCTCCTGGACTCTAAAAAATTCTCATCACTTGCAAATCTTATTCACCAAGTAAAAGAAATCCAAATCACACATTTGTGTAAGACTTTCCAAATTTGCAACTCAAATTCAATACTTAATGTGCTATTTATATAGTGTAAATACTAATTTGTGCTATGCATGCATAATACTTAATGTACTATTTATGTATCATAAATACTAATTTGCATGCATAAGCTTCTAGTGGGAGGCTTCTAAAACCCAGGATTTTTATACTTTTATTAAGTTCCTCTAAAGCAGTAGGTCAAATGTGTTTTACGAAAGACGGCATCATTTACTCAGCTGCTGACATCCTTACAAGTTCTTCTTAGAGCCAGGGATGCCACGGAGGCAGAGGCTGCCTGCTCTCAAGTGGAAACTTACTTTGGAAAGTCAGTTGTGTCAGATGGTGTTTTGCTGTTGCAGAAGTGTGAAGGAGTGTTTTTCTGAAGCAGACACAAGTGAAAGGATGTTTTGCTAAAGCAAGCATATGAAAGGACACATAATGAAGGATTCTTCTGTAATAACGAGCATGTATTGGTTCACCTTATATTTCGTTGCTGAGCTCCGTTTTTAGTGATCCCATAGAAAGAAACACACCAAAGAAACTTGTGGTGGTGCTCTGGTGGCTTCTTGCCACTTCTCAGACTTGGGTTGATTGGCAGAGTGACGTCAGCTGATTCAGACTCATGTGGAGTTTTGCTAAGACAGACTCACATGGTGATGCAAGACCCACAGGAAAACACATGATGTTTGGGGGTATCAATAGTACCCAGCAGACAGTGATGGGGGCAGGGCTTGCATAGCTAACTTTGCAACACTTCTTAGTCTTTGTCTTCCTTGATCTTCACTTTGTTGAGAGAGGCACAGCAAAGGACTTCTGGTGTCCTGCTGGTCCTAATAGACCCTGCTGACCGGAGCCAGTTCAGCTGAGGCCTGGCTGTCCGCTAGGTTGTGCCACAGCTGCTAATTTTTTTTCCATTTTTTATTAGGTATTTAGCTCATTTACATTTCCAATGCTATACCAAAAGTCCCCCATACCCCCCCTACTCCCCTACCCACCCACTCCCCCTTTTTGGCCCTGGCATTCCCCTGTACTGGGGCATATAAAGTTTGCAAGTCCAATGGGCCTCTCCTTGCAGTGATGGCCGACTAGGCCATCTTTTGATACATAAGCAGCTAGAGACAAGAGCTCCGGGGTACTGCTTAGTTCATATTGTTGTTCCACCTATAGGGTTGCAGTTCCCTTTAGTTCCTTGGGTGCTTTCTCTAGTTCCTCCATTGGGGGCCCTGTGGTCCATTCAATAGCTGACTGTGAGCATCCACTTCTGTGTTTGCTAGGCCCTGGCATAGTCTCACAAGAGACAGCTATATCTGGGTCCTTTCAGCAATATCTTGCTAGTGTATACAATGGTGTCAGCGTTTGGAACACAGCTGCTAATTTATTGAACTGAACTGCTAGTATGTTCATGAAGTGTTTTCAAGTGGATCTAGCCGCTGCTGCTGAATTCTGTGAACTAAACTGCTGATTTCCTGACAATGCAGATTGGATTGGTTCCAAATAACAATGTCTAAACAAGTCCACTTCCCCTGCATCCTAATTAATTACCTCTTCCATTACCTCTAGTGGTTGGTGGGCTAGAAGGGAAGTTAAAGCATTTAAGAACCCATATTAGAGGCAGATTTCTGAGTTCGAGGCCAGCATGGTCTAGAGTGAGTTCCAAGACAGCTAGGGCTATATAGAGAAACCCTGTCTCAAAAAGTCAAAACCAAACAAACAAACAAAAAAACCCATATTAAAAGTAAGTTTCAGCCGGGCGTGGTGGCGCACGCCTTTAGTCCCAGCACTCGGGAGGCAGAGGCAGGCGGATTTCTGAGTTCGAGGCCAGCCTGGTCTACAAAGTGAGCTCCAGGACAGCCAGAGCTACACAGAGAAACCCTGTCTCGAAAAAACCAAAAAAAAAAAAAAAAAAAAAAGTAAGTTTCAAAAAATTTAAGCCAACACTGCTCTGCTTTACCATGAGGAGTCAGTCTAAACATGGATGACCCAGAGCCTTAAGCCAAGTGTCTCCCTAGTCCCACCCTGTCAGTCTGACTACCAGCTGACCCATTTTCTTCTTGGGCCGCACCAGGTGTCCAGAGACCAGATGCTCCTAGAGTAGTCAGGCTGACTTACATTTATCTATTCTCTAGAGTCAAGAATGTGTTTCTTAGAGAAAGAGGACCCTAGAATTTAGCTCAAAACAGACTTTTGCAGGGAGGAGTCTCCTATTTGCAGCCAACATTTGCAGTTTTGAGTCTTGTTGGCAGTTTAAACTTTTGTTCAAACCAGAAGTGCTTTTTATGTAAAAAAATATTAGGGCTGTGCAGGATTGGAGAGATGGCTCAGTGGCTAAGAGCTCTGGCTGCTCTTCCAGAGGACTGGAGTTCAATTCCCAGCAACCACATGGCAGCTCACAGCTGTCTGTAACTCCAGATCCAAAGTTTCTGACATCCTCACACAGACACATATGTGGGCAAAACATAAAGAATATATATATCTAAGGAGGGGGGTTGCTCTAGTCACAGAACCTCTCCTTCCAGGCCATCCTTTCCTAGGAACTATTTTAAGATCATAAAGTACTGTACAGCCTTACTGCAGCTGAGGGGGCTTTGACAGTCAATGACTGCTGGGGTAGAGAGTCAGGTTCTTCAAGGATGTTGCCCCTGTTGGGCCGCTCATGCTCCAGAGGGTGGACCTATACCCATGCATATATAAGCAGTACTAATTAGACTCTCAGAGTTCACAAAGAAAACATGAAATTAGTAACAAACTGGACTGGGGCAGTCTGGGAGGAATTGGAGGACAGAGTGCAGGTGGATCTAATCAGAATATATTCTGTAATGTGTGAAATTTCCAACTGATAAATAACATATTTAAAAACTCTCTCTCTCTCTCTCACATACACACACACACACACACACACACACACACACGCACATATCCCACTCTAATACCCAGAAATTACAGGGGCAAAATCTTTCTACATGTCCAAATCCTTACAAATTACTGTGGCATGCATTTTCCTTACAAAATACAGTGTGATAGAAATTTTAATTTTCTCCTCCCAGAAACACATCAGAAGGTTCTAAAATCTGCACTTTGAGAAGAAGATTAAAGAGATTAAGCTAGTTACATTAAATGTTGGGTCATTGCTTGATGTCAACAGTTTGGAGTCAGTTCTCACAGGCAGTCATTCTTTTCTTTTTTTTTAATTAGATATTTTCTTCATTTACATTTCAAATGTTATCCCCTTTCCTAGCTTCCTCTCTGAAAGTCCCCTATACCCTCCCCCCCGCCCTGGTCCCCAACCCACCCACTCCTGTTTCCTGGCCCTGGCATTCCCCTGTACTGGTGCATATAATCTGCTCAAGATCAAGGGCCTCTCCTCCCATTGATGGCAGACTAGGCCATCCTCTGCTACATATGCAGCTAGAGACACGAGCTCGGAGGGTACTAGTTAGTTCATATTGTTATTCCTCTTATAGGGTTGCAGACCCCTTCAACTCCTTGGGTACTTTCTCTAGCTCCTTCATTGGGGGCCTTGTGTTCCATCCAATAGATGACTGTGAGCATCCACTTCTGTATTTGCCAAGCACTGGCAGAACCTCACAAGAGATAGCTATATCAGGGTCCTGTCAGAAAAATCTTGCTGGCATATGCAATAGTGTCTGGGTTTGGTGGTTGTTTATGCGATGCATCGCTGGGTGGGGCAGTCTTTGGATGGTCTGTCCTTCTGTCTCAGCTCTGAACTTTGTCTCTGTAACTCCTTCCATGGGTATTTTGTTCCCCATTCTAAGAAGGAACGAAATATTCACACTTTGGTCTTCCTTCTTCTTGAGTTTCATGTGTTTTGCAAATTGTATCTTGGGTATTCTGAGTTTCTGGGCTAATATTCACTTATCAGTGAGTGCATATCATGTGTGTTCTTTTGTGATTGGGTTACCTCACTCAGGATGATATCCTCCAGATCCATCCATTACAGGCAGTCACTCTTTGTCAACTTCAACTACTCTACGAGAAGTATCATCCGGATTCCATTACATACCCAACTGAAAAGGCTTTAAGTCCCAGAGGAGCAGGATTGATCACTGTTCCCTTACCTAGGCAAGACCTGCTTCTAGATAAAGTAATTGATGAGTGAGTAGATGAATGGCTGAGTGAATGAATGAATGAAATGAGTGAGTGAGCAAATAGATAGATGGATGGATGGATAGGTGGATGAATGAATGAATGAATGAATGAATGAGCAAGTAAGTAGTGAATGAATGAGACATGAAGGAAAAAATTGGAAGTATGAATGAGTGACTGAGTGGATGGATGGATGGACGGACAAATAAACAAACAAATATGTACCCAGGTGGTGGTGGTGCATGCCTTTAATCCCAGCACTTGGGAGGCAGAGGCAGGCAGATTTCTGAGTTCGAGGCCAGCCTGGTCTACAGAGTGAGTTCCAGGACAGCCAAGAATACACAGAGAAACCCTGTCTCGAAAAAACCAAACCAAACCAACCAAACAAACAAACATATTTACTCGGATTCTGGGGTAAGAATCTCGGTTTTCCTTCCTCCCTGTTCTCTACTGCTCACACTGAGACGTGTTCCTCTACTTTTATTTCCAGAAAGCTGCTAACATATAAGCTGGTGGACTCCTGTGTACCTAACTCCTATTAAACAATAATATCAGTGTAGCTAGTACACTAGTGGTGTCAGATGGAATGCATTATAACTGATGACATGAGACAGGTGTACTAAAAGGATGGGGGGAGATAAGCTACTGCTTTTGTGAATGACAATGATCTCCAAGTATATTAACGTTGCCTTTTTTTATCTGCCAGCTTTCTGTAGAGTTCATGAAGAGTGGCCTCATATTTTAAAAGTTGGGACCTGTGTTACCACCAAGGAAATATAGCACACTCTCTATAACCTGCCTTGTGTTGAGAGGGTATTTGTGTTCCACTAGACTGATACCCCAGTGAAATGGATATACACTCATTTGGGACACAAATGTGTAAGATAAGTTCTTAGGAGAAGACCCTTCATTCTTAGACGTTGTGTGAGTATTTTCCTAGTCACTCCCAACACTCCGGGATACCAGGAAGTATTTAATTGGTTGAATGACCACACCTCTCCATGATGTCATTCTCTAACAACCTGCGTATGCCTCATGCCACGCACCCTGAGAATCATGCTCACCTGACAGAGGAATGATCCTCCAGGGCCAGGTGACCAGAGACGTCATCTCACACTGTGACCAGATGCCCTCCCTCTAATGTTACATGGCGCCTCTGGATCCTTTTCCCCTGCTCTGCTACTGTAGGGATTTTGACTCAGCTTTCCAGATTATTCTTAGTTTCTTCCAAGTGAAAGAGAATAAAGGACTGGATTTTAGTAGCAGCCCACGGGCAAAAGTATTTAGGTACCTTTGATAAAATTTTAGAGACTACATATTTAAGAAATGGCCAAATGTCTTCATCTACACTTGAACCAGGTTGGGGCTCTTTATTGAATGCTATCAGACTTCTTCATTATCTTAATGTTCAATTTTTCTTATTCCCTCAGTAGTGATGGAATACAACATGAAGTCTTTGGACTTATGAACACTAAAGGCATTAACATGTAAGAATTGTCTGCAGTGCATTTTTTTCTAACAACAACAACAAAAAAAGGAATCACTGGATAAATTATCAATAACCTAGATTTGTTCTTCCTGATGATACATAACAATCGAAGCTATTGGCAAGTTGATTTGGAAATCCAGAGCATAGAGGTGCTGGTTGGTTGGTCTGGTGCTACTGTATAGTCAAATGCTAAGTACCCCCCCCTCCCGAGATCTGGTTGCCCCTGATGAAGAAATCATCATATACACCAAGTAATGCTATGTAGCATTGCTCCCCAAGTTAATCGGTCAATAAAAGGCCTGTGATTGGACAGTAGATAGAGGTAGGCAGGTTTTCAGTTACCTGGCTGGGAGACAGGAGAGAGAGGAGAGAAGAAAGGACCTGGGAGAAGAGAAAGTAGCCATGAGAGATGAACCGTGAACACATGGCCAGGAGAAACAGCAAATAACAGGGGACATGTGGTTGGGAATTAAGTTAGGATAGCTCCAAAACCTGCCCAATCTAGGCTTCCAGCTTGTAAATAAAATAACTGGCTGTGTGTCTTTTATGCAGGCCAGCTATAATTTATAATTCCATTTACATAGAGGCATAAATATGGGATTCAAGTGACACACAGGTCTAGTCTTCTCAGAAATTCATAAGGGCTTCCTGGGTTTTCGGTAATGTACCAAGACATTTCTACTCTTGCTAAAATTATCTTTTTAATCCACTTTTGAATTAACACTTGAGATAACTATCATATGAAATATCTTTCAGCAGATATATTTCTTTTAAATCTCAAATCCAGGACAGACAGCTGACTGAGGTGCCTATTTAATATATCAAAGCGGATCTGGCCCTCCGGGTTCTAGGCATCCCTTAGTCCCTAACTGTTGCATACCCTTCCCCCAACCCTAAACTTATGACTAACATGAGTTTTTAAAATCCTTGGAAGACCTCCATAGGGTCCAGAAGCCACTGAGGCCTGCCCTCTGCCAGGTTTACGAGTCTGCTCCTCTGCTGACACTCAATACTTTGAACCAGGTGATGACGTCTAGATTAAGAGTCATAACCTAAGACTCTGAAACCCCACTGGAAAGGACACCACACCATGATCCTGACCATGCCTATGTCTGTTAAGGTGAATGGGATCAGGAGGTGGATACGATACTCCCACGTTAAGCCTGCCAGGAGAGAGACAACCCAGCAGTTGAGATCCCAGTGGAGGAGATTTCCAGGCAAACAGACACAAGGATGATGGAAGGTCACCCCACACCCTGTCGATCCACTGAAGCTGCAACTCCAGCACTCTTGATCCTGCTTGCTTGCTGCTTACACTTTGCTGCACCAGCCAATAGCCCCCTTGTTGCATCTGGGTATCCCCAAGGGCAACACAATAAGTTCACAGTGGCTAGCAAGAAGGTCAATTGTATTGTCAGTTCTTAACTCCTCTCTCCCCAGACTTAGCACAGAACTGTTGGTTGCTATGACAGGGACTCTGCGTTGGGAACAAGATAGCCCCAGACTATTCCCACCTCTGCAACCACACTGTAACCCCTACTGTTGCAGGATACATGCTGACCCAGAGAATACTTAGTGGGCTTCTACCTTGGGGCTTACTCCATGCATTTATGACATGGTTGTAAATATGATTGAGGATTTTTATGTTCTAATACAGCTTGTAGCCAGAGTGACTTATTACTCAAGGGTCGATGTCTTCAATCAGCCAGCATCTCCAAACAATTGAGTTAAAAGGGTGGCCATTTCCTCTGTGTAACTAAGTTCTCTCCTTGGCATAGGGCTAGCTGGAGCTACTAGTGTAGTGGCCTCAGCCCTAACACTCAAAGATAACACATCCAAGGTCCTATTGATAGCAATAGATGCAGATATACAGGAGATGGAAAAGTCCATCGTGGCCCTGCAGGATTCCCTATCCTCCCTGGCAACAGTAGTCCTACAGAACAGAAGAGGCCTAGACTTGCTGTTCCTCCAGCAGGGAGGACTCTGCAGCCTTAGATGAGGAATGTTGTTTCTATGTTGACCACTCAGGTGTGGTCAAAGAATCCATGGCCTTAGTCAGAAGGAGACTACAAGACAGATTCAACTGATGTTAGCTTTGACTTGTGGTTCCTGCATAATCAATGCTTTAGTTAGGTTTGTTAAGGAACAGATTTATTCTCCAACAACAATACCATCCCATAGAAACATCTCAAGAATTTGAGATGAGCCGGGCGGTGGTGGCGCACGCCTTTAATCCCAGCACTTGGGAGGCAGAGGCAGGCGGATTTCTGAGTTCGAGGCCAGCCTGGTCTACAGAGTGAGTTCCAGGACAGCCAGGGCTACACAGAGAAACCCTGTCTCGAAAAACCAAAAAAAAAAAAAAAAGAGAATTTGAGATGGCCCAAAGCTGAAAGGAGAAATGAAAAGGTGAGGCTGATTCCATGACAGGCTTCAAATGTGCAGCTCAGGACTGGGCAAGTCCAGGCCTCAGAAGCTGCCTACCACCTGGCCTGAGGCAAGGACAATGGCTCAGCTGCAGTTTCCAGACTTCCTCGGCAACAGTTTCCAGACTTCCTCAGCAAGTTTCCAGCCCTCACATCCCAGTAATGGAATGTCCCTAGAGATGGGGCAAGATAAAGGTCACCTACACCTAATGTGCTTTAAGTCAGGCCTGAGAGCTCACTTGGTGGTCTTTCTATTTTGGTAATGGGAGACACCAGCATGCTGGGCTTTTATAGAACAAAACACTCTTTGTAGTTACATACTATTTGAGTCCTGGGTGTCATTCTACTTCAAATCCTGGGTCCTTACAGAACCAGTCATGTCCTTCCTTTTTTCTCTTGCTTTTCACTCTGTTTCCACCCTTCAGTTTTCTGCAGCAGGAGGCTCCACCCCCTTGTTGAGTCTGCTTGGCAGCCGCAGAGGACAATTTGTGCAGACTTTGAGAAGGAAAGGAAAGTCATTTGCATTGTCCCCTGATACCCTTTTCAGGTGCAGGGGAGGCTTCCTCGAATTTTTGTTCATTATCATAAATCTTTTTGGGTTTTCTCTACACGAATATAGGAAGTGGAGCATAAATCTGTCTCCCTTCTCCAGAAGCCATTGCCCCCTCATGTCCAGAACCGTGGTCTTGGTCTTCAGGTTCAATTCTCTAGAATAAGCAACAGAAATATCCTTGGAAAACAGATGCAAAGCTGGGCTACCTCAGAACAGCCCTCTCCATAGAAAGGATGCATCTCTCTTCATCTGTCTCCCTCAAAATGCAGTCTCTTACTTGGAAGTCTCTTTCTCTCTCTTCAAAAGTGCAAGTGTTATCTCTAAGTGGCAATATTTTGTATTGTATTTAGGAACATTGCTTTCTCCTATACATGTCTACCATGCACCAATGGAAACGTGTTTTTGTAACTTGAAAAATAAAACTAGTCTTAGAAAAAGCATGATATCCCACTGAAAATGTAATCAATATGCTGAGTCACAGGAAGCTCATCTCAGAAGACAGAAACGAGGCTGGAGGCTGCAGGGGATTAGGTGCCGCCAGCCAAAGGACAGCATGCTGGAAACTCATTTGTCAGTGAGTATCAGGAACATTGAAAAGGATACTCTAAATGGGCTTTTGCAGTGTATACAAAACTAAAGAAGTAAATACCCAAAGATTTGCATTTTAACATATCCATCTTATTTTTGTCTTTAATGTTGGGTTTCAGAGCCAGGATAAGGGGCTGAGGTTCATATTTTATTTAACAAAGCAGACCAGGCTTCCAGGTTCTCCCAGAATCCCTACCTGACATACCCTACCCCCAACCTTGAACTTTCCTGACCTTCTCCCAGGGGGGCTGTTCCCTATATAATCCAGATATTTTGGTCTGCCCACTCTTCTCCCTCTCCCTCTCCCTCTCCCTCTCCCTCTCCCTCTCCCTCTCCCTCTCCCTCCCTCTCTCCCTCTCCCTCCCTCCCTCTCTCTCTCTCTCTTTTCATGCACACACCCTTGCTTTTTCTCTCTCTCCTTTCTCCCTTTTTCTTCCTCCCTATGACAATAAACCTGCCTATATATACTTTAATCTGGAAGAATTGGCTTATTTTTACAATCTGAGAAATAACTTACCATATAATATTGTAAAGTTGCAGGTAACTGTGACAGAGGAGGTAAATAAAAGGAAGTGTTATAGTGTTCCTGAAGAGAAAAATCTCACAAGAGGCCTGAATAAGTAGGATAGGGTTTTTATTAACCGCAGGCAGGACGGTCCCAAGCAGATGAGCTGGAAGGGAAGCAGCCTCCATCAAAAGTTGGTTAGGGTTTTTAAGGGGAAAAGAGAGAGAGAGAAAGAGGGAGAGAGAGGGAGAGGGAGGGGGGGAGAGGGAGAGGGAGAGGAGAGAGAGAGAGGGAGAGGGAGAGAGAGAGGGAGAGGGAGAGAGAGAGAGAATTGTGATGATACAGAAAAGCAGCTATGGTTGTTTGCAAAGTGGAGAGGTTAAATGGTCAGGCAGTTAACACTAAGCCCAGGATCACACTGTATAGGAATAGAGAATGTTTTATCCAAAGAATTTAGGGCTGGTCCAGAGATAAGTTTCATCCAAGATAGTTTTATCACTCAGAGTATTCTTAGGAATCCTTTCATGAGATAATAACTATACTTCAGTAGCCCACTATAGAGGTAGAGCAACATCATATGATTAAACAATATGGAGTTAGTATAAACAATGATATAAACATTCTTATAAAGTCTTGAGATATGCTCAAAGAGTGTTATGAAATAAAGGCAAGTTACAGAATTTTATGTGAAATATTTCATTGTTTCTTATTTGGGGCAGAGCCTCGGCTAACCTTGTAGTAATCCTCTGCCTCAGACTCTTTCTGTTTCAGTTTCAAAAGAAAAATACCATGCACAAGGTCTTTAGAATTCTTTCTTTTGGCTTGTCTGTATTTTTGAACTTTGAGAGTTAACATGATCTGCTTATGTGAATTAAAATTAAATATTAACATAAATGAAAATATCAACTAGAAGTGCATACATTGTAAAATAGATGCACACACACACCCCAAAACCAAAAAACAACAAAAACTTGTGTGTTTTATATTTAATAATAATAATAAATAAATGAAGCAGTTTCTAGGAATGTGCAGCCCTATCTGACCCAGCCATCTCCATCTTGAACTATGAGATCTATTGGGACATCTGAGGAAGATTTTCTCATTTCCTTAGGCAAGCTTCTTCGTAGAAACTTCATGTGAAAATCCAAGTGCCACAGTTTGTGGAGATGCTTCAGGCAGTGGGTATTTATTTTCAGGCTTTGTATGTGACTTCCTCTTCAGTGTTTTCTAGATGGATTTTTAAAAAAGGATGGGGGGTGGGGGGGAAGGGACAGTAAAGAAACCAAAATAGCTGCTCCGTGGGTGAAAAAGGGAAAAGTTTATCCCAAACTGCCAAGGCTGTCTTCCGGAAAGCGGAGAGAAGCAAGCTTGGGGGTGGGATCTGGATTTTATGGAATTGAGTTCTTGGGAGGTAGACAGCTTGTGAACTAGGGTAGGTGATGGAGGGAGCCTAGAGGCTATAGCTGCTCCGAGGAGCAGACAGCACCTCAGTCATGTTAATTGAGAGCTACAAATCACCTCTGCCAGAGATAAGGAGAAAGTCTCCTTTTAGCAAGTAGAAACTTTCTTCAAGCCTGGGGGGTGGGGAATGCTGGCTTTTGTCTAAATGCCCAACTTTGGGAAAGGGAATTTCTTGAGGGATCTGCCATAGATGAGTGAGATTTAGCTCTTTATATGGGGTGAAGGAGGAAACTACGTTTAAACACGTTTGATCCAGAGATAGAATGTCACTCTGACTTAGTCACTCGAATTACAAGTGAACTGTAATTTTTGTTGAAAGCAAAATCAGTATGATTTAACACATTCCCTTTTTATGGAAGATTATATTTCACAACCCGTAAGGAGATTGCAAGTGACAAGAAAAGCAACATCTTCAACAGCCCAATTTTATGATGAAAATGTCTATTTAGGTCCGTATTTTACAGAAGCAAAAGACATCTTCAAGGCAGGACATCCTCAAAAGCAAACTCAGTGGGAAGAGCATAGAGCCAGTGAGCACTGCATGTGCAGACCTCGGGACAAAGAAAGCCCAACTCTTCTTTTGGCTGTTGCTTTGGCTTTGGCTTTGGCTTTGGCTTTGGCTTTGGCTTTGGCTTTGGCTTTGGCTTTGGCTTTGGCTTTGGCTTTGGCTTTGGCTTTGGCTTTGGCTTTGGCTTTGGCTTCGACTTTTCCATAACCTTGAGAAAGACTGGTCAACACCCGGCTGGTACTCCTGACCTTAGTTGGTGAGTTTCTCCTCCATCTAATGACTAGGTCTCTCTTCTTTATGTTTTATCCCTAAAGTTTCTTCGAAGGCTTGAGAGCCTCTATTAATGGACCATGCTATGATGTGTAATCTTGTTTTAAAACTCTGAATCAGGTAGCTGGCAAATTAGGGGATTTTGCTAGAGGCATCATTTGGTGGTAGTATTGTTGACTAAATATTTTGTTTTGTTTGTTTTGTTTTGTTTTGTTTGTTTTCAGTTTTGGTTTGATTGTTTCTGTACAGGGTGGGGGGTTGTTTTGGGTTTTGTTTGCTTGCTTTCTTGTTTATTTGTTGAGACAAGGTTTCACTGTGTAGCCCTGGTTATCCTGAAACTCTGTATATTAGATCAGACTAGCCTCCAAGTGGAAAGTATCTTCATGTCTCTGCTTCCTGAGTGCTAGGATTAAAGATGTGTGCCACCACACCTGATTTTGTTGTTTACTGTTTGGGTAGATTTTTTTTGTTGTTGTTGTAGTTAGTTAGTAAGTTAGTTAGTTAGTTAGTTAGGTTGTTTTTTGTTGTTGTTGTTGGCTTTTTAAAAAATTATTTTCCTAGCCAGGTGGTGGTGGCACATGACCTTAATCCCAGTACTTAGAAGGCAAAGGTGGGAGGATCTCTGTGAGTTCAAGGTTAGCCTGGTCTTCAGCACAAGTTCCAGGATAGCTAGGGACACACACAGAAACCCTGTTTTGAAAAATACAAACAACAAAAACAAACAAACCAAAAAAAATTTTTTTTTTAGTCAAACATACCATAAAAATGTTTGGAAAAAAATGAGATTTGAGAAGAAAGCGGGGTTTCTGTATTGAGAATATTCTCAGTGTGTTTTTAAAAAACATAGCCAAGTTATCTCATTGCAGAGAAAAAAATAAACTATCTACTTTTCTCCCTGCAGACTTGATCAGGATGCAGATGCCTACCTCCAATTTGGCATCTTCTTTTATAAAAATATGTCTGTGAATAAAAGTATGTTATGTCAAAAATCAATAAACATGTTACCACTTTTTAAAGCACTAGTTGGGGGTGTGGCACAAGAAATTTTTTTCTTTCCCTGAAATAGGATCCCACTGTTTCCAACTTTTCAGGCTGGCATTGACTCAAGAGGTCTGCTCCAGCCTCCCCTACATACATGTGACTACAGGTGCTCGTCACTAGGCCTGTCAGTGCCTTCTCTTTCATCTTTTTCCTCTTCTTTTTATAGGTATAGATAATTTAGATAATTTATACTATAATTGTCAAAAGGGAATCCACTGCATATTAGGAGGAAATAAAACAAAATATATTATATTTATACAATGCCAAAGTACACTCAAGAGGAGATAGGACTTTTGAGACAATTGTCAATGCAGGATGCATAGGATGTATATGAAGGCTGTAAACACTCCTTACATTAACTCCGATTTGCCTTGAAGAATTGTGGTGAACCACCCTGCCTCCATCTTATGCCTGAAAGACACCTTATTATAAACACAAACTAGGTTCACTCCTGTTTCTGATTAAACCTGTGTTTCTCAAGAATTGGGCTATGCCCCACCTGTAACCTTAACTACAAATGGTTCTCTACTGCCTATCTCAGGAAACAGCAACTGTGCCTTTGTTTCAAAAATTTAGTATAGCCATCTTGCAAACCTATCTTTGTTTCAAAAGCTTGTTATGACGACCTATTGTTATGAAATATGATACTGCGAGGGTTACCTCTCAGGCCATGCAAGGTGTGCCCCTTAGTAATTACACCATGCAGCAGATCTGGTATAAAGGGGGCTTGTTGGGGAAGGGAGAGGAGTGAGGACCTGGAGAAGAGGTAGAGGCAGACAAGTAGACATGTGGACAGGCAGACAGGAGCAGAGCCATGAGGGCAGAGAATAGGGGAGACAGGGAAGGACAGAAAGGGAGGAGAGAGAGACCATCCAGGAACACTGTAGGAACAGAGAGAGCTAGAGTGGCGGCAGTCCTTTTGTAAGCAGCTTGTCTGGTACACCTGGAGGTAGAGGCAAGTGATGACGTAAGCTGTTGCTAGGTCCCTGGGAGGAGCCTGGTGGAATCGCCTGTAAGGGAACAGCTGTTATGCCCACCTTGCAATCATATCTTTGCTTCAGGACATCTCTATGACTCATATGTTCTGCTCTATTCTGCTCCTGTAACCCCGCCTACAAGAGCCCCTCGTTTGGAAGCTCCCTATCCATGGGCTATAAAACCCTTGTCTTTCTTACATCCAATGCTGATCTCCTGTATCCAGGAGAATGCCTGTGTAAAGATAAAAGAGATCAGTTAATTTGACCGTGATGACTTTGGTCCGTGGTCTTTCTCCTTGAATGTTTGGGATTAACAATCGTCCCGCACACTGACTCCAACCCTCTGCCACCATTTTTACCAAGGCAGGCATGTGGTTCAGCTCTGATCAATCAAAAGATGACTACTAACATCTAGACCATGATGATGGGTCAAGGCCATACAAGTATGTAAATAGGTCATAATTTGTTTTTAAGAGAGGTATGGTAGGTAGGTAGAGTGAAGGGAGAGTTTCAGGCTGCTAATGACTCAGGGTGGTGGTGTTGTTCTGGGGAGATTCTGGAAACTAGCAAGGCAGGGACCAGTTAGAGGAAGTGTGTCACAGGTCTTTGGGAACATATTACCCTTGGCCATGTCCTATCTTGCTCCTTGTGCTTCCTGGTCATCCATAAAGTGAATAGAAGCCCTGTGCCTCTGGTGTCTGCTGCCATAATATATCCAGGAACATGGAGCCAGGCAACCATGGACTGAAAGCTCAAGCCAAAATAAATCATTTCTCTCCTAAGTTGTTTGTATTCTAGTATTTTGTCATACATAGTAAGGCAAGATTAACCAGTGCTGTATCATGTGACCCCAGTTAAGTCTCTCTGCTTTTCTGGGCCTTGACTTCCTTGCATATAAAGTAAAGAATTCATTGTTCTCATTTCCCTTCTGTTGCTGTGATAAACACTAACACCAAAAGCAACTTGTGGAGGAAAGGGTTAATTTCATCTCACGCTTCCCAGTTAACTGTTCAACAGTGAGAAAGTCAGTGCAGAACTCACTCAGGAACTCAAGCATGAAGGACAGCTGCTTCCTATCTGGCTTCCTGTTCATGCTCAGGAAGTCCTAAAGTTTTTCATACACAGCCCAGACCGCCTGCCTAGGGATGTCCCCACCCACAGTGGGCAAGGCCCTCCCACATCAACCATCAAGAGAGACAATCTCTTATATACATGACCAAAGGCCAACCCAATCTGGGCAATTCTTTAGTCGAGGGTCTCTCTTCCAAAGTATATTTTGGCTGACAATAAAAGCTGAGACACTCAGAGGAACTGCAACTAGGGTTTGTTGTGGTTAAAATTATGCTGGGATTTGCTATACCCCTTGTTGTCTTTAAAAATCAATTAGGGGTTTCTACCCCCCTTCAAATGATTGTTTTCTGTGATAAAGGACACAGGAACCTTTAGATTTATAATAAGCTGGGCAGATATCAACCCTCTATTCTATTTTTTTCTATTTCTGTATGGTGATGCTCGAGATATAGCTTGCCATGTTCTGCCTGGGCCACTCCTAGTCCATCAGGCCAAACCTCATGGCCATGTGCTCACAATCCACCTTCCCCAGGGCAACTTCCTTCCTTCTTCCTTTCTCTTCCTTCTATCCCAACCTCAAACCTCAAGTTCAGGAGCCTTTGCTCTGACCCCTCTTTTTTGCCCAGCCCAGACTGTAGGCATCTTTATTAACCAGTCAGGGATAACTTGAGGGGCAAGTTTTACAAAGCACCATTTGGTGTCTGTGAGAATTCACTTGTCTTAGTCTTAAGGCAACCTAGTCTCAGGATACAGTATTTAGCATTCGAATACACAGCAACACCAAACCCACCCCCTACAAGGGTTTCCTAAGGTCTTTCTTCTCCCAAAACCCAGGAAACAAGTTGAAGCTTAGAAGTCCAATAGTTATGTAAATACATCTTTGTTGGCCACCTAAAAGCTTACAAATGCTACGCCTGGGGAAACTGTTCCCTATCTGCTTTTGGAATGCCCACAGTACTTAGTTTGAGGTAGACTGTTCCCTTACTCTGTTGTGGCATAAAGATATCACCTTCTCTTTCCCAAACATTAATGACTTGCTCTCTTTAATGACAAATAATTAATCAGAAAATGCATCTCTGTTCATTTTGCACTTCATGTTCCCCATCAAGAAGCCTCTTGTCTTGCTTCTATGAAGCTCTGCCCCAAGCGACTCCAATGGAAAGAAACAATGTTTCATTCATTTCTATTTTTATTTCCAGAACATCTCAGAATTCAAAAATTCAATGAATGAATGAACGAACGAACAGGAGGAAGGTGCCATAGTAACACATCAGAATCCAGTTGGAGGACTCTCCTTGTCTATGATTTGCTGAAGAATGACACCAGGGACTCAAATAATATGTAAATGCAAAGAGTGTTTTACTCCAGCTGGGCGTGGTGGCGCACGCCTTTAATCCCAGCACTCGGGAGGCAGAGGCAGGCGGATTTCTGAGTTCAAGGCCAGCCTGGTGTACAAAGTGAGTTCCAGGACAGCCAAGGCAAGAGTTTTACTTCGCAGAAGTCCAGCATGCTGAGGTCTCCCCATTTGCAAGACAGAGAGACACCCAAGTGAGCTTGCAGGCCTGATTTAAAGCACATTAGGGAACCCTGGGATAGGTGGCCTCTATGTTAATTTGTTGGTTCTATATCTAGGGACATTCCATTACCAGAGTGAGGGGGCTGGAAACTTTCTGGGGAGGTATAGAAACTGTTACTGAGGAAATAGCTGAGGAAGTCTGGAAACTGCTGCTGACCCATTGTCCTTGCCTCAGGCCAGGTCAGGAGGCAGCTTCTGAGGCCTGAACTTGCCTGGAATTGCCAAGTTCTTGGAGACAGAGATTTAGGCTTAGTCTCCTTAACTGCCGATTTGAAGCCTGTCATAGAATCAACCTAGCCTTCTCTCTTGTTCCTCCAATCCTGTCTGTGAGGATGGTCCTGGCCATCTTAAAACTGAAAGAAAAAGGTGGCTTTTATGTCAGGAATGAGCTATATTAATTTCAGGCCTGCCATTGTGACTGGTCTATCTAGTTTTTCCAGATGATCCCATTGTGAAGATTTCTATAACCAACATTAAAGCTACTGCAAAGGCTTAGATCCACTATACCAGCCTCTTCTATACCAAATAGCCAGCTTTGGTGGTTTGAATATGTTTAGATCAGGAAGTGACACTGTTAGGAGGTGTAACCTTGTTGGAATAGGTGTTGCCTTCTTGGAGAAAGTGTGTCACTGTAGGGGTGGGCTTACAGACCCTCCTCTTAGCTATCTAGAAGACAGTCTTCTCCTGGCTTCCTTTGGATGAAGATGTAGAACTCTCAGCTCCTCCTGCTCCATGCCAGCCTGCATGCTGCCATGCTTCCACCTTGATGATAGTGGACTGAACCTCTGATTCTGCAAGCCAGCCCCAATGAAATGTTGTGTCTATTCACAACAATGGAAATCCTAAGATGTCAGCGTTCTTCCATCTCTAGACAGGAGAAATCCCAAAGAGCCTGCTAAAGCTACCATCCTTCCAGGTTGAGCAAGGCAGATGGGGTCATTTAAACCACATGTTCCTTATAAAGATGAGAGCAGCAGGCTTCTTCTGGGAAGTGATAGCCGTTTAGCTACCTGGGAAATTCCCTCCGCTGAAACTGAGACTGGATTCTCTACTGACTGAGCATACCAGGAACAGCCAGGGATGAAGGTCTCCTGGGTCAGACTCGGTGCTGGTCAGTAAACGGCTTGATTATTCGAGGACCTTTGTGTGTTGGTTCTTCTCAAGCAACACACGAAGTGGGAGAGCTCAGGGCAACACTGACACCCCCTTGAATCAGTGACCGCTCCCTATCTAAGCATCTGTTGCATGCTTTTCTCTTCATATGAAATGAAGTCATTTTGGAGCTTTAAAACAAAATGAACAGAACACTGAAGCTGTTCATTCATCTCACAGACTGTTAGAATAGCTAGAGCCTCCACGGATCATTTCTAATTGAGATGTATTTGATTATTTGTTCATTACAACACCACCTTATAATAAAGGCGCAGAAAGCAGAATTATAACGACTCTGGTTATACCGGAAAGAAGGTAGTCTAAAGAAACCCTTGTGGTGTCCTCCTCTCCTTTAAATGTCATACCATTGAAATAATGGTTCCCCCCAAATTAGATTTTCCTCCAAAATCTTATGTTGGATGGAATAGTTTGAAGCCTGGTGCCAGTAAGAAAATGAAATTGTACCCAAGGAATAGATTCCATTCAGTAGAATACCTTGTCAGATCACCCTGCAGGATAGACAGGAGCTAAGACAGTGACGATTGACAGGACCATACCCTGACCAGGGCTGCTTAGTTCATGTAAACCTATGCCTTAGAGCATTCCAGGACCCTGAAGATGGACGGGGGTAGGGGTAGGGGGATGGAGAGATGGGGTGATGGGGGTGAGACTGGGTAGGGATAGAGGGGTGGGGGGATGAGAGCCACCCAACATCTTTGTTCCAGTTCCCAATGAGGCCATATTGAGTAATCTCTTTTCTCTCCTTTTCAGTGCCTCTTACCTGTTTAACTAGCCTGTGATAATGGGCAGTTAAGCCTAGCTTGTTAGGGCTATCAGGCCCAGACTCTGATCCTGAAACCTGTTAGAAGCTTGGCACCAGCAGGTCACCACAAACTCCCTGTAATTCATCCATTTTGGTCAATGCCCTTAGGTTATCTGGTAGTCTAATTTGCCATATGTCCTCCATGAAAATAACTAAAGGTTGTGTGTGTGTGTGTGTTTATTCTGTTCAAAGTCCAAGTTTGTTCTCCAAGCATTTTTTTGAAAGATTTGTCTTATTACTAATTTTATGTTTTAATCTTTGCAAAGGCAGAGTTTTCCCTATGTTTTGTTCAATTTCTGTCCCCATGCCATGGGTATAATAGACATTCTATTGAATTAATGAGTAGGTGATTCAATGCATGCATTGCACAAGAAAATCATATTTTGGCGCCAAAACACTAATGAAAAGCTAAGCTAAATTTACACTTTAGGTTGTGTAGAGGTTTTGGTGTCAAGTCATGTATTTGTTGGTTTGATTTGGTTTTTGGAAAAAGGGTTTCTCTGTGTAGCCCTGGTCTGTCATGGAACTCACTGTGGAATAGGCTGGCCTTGAACTCACTCTCAGAGGTGCAAACGCCTCTGCTGGGATTAAAGGTGTGCGCCACCATGCCCAGCAAGCCAGGTGTGTGATCAAGATAAGGATCCTACAAATGGTGTGATTATGGGACCTTGTAGATTCTTTGAAAATGCTACTTTACAAGGTGGGCAGTTATGGAGAAGACCTTTAATCCCATCATTTGAGAGACAGAAGCAGGCAGATCTCTGAGTTTGAGGCCAACCTGGTCTACATTTGAGTTCCAGGACATCCAGGGCTACACAAAGAAATCCTGTTTCAAAAAAGAAAAAAAAAATACTAGTTACAGAAAGTACCTGTTGTTTTTTGCTTGTTGATTTTAATACTGAAAGTGCCAAACTATTACCAAATATTTAGGTCCACAACCCAATACCTCAGTTTCTATGTAGGAAGTAGAAATTGGTAATGGAAAACAATCTTTATTGTGTTTGCCAAACAAGACAGAAAGCACAAACTTTCTCTCCGTTGTGCCCATAGAAGTGCCTACATTACAGAAACCCAAGACATAAAGGACAGAAAAAACCCACAAAAAAACAGAAGCTAGATTTAACTGTGAGACAGTCTAATGCATGCTTTTCTCAAGGTGGAGAGACTTGAGTTCAGGCTGCCCCACTGTCTCCGTTCTCAGCATGGCGGGTTTATTGTAGTTTTAGAAATTATACTGCCACAAAGCAACATACCTGCGTCTGTTAACTGTGTTGAGCATCTTTAAAGGCCTGAAGGTCTAGTGTCTGTCTCCTAAAGAGACTGAAGATGAAAAACAGGTGAAAAGCCAGACCGTTGCTAGTGCAGACCAACCAGAGAGCTTCATGCTTATGCTTCATGAGCCCAGAGGCTCTTGAGTGCAAAGCCATTCTGGGCTACACAGTGGGACCCTGTCAATGGACAGGTATCTAAATGATTAAACAAATCAGGGAGAAGACCCTTGTGGTGACAGGAAGAGAGCCTTGTACTTCTTTAGCACCCTCAGGGCTGGGCACAAAGCCTTGATGGAATGGCTGCCAGTTTGCTCATTCAGCTACTTGGAAGAGTCCTTAACACAGTCAGAAACACACCCAAACCGCTCTTAGTCCATCTGTACTGTTGTCATGAAATACTTGAGATGGTAACTCTTTTTGTTGTTGTTGTTGTTCGAGACAGGGTTTTTCTGTGTAGCCCTGGCTGTCCTGGAACTCACTTTGTAGACCAGGCTGGCCCCGAACTCAGAAATCCACCTGCCTCTGCCTCCCGAGTGCTGGGATTAAAGGCGTGCGCCACCACACCTGGCAAGATGAGTAACTCTTAAAGGAAAGACTTTTATTTCGCATGGTTGTCAAGGTCAGTAAGTCTACAACCATGTGGGCCACATCTGCTGCTGGTTCTGTCTGCTTCCTCACAGAGTTGAGCTGATGGATAAACTAACCCAACTCCTGTGTGCTGCTTTCTGTGTCTTTCTCCATTCCTGATGAGGGACCCCACTCGGCCTAATTGCCTCTAATGGCCCCACAGATTAATGCTGTCACAGTGACTGAATTTGGGGTTGGAAGGACACATTTAAATCATAGGTACACACATAAAAAATGTGTTTGAATGGTTTGGTTATTTGAAAAGAGGAGATTCTCACGATTGGCTAACTTTTGGGCCATTGCAGAGTCTAGTCAACAACTCTGGTCATCTGAAAAGGAAAACCTCTTTGGCTGAAAACATTTCTCCGATCTCTCGGGTGAATGCATTTAGTCGCGTACGATACGCAGTAAATGAGCTGAGACCAGAAAGGGATTCCAGGAATGCAGGGAAAGACAAATTGTTAAAAGCATAAAGTTGCCTGGTCTGAGTGCCTCTGGTTTAATTTTCATAAACAAACAAACAAACAAACAATGCTAGTGTCCCTCAAAGCTCCTAATGCCCAATATAGGAACAGCTGTGGGGAGAATTAGTTGGTTTAAGCTTTTGGTCTGTTTCCAACTTCTCTATAGCTTACGCCCTGTAGGTCAAGGAAAGAAGTGATGTAATGCATTTAGCTGGGCCACTTTAATTACAAAGGAATGGAAGGGGAGTGGCCACCGGTGGTGACAAGTTTAGCGCGTGACTTGATCCAGGGATGCAGGAAACAAAAACATTACCAACCATTGGCTGCGTCCACCTTGGACTCCTGGCTCTAGAGCCAGGTCTGGAACCTGGGAACACACGTTTCCGGGGCAGGGGTGGCGCTGTCCCGCCGAGCGTCAGCCTTGAATACACACGCCACACGCAGGCTCTGGGAGCGGGGCAGCTTCCTCCCTGCTGGGATGGGCGTGGGGCCCTGCGCTCCGCACACAGTCCCTACCGGGCTCGCGAGAAGCCACCCGCGGTCACCCGGGCTCGCGGCGACTGAGCCGCGCTGTCGTCATTCATTCCCAGCGCCGGGAGCGTCCTTCCAGCTCGTTGCCCCGACGCGCAGTGTCCACGAGCGGTGATCTCGGGCTCGGCAGCTGGTGATCACGGCGCCCTGGGGGCTCGGATTCCCGCACAAGCTCGCCCTTGAACACCGCCGCGCCCTGAGACCGAGCCCCGACGCTTGCTCGCCCTGCGGTGGGCAGGGCCGGGCTGCGAGGCTGTGCACTTGGCGAGCGAGGAGCCGTAGGGAGGATGCTACTTGCTGGGTCCCGATCCCCGTCGTCGTTCCCGGCTGCCCGCTGGGTCTTTGTCGCGGGCCGGGAGCCGCGGGCCGCAGCCTGCTGAAGGCCGTCGCGGCCCCGCACCCACGGGCGGGAGGGCGCGCGTGTGCCCGGGAGAGCGCGCCAGTGTGCGGGCCTCTTTGTGCGACTGCCCGCGGCCACCAGGACCATGTGGGTGAATCCGGAGGAGGTACTGCTGGCCAACGCGCTGTGGATCACCGAGAGAGCCAACCCCTACTTCATTCTGCAACGAAGGAAGGGCCACGGGGGCGACGGGGGTGGCGGCGGCGGATTGGCGGGTAAGAACGGGCACTGCGGGAGGCTCCGCCCGGGGCTCTGGCTGCGGACACCCGGGACGCCGCCCGGTCTCCGGGGCTGGGCCTTTTGCCGGCCCTGTCTGGGGGCCTGGAAGGTGTCTCGAGTTGTGATTTTATTTTCCCCCAGACTAGGAGAGAAACGCCTCTTTCCTGACCCTGTCGGGCGATGGGGTCTTTGAGTTCTGGGTGACCCATAGTGGGTTAAGATGAAATTAGCAATGAGTGAATTATTAAGAATCGAACGCCGGGTTGCATACTCTCCCTACCCCCCTTTAACATACTGCTGAATGTATTGAGAAGAGAGATGGAAGATGCTTAGCTTGGACTCAGCTGTCTTTATGGGCAATTAGGTATAAAATACCCTTTTGTTACCAGGGAAGCAATCTGTCAAGAGGCTGATGTGGTCACTTCCTACATGACCTATGAGAATGAATAAGGAAAATGGAATTCTTTTGTTGCATGAGATCTGACATAAAACAAAGCAAGTTATTTGGTTCTGGTCATAAAAAGAATTCGCTGTATAACTGCATTTTAACTAGTTCAGTTAGTTCTCAAACTCCTTCAACAAAATGTTACCAAGATTATTAGCAATCTTTCTCTCTTATAACCCGGTTATTTCCATATTAACTAGCTGTTTTGCATAGGGGGAGGTTACAGGTAATACTGACTTTCAGTGCTAGAGATAGTGGGCCTTCCTTCATGTACTAGAATATTTATTATAGCCAAAGTCAGTGAAAGACATAAGTAGATGGTTTACTAGGAGAGAGACTGCAGACATGGGATGGACTGCTGACATCTTCGGGGTTGGGACCGCATTTCCCAGAGTTTGAGTGTTAGGTAAATTGCTCCCACAGTGCCCGCTGTGAGAGGATAGTTCTTGATGAGGTGAAGACATAACTGTGATGTTTATAAACTGCTTTTTTTCACATTAAAATTCAGATGTTTTCCAGTACAGCATATGCTAGCGTGCTTATGTTTGAAATATTTGGCTAACGCAAGCAATGGCTTGTAGGTGACCTGATGTTCTTTACACCTTAAAACAAAACAAAACAAAACAAAACAAAACAACAAACAAACAAACAAAAACAGTGATATAGAAAAATCTGTAGAGTTGCAGATCTTGTTGTGAAAATCCTGGCTAGCAGTCTCAGAATCCTGACTAGCAGCCTCAGAATGTTCCAGTTCATTTTGTAGATGGTCTTGAACTGTGTATTTTAATGTGTTACTTACATTGTAGTTTGGGGGATGTGCCTAGGACAACAAACATGAATAAATGTTGAGTTTGAGTTTCTGTATCATGCACTAAGTATTCATCTTTCCCAGTCACTTGCACTAGGGTGTGAAAATTAGTCAGGGGGCTAGGTATATCTTCTTAACCTTCTGATTGTAGTCTGATATTTAGAATTCCAGTTTGGGAGTCCATTGGCATCTCATCTTGTCCACTTAGAATCTGTCATTGACTTAGTCTGCAAAGATAAAAATTCTATGTTTTAGATGCTTTTGTAGATGCTGTTTCTGGAACAATTGAAATGATCTTGGAGCGTATGGCTATTCCTGCCAACAAATGCTGCTTCTCACCAACGGTGGTGATATGCCTGGTCTGGTACATCGGTACTTTCTCAAACCTAGCAGGAGCATCTTGGAAGTAGTTAGTTGTACTATGTCTCCAATGTAGTAAAGTGGGGTTCATTCATAAATTGTGAGATCATTAACAAGTGTTTATTGGCAGTGTCAGTGTCATGATGCTTGCAGCTTAGTAGAAGAGAGATGACAAAAAAAAAATCATAAAGCCATTTAAAGTTATTAGTGTGCAGGGTACCAGCCAAAAAGCAGAGTTCAGCTTTCATCAAATGATGAGGCTTTACTGAGCACTTAGGAAGACAGAGGCTGGGTTGGTTAGCTGAGTCAAAGCAAGAAAGTCTGTCAGTGAATTAGACCTGAAAGACACAAAGCAGTGACTTCACCAGAGCAAATCACGCTGGAGCCAGGGAGGAGGTGGTCCATCCTGGAAGAAGCCGCCTCCTGCCAGAAAGAAGGATGGACGTGCCCTGCCTCCTCTGTCCTCCCAGCTAGTCTCCACTGGAGATGCTATGCACAGGTTTGCTTGCTTGCTTTTGTTTTCTTTTGTTTTTTAAGGCAGGGTTTCTCTGTGTAGCCCAGGGTGTCCTGGAATTCACCTGTAGATCTATCTGGCTGGCCTTGAGCTCAGGGATCTGTCTACTTCTGCTTCCTGAGTGCTAAGATTAAAGGTGAATCCATAGTTATTGATAAAGCTTTTGGTGAGGTGATACATGCATTTGACATACTTATTTAAGAAGTTTTAACTGAAAAATTTAAAGTATTTTTAAATAAAATTGCACAAAATAAGGTGCAGAATCCAAGAATTTACCAGTAAGTGAAAATTTTGCAAACCCACACCAGGACAAAAAGAGGGGACTAGTACCAACACCCAGCCGAGCCTCATTTGACACTCTTACCTGCCCTTAAAGCTAAAAGCTGTCTCAATGCTTTTTGGTCAACACATCCTGCTTTTCTTCTGTTTGTTTGTTTGTTTGTTTGTTTTGTTTTGTTTTTTCCAACAAAGAACATAGACCTAAACCATGATATTTTTAGGTCTCTCATATTTTCCTTTTTTTTTCTTTTGCTTTTTTCAGAAAGGGATGATATGGAATCATAGATTGTTCTCTGTGTTGTTTGGTATTTATAAACACTGTTGCTTGTGGCTGTTTACTTTGTGTAAACCCCTTTATGAGTGTACTAGCATCAGCTCATCATCTGCTTGTCTATTAGTTACATTGCTGGTGAAACCTCGGTGGCTGGCGCATTGGGGTCCCTGAAGGCTGATTCTGCAACTTGTAGCTGCTTCATGGCACCAGTGGCCACATTCTCTCTCTGGTTTTTAGTGATACTGAGTGGCTGAGTTTTTCTAACTGATAAAGCGATTACATTCTTACATACTCATTGGCCATCTTGAAATACTTTGTGACATGGTTGCTGAAACATTTAGCCTTTTTCAACTGAGTTGCCTTGTCCTTTTCTTACTAACGTGTAGAGACTACTAAAAGTTCTAGACATGAGTCTAAGTAGGATCTCCATTTTCTTGTTTGCTTTTTCAGTTCCTTAATGAGAACAGGTTTTTCATTTTAACATTCAATTCCTTTGTAGATTCCTCTTTATTTACATTAAGGCTTTTGTGGTGGCCAGTAACTTATTCTTCTCCTTCTAGAAGATAAAATGTAATCATCGATAATATTTTCCACAGACTCTGTAGCTTTAACTTTCAAGTTTATGTCTAACATTCACTGGGGTTTAATTTTTGCATATCACCTGATGCAGAAGACAAGTCTTACTTAAGAAGAGTGTGTGTGCATGCCTAATCTGGCATAATTTACCAGAAGCTCATTGTACTCTCACTACCCCAGGGGTCTGCTTTTATTACAAAGCAAGAGTCCAAATATGTGTGCTTAGTCAGGGCTTTGCCCTCTCTGTTAGTAAATTTTCTACAAATACCACAATGTATTTTCATAAGAGTAGATCAAGTAGAACGCACACTCCCTCACTTCTTGTTCTTTAGGAACTTATTGACCATCCTTTGACTTTCACACTGATAATATTTTAGAATTAATTTAAATTCACCACAGGAAAAAACAGCCCCCTCTACTGGTGGGGAATGCTTCCTGCATTGGCATACTCTGAGAAGGGCATGAAGCCTACGCTGCTGAGCAAGCCATTTCTGCTTTTCACTTGGTCAGGTTTGGTATCTTCAGTGATCAAGTATGTCATAGCTTACCTTCTTTTAAAACCATAGTCTGGCTGGGAGGGTTGGGGTGCACACCTTTAATGCCATCCTTGAATCCCAGCAACTTGGGAGGCAGAGGCAGGCAGATCTGAGTTTAAGGCCAGGCAGGGAAAGCCTGTCTCTAAATAAATAAATACATACATACATAAATACATACATAAATAAATACATAAATAAATACATAAATAAATACATAAATAAGAAAGACATTTAAATAATCAGAAATAAAGTTGAATTCTGTACCCACAGAGAGCTTGTATGAGTGCCCATTGTAGGCACAGCTTTGACCCCTCCTCCCTCACCTTTCTCTTTTGTGTGTCCTGAGGTGGTGTTAGTAGATGTATTTGTACACTCGTAACTGCAGCAATCTCTTAGCAAGTTGAGTTCTTCACTCATTTTAAGAAACTCACCTGTGTCTTCTGACTTGCCTAAGTCTTCTCTATGACAGTTATAACGGTTTATTTTCTTAGTGGTTATGTTACCTTTTGAAATTTTACTTTCTTAAAATTTATCATTGTGTGTGTGTGTGTGTGTGTGTGTGTGTGTGTGTGTGTGTGTGTTACATGAGCGTGTGCCACCATGTGAGTGGAGGTCAGAGAATCGCTTGTTGGGAGTTGGTTTTCTTGCTCTCCTTTGTTTCTTTTTTTTTTTTTTTTTTTTTTTGTTGGTTAACAGAACTTTATTAAGTCACAGAAACTTTAGTGCAAAACAAAATCTAGGTCCATTTAACTGCACAGGCTGTCTCCTGGCAACCGGAGGCACAGGAAGCTTCTACTCTACACAGAGACCCCTCAGTTCATGGCCCACTGCCAGGCAGACGCTTCACTCATGAGGTGAACAGGCAGGTCAACAAGAGCTACAGGTGGTGGGAAAGCCGTGCAGGACTCTCCTTTGTTTCTGATTTTGCTCTGCTTCTCGCTGGAGGCTGACTGACCCGAGCTTCTGAGGGAGACGTTTCCTTCACTGAGCTGCAGGAGCCTTGCAGTTATGAACTCTTCTCATCTGGGCTCTGGGGACTGATTCAACTGCATTGAGTTTAGGTTGTTAGGCTTGCAGAGTAAGCAACTTTAGCCCTCTGAGCCCTGCTTTTTCCGTGTAAATTTAATTTTGTGAGATTTTCCTATGTAGCTGGCTGGCCTGGTACTCACTGTGCAGCCCAAGCTGACCTTGAACTCATGGCAATACTTCAGCTTGAGCCTCCCTGCTCCTGGGATCAGAATCAACACCAAACTGACCGCTTGCTTTGACATGATCTTGTGTTTGGGGCTTGTTTCTTAGCAATAGCAAATGTTCCTTTTCCTATGCATGTGGAAGCCTTTGCTTTCGCCGGCTTGTGCAGTCAGGGCACACATGTCTTGAGCATAAGCATACTATTTTACTAAATGCTATTGGCTACTTTCTGTTTTTTATCTCCACTGCCCTGTGGCGGGATGTGAGAGTTGTTGTTGTTGTTTGTTTGTTGTTTTTTCAAGACAAGGTTTCTCTGTGTGGCCCTGGCTGTCCTGGAACTCACTGTGTAGACCAGGCTAGCCTTGAATTGCAGAGATCTGCTTGCCTCTGCCTCCCTATTGCTGGGATTAAAGGTGTGCGCCACAACAGCCTGGCCGAGCTACTCTTTACTTAAGGTTATGTTTGTTAAAAGGTCTTTAAGCTACAACTTCTATGTGTAATCCAGTATTCTTTTAGTGGAAAAACAAAGGGAAATTACAAAACAACTTTTGACTTAGCAGTGTATGCTGGTAGTGCGCGTGCGCGCGCGCGCACACACACACACACACACACACACACACACACACACACACACACACACATTTTTTTGTTTTGTTTTTTTTTTTTTTTTTTTTTTGTTTTATTTTGTTTTTTTGAGACAGGGTTTCTCTGTATAGCCCTGGCTGTCCTGGAACTCACTTTGTAGACTAGGCTGGCCTCGAACTCAGAAATCCACCTGCTTCTGCCTCCCGAGTGCTGGGATTTAAAGCGTGTGCCACCACTGCCCAGCTTATACATTTTGTTTTTTAACTTTAAATTTTATTATTATCATTGTGTATATGAACCCCCCCCCAGTGCTTGCTCTCTCTCTCCTCTCTCTCCCCCACCTCTGTGTGTGTGTGCGTGTGTGTATGTGTGTATGGAGTGGGGTGGTGGTGGAGGATACATGCCACAGTGCATATGTAGAGATCAGAGGATAACTGGAGATCAGACTCAAGTTGTCAGGCTTGAGTGACAAGTGCTTTATCCACTGAGCCACCTCAGTGGCCCTGGTTTAAACTTTTTATTGGGGTTTTTGAACTTGAGATCTTCCCACTTAGCCCCGGGTACTGAAATTATGGGTCTGGACCACTCCATCTGGCTTGGTAGGCATGCTTTTTCTTCTTTTAATCTGTGTGTGTGTGTGTGTGTGTGTGTGTGTGTGTGTTATATCCTAGAAAATATATTATCCTAGGATTCTTCTTTGCCCCCAGTCCTCAAATTTTTATAACTCATTTTAATTAGTATATTTTCATCTCAAGAGTGTATAATCACTGTTATTTAAAAACAATTTTATTTTGTGTTTTTGAGTGTTCTATCTGCATGTGTTTATGTGTGCCACATGTGTGCTCAGAGCCCACGAGGTCAGAAGAGGGCATCAGACTCCCTGGAACTGGAGCTAAGCCATTTTTACATATTCAGTTATAATCACCCACATTTACCATTTGTTTATTTAATGTTCTTCTATCTTTGGTCCTTATTATAAAACCATCTTTTTATTTCCTCCAAAGTACCCTCTCCTCTCTCTGGGAGCACGCTAATGGGACTTCCCGAGTTTGCAGGCAGACTTTAGTGTGTTCTAGATATTCATTGTCTTCTGTGAGTTGTTTCTCTTGGAAAGCGCGCTAACTGTCCCTCAGACGCTGTCACTTTGTTGTCCCTATGGCATGTTTTCACCTCCTGCTTACATTTCTTTTTTACTTTTTCTGCTTGTTTTTGTTTTGTTTTGTTTTTCTATAATCAAGATTGGTGGTTTTCTTGTTTGTTTTTTTTTAAAGGCACCACCCTTTGGGCATAGTATAGTTTCTTTATATATTCTTTATATACTGTTTCATCTGTTTATCCAACCAACACCCCTCACCCACCACTGTCTGTGTATATCTCCTACTTCTCCATCTCTCTTTGCCACTCAAATAGATATACGTCTGACCATCTTACTGTCTCTTATTTATACCAGAGAGTGATTTTTTACATGTTTATTTTGTTTTGGTTTGTTTGTTTTGTTTTGTTTTGTTTTGTTTTGTTCTGTTCTGTTCTGTTCTGTTTTGTTTTGTTTTTCGAGACAGGATTTCTCTATGTAGCCCTGGCTGTCCTGGAACTCACTTTGTAGACTAGGCTGGCCTCGAACTCAGAAATCCACCTGCCTCTGCCTCCCGAGTGCTGGGATTAAAGGCGTGCGCTAACACGCCTGGCTGATTTGATATGTTTTATCTATTTTCTTCTGATCTATGTTCCAGTTCTTGGTTTCTCTTGCTGTGTTTAATCTCCTTTTAAGGACATTAACTCTGGAAAGTCCATTTGGTTTATTTTTATAATTTGCATATACCACAGTTCTCACACTTGGTTTTTAATATTATTGAGCATGCCTTGCTCTTCTGAGAGCCCTTTTCACCCCTGCTGCCTGCGGCCCTCTGTGCCTGTTCCCCTGCTGTTCTCAGTTCTCATTTAGGCTTTGTCATTTCATTTTTTTGATAATTACACTTCTAGTTTTAAAGATTTTTCTTTATTTTCTGTGTATGAGTGTTTTACCTGTCTGTCTGTCTGTGTACCATATGCATTCAGTGACTGCAGAGGGCAGAAGAGGGTGTCAGAGCCCATGAAACTAGAGTTACAGATGGTTGTGAGACACTGTGTGGGTGCCGGATGCTGGAAACTCAGTCCTGATCATTTTGTTTATTAGAGAATTTTGCTGTTGTTATTGTTATAAATCAAAGTTGCTTTAAATTTAGGTATTGATAACAATTTGAAATCCAGCTTCCACGTTGGTGATTTTGTTGGCAGCTGCTGTCATTAGGTTATGCGCTCTTAACACCTTCGTCATTTCCAGAGTGACCAGGAATCCTCTCCCTTCTTTCTTGGTAACGACTCCTGTGTCTGTCTGCCCATCTGCCTATCTGCCCATAGTTTTATTAAAAGCTAGTCGTCAGCACCGCCTGGCCTGGCCTGCCAAACAAAGTTGAGTTTTTGTTTTTTGTTTTTTTGGGTTTTTTTGCTATTGTCCACCTGACCCTGCCCAGCCCCCATACATAGTTTACTCAACAGACTTGCTTCCTTTCTTTTTTATGTTTTGTTTTTTGCTTTGTTGTTTTGTTTTTCCAGATAGGTCTCTTTGTAGCCCTGGCTGTCCTGAAATCTACTTTGTAGATTAGACTGGCCTCGAACTCAGAGATCTGCCAGCCTCTATCTCAGGTAGAGTGCTGAGATTAAAGGTGTGGGCCACCACTGCCCACCCCCCACCTGTCTTTCTTTTCCTTGGGTGATGTAATTGGTCTCTGAAGTTTTTGCTATTTTAAGGTGCATTTTGTCCAGTTTGTATGGCTATTCTCAGAATTGGGTATTGGTACAAATTACTTTATGTCACATATGCACCAGACACTATACCCTTTGCTTTCTAGAAAAGGAAACCAAGGCTCAGAGAGTCTGAAGGGCTTGTTCTCTACCCCACAGCTGATAGTGGAGGCTGTGTGAGTTTACATTTACTTTACAGTCACTGCAAGACTAATGCATAGGGTATATGCTGATCTAATTTCCATGTTACAACCACTGTGTTTGAGAATCTAAAAACAGCCCTGGGCTTTTCTAGGAAAAAAAAAAAAGAAAAAACGGATTCTAAGGTTTCACCTGTACCTTTAGGAGCTTCTTAGATTGCTGGTGAGTTAGCATTAGCAACTTCACCAGAGAGAATGGCAGGTTGTCAATTGCCCAAAATCAAAGTGTGATTCCTGTTCCTATAAGATGTGGTTGTAGGTAAAGTTGCCATTAAAGAACACAGCAATTCATAGTTTTTTTCCCTTAAACATTTATATAGCGTGTATACACATACTATTCACATATATGCATACATTTATACTTGTGTATATCAGTTCAATTATGTGTTAAGTCCTAATGGAACTTAATGATTTCATGACTTCTTTATGTAATAGTCCCTGGCTATGTGACTCTTGGCTCATAAAAATTTCATGCCGAGTTAAGTGCTACTAGAGACAGTCTTTGCCCTGAGCAGATCTCCTTTGCTTAGTCTGTTATCTCTTCCCGATGCTGTTCTCACCGTGGTCACCGTGCACATCTGCCTCAAAGAGGCAGTGTGAACAAATGGGTATAATTTGTAGAGGATTTGGCAGGATTTTTGACACCACTTAGGTGCTTTCAAACTTACCTAAAAATCTAGTCAAGAGACAAGCAGTGGCAACTTCCCTGTGGATCTATGAGGAATTTGAGAGGCTGACAGACTCCCTGTGCCAGAACACTGCATGCTCTGTCCAGCCTGGTTGGTACAGACAGGACCCATGCTAAAGAGGTCAGGGTTCCCACATATGTATACACGTCAAGGATTTGGAGCTGGGAGGTTCATCTAGGGCCAGATGTAAGTCTCCGATGAAGTAGATAGGTTCTTCTATCCTACAGCAAAGGCCTGGACCACAGACACACAGTCAAGTCAGAAACAGAAAGTTATTAGTAAAGAAAAAGCTTTCCTGAGAATGGATGGGCTGGTGAGCTGAGGGGAACCCCAACACGCGTGCCAGGAGGTGTCCAGCCCTTGATAGCCACTTTCATGGCACCTGCTCCTGCGTTCTTTTAGCGGGCTTTTCTGATGCAAGCTCTGTCTGCAAGGGAAGCCCCGTCTTTCTCTGCTGGCCTGAGCATGTGCCTGAGCATGCGCCGTTCGTTTCCTGAAGCCTTCCAGTCTGTCTCCCCCCGCTGCCTTTCTTCATATGTTCATCTTGGCACAACTTTCCCCACTCGTTTTTTTTGTTTTGTTTTGTTTTTTGTTTTTGCATTTTCTTTATGAAGCAGACAACATGTTTCTCTTGCTGTGTCCAATGTGCTTTGCAACGTTTCTCTTCCTGTGAGAGTTTAGATTTTGCTGGTTTGTCTGCCATGCGGCTAACTAGCCTTTTAGCACTTGCTTCAGACAGTGTCAGGGACATTATAAGGAAGTATAAAAAGCATCCCTAGCTGTGTGACCCAGCTGTGTGTGCACAGCTGGATGTATTTGTAAGCAATGGAGTCAGGATTCAGCAGATATCTGCCCACCTATGCTGAGCATAGACCTACTCAGAATAGCCAAGCACTAGAACCAGCTTAGGTGCCCATCGTCAGATGAATGGGCAAGGAAAACATGGCACACAGACACAATGGAATATTAGTAGAGAGAAGAATGAAAGTCTTGTCATTTGCAGGAAAATGAATTGAGCTGTAGGTCGTTGTGTTAAGCAAAATAACTCAGATACAGAAAGATGAGTACACCGGGTTTGCTTTCATCCATCATGTGTGGAAATCAGATGATTTGAAAGTAGTAGAGGGACACTCGGGACAGGGAGGGGACCAGGAAGATCAGAAGTAGAGGAAACATGGGAAGGATGGTTGGGAAAAATGGGGCCAAAGTATAGCATATGAGTGTTGGGCATGCTGCAGCAAACCCCACTGATAGGATGTACTCTTGATATGGATTGAGTGTAGCAATAAATTTGTAAAAGGAGCCTTTATGGCTGCTAGCCCATTGTCTTTCTCCCCTGGTCTGTGTTATCAGGTGCTTATGGAGGAGTGGTTGTTGTACTTCACCAGTGTGTTAGTGAAGGAAGAACTCTGCAGCTGGGGGGAGGAGGGGAGATGGGGGGGGGAAGAGACAGATGGGAGTAGAGGGGGAAGAGACAGATGGGATGGAGTGGGGAAGAGACAGATGGAAGTTGGAGGGGAGAGAGGCAGATGGGTATGGAAGGGGAAAAGGCAGATAAGGTGGGGGCGATAGATAGGGGTAAAGAGGGAGAGACATATGGGGTGGAAGGGGGAGAGACAGATTGTGGTGGAGAGGGGGAGAGGTAGATGGAGGTGGAAGGGGGAATGACAGATGGGGAAGGGGGGACAGATAGGGGTGGAGGGGGAGAGACAGACGGGGGGGGGAGACAGATGGGGATGAAATGGAAGATGCAGATGGGGGTGTTCTTTTAAAGCAGTCTGTTAAAGTAAATGTCTCTCTGTGTGACATTAAGGCAGTTTCACAGTTATGGCAGATATATATAGGCTTTGCAGAGAGGTAAGACCCTGAGACATCATTGTTTCTACTTACCTCATTCCACTTTCTCTGCTTCCACTTCTTTTTCTTACCACCACCACCCTGCCCCCCCCCCCGTCTCACTCCCCCACCCCCACCCCATCTTCTGTGCACATTTCAGCAGCTCTGTCAGTAAGCAGTCCTCAGTGGCTCTCCTCTCCTCTTTTCCTCCCTTTCTCCCTTTCACAGGACCGATCCCCTGAATCCCTTTGGATACGGATGACCCAGGGGGAGGACTGGGTGGGAGACAGAGGACCTCAAATCCGCCAGTCTCCTCCCTCATCTCTCACTGTAGCTGAAACAGGGGACTCTGGAAGTTGTTAATCCGATTTTTCCCTTCCTGTCAGGCACAGAGGACAGCCCAGTCACTGCCTACAGTGGCCCGATGTTGCCCCAACCTCTGGCTCGCTTTAATGGCATTTCAGTTTTCCCTTAGGTCATTTTACACATCTTTTCAGAGCTATGGAAGTCCACTCAGCAGATCTGCTAGTGACCCAGTGGCTCCTGACTCTCAGTTGAGTCAGAGGCACAGAACCGCAGGGACCAGACCCTTTACTGTGTGAGAGCACAAGGGAGAGAGAATTTCAGGCTGACTTCAATGAGAGAAAGCTGTTTCCCAGTGTGACTGGATGTGGGCATGAGCCCTGTCCCCCTCTGTCATGGTTCTTCATTCATAGTGTGCCTCATTATGATGGTACATCCTCTGCCTGTGGTGTGATCCTTACTATTATAATGAGGTAAAGGCTAGCCCAGTGACGGTCTATGCGCATGTATGTGCTTCCTGTTGTGGGGAAATGGCTAGCATTGTCTTACAGCAAGCATAGTTAATTCAATCTCGTAGTGAATTTGCAGAGAAGTTGCCAGACTTCAAAGCCATTGTTAGATTAATCCTTAGCTGAGGCCACGACTTCCCTTTGCCCCTTTCTCTTTGCTCTTCTCTGTGTCCTCTTTCCCAGAGGGCTTGGTGACCGCATAGCTTTGAAGACAGCTTTGAGTTTCTTGTTTTATGTTTCTTTGCCTCTGTCCTGTGTGACACTCCCGCCCCCCGCTGGTTTGTTTGAAGCCAAGTTAATTCTCAGAGCCACTGGTTTCTCTTAAATCTCCACTGCAGCCTGTGCTGAGAAACTTCCATTTGAGTGAAATCGACTCTTCTGACTTTGGCTTGGGGGCACAGACAGGTGACTAGTCCTTGGCGTGACACCGGCCTGGGAAATGTAAACTGGGGCACACTTTGCTTTGCTTTGCTTTCCCAGTCTCAGCATTCTGGGACTCGCTGGGCAGGAGTTTGCTTGACTGAAGGTCAATGCAGCTCAAGGATTGATCTCTGTTTACACTTCAGACAGGAAACGTGAGCTCTGCTTATCTGGTTCTCCTCCACCCCATCGGCATTCTGTGATGTTTAGTGACAGCAAAACTTAAGCCCAGGCTTGTTCTGAACTCTTGTGTAATATTCTTCAATTGCATTTGGTATATGTAGTGCGTGTGTGTAACTGTGTATGTGTAAGTGTGTGTATGAAGGTGTGTTGAATGTGTGTGTGCACTCATGTGCACGTGCGTCACCATGCACACTTGGCAATCAGAGGACAACTTGAGGAAATCTGTTCTCTCCTTCCACTTTGTAGAACTTGGGGACTGAACTTTTTGGTCAGCGCCTTTACCCACATCTCAGCTGGACTCTCCCTGCCTCAGCCCTCTGAGCATTAGAATTGTAGGAAGCATTACCACACTTGACCTTAGCACTTCCTAATAAAAGAAATTGTATGAACTTCAAAATTTGGAAAGAAATTTAGTGGATCTATGGAAAGATCCACTAATCTAGTAGCAAAGGTAATCTTTCATAAAAGTGCTTTTATTATATTAACTATTAATTATTATATTATTTATATTATCTATTATACAACATTTAGGTGAATTATTTTGTTTTTATATACTATTCATGTTATATCTTTATACATTTTACATATTACTTTACTTTATTTATCATTCTAGCATTTATTGTCTCTATTATACATAAATATATAAGATATATTTATTATTTATATTTTCATTCATATCATATGTGTATATAATTATGTTAATTATATTATATTTGCATATATTATTCATTATTATAAATTAGTAGACTTACTTGTGAACTCTGTGACTAAAACATAAGGGGAAAATCATGAGTTCACTTCAGTCTGACACTCTACACTTTAGCACATTTACTTACTTGTCGATCGTATAATGAAAAATGTAAAACACATTTCTAGAAGCATCTTTGTAATAAATCTTTGCATCTAAGTCATCTAAAGCTAAAATTTAACACTGTTACTGTAGCTGTCTGTTTTCATTAGTCTATGATTGTATCGCTATTTTTTAACTACTCTTACAGAAGCTTAAGGGAGGAGGATATAACATTTATATAAGTCCTGTGGGTCTGGCCTTCTGCTGAGATCTTTCCATAGATCCACTAATTTCAAAATTGTAACAACCCAAGAGGTTTGATATTCCTTCTGTGACCAGTAAGGAAGCTAAGTGCTCAGAAAAAGTATGTGCTAGCAGCAAGCATCCGTTGAGTTTGTGTGCTTAGCTTTGACTGATATCAGAAGGGAAGAGGCTAAACAGGGAGAGGAAAAAGGAGTGGGGTCGGAGCCTGGGAAGGCCAGCAAGGGGGCTAAGCCAGTTCAGGCCTCAAAGGTGAAGCCTTGAGTATGCAAATTAGGAGACTGGTTAAGAGATGCTGCACCTTACCTCGTACAGTTGTTATTGACTAGTGACTGTCTGTGAGTTACATCTCTGTGACTTGTGTGGCTCTACAAGGCAGCCTGTGCTGAAGGCCCACATTCCCTACTTAAAGTTTTTGGAGGTTAGTCCTCTGGAGAAAGAACAGCAGATCCCCTTGTGAGTCTGTGCTTGCAACCAGACTACCTCCAGCTTCTCAAGTAGGTCTGAGTTGTAACCTGTCATCTTAGGAAGACTTGCCCTCTGGCCTTTACCTAAGACAGCCTCCTTCCCCTCCCTACTCCCTGGCTAAATACATTTTCCCCTTTCCTCAGCCCACTTGACAGAGGATCCTGAACCATCCCCATAGGGTGTCATGCTGTTTTGTTTTTATAAAGTAATAAGCCTACAGACCATCCTTCTCAGAGCTCTATAATCTGCTCACTGTCATCTCAGTTGCAGAGTGGGTATTTGCCCACATGACCTGTCCATGACATCTTCACATTTCAGGACCTCTGCTTGTGTGCTTCGTGGACATATTTATAATGGCTTGGGATCCCTTCCCCTTCCTTAGGGCCAATAAAAACATTGGTTGAAGGTTCTGGAGAAATGGCTCAGCAGGTAAGAACTCTTGATATACTTCATAGCTGCAAGTTCAACTCCTATTCCCACATAAGGTGGCTCACAACCTCCTGTAACTTCACCTTCAAGGAATCCAACATTCTCTTCTGGCCTCCTAGGGCATCTGCACACATGTGCACATACCCATGCGTGCACACGTGCATACACACACACACACACACACACACACACACACACACACACACACACACACAAGTTAAATTAAGTTAAAAAAAAAACTGTTGGTGACCAAAAAATCTCACACCTTGCACCCTCGTTTGCTGGTCTTTTAGTTTGTCACAGGGACTGTTTATAATCCCATGTTTTAGCTGAGTACACTTGAGCAGGTACTCCTGTAAAGGCCACTGGGTCTTTACTGTTCTGATGCTTATGGTCAACTTTCTGTACAGTATTTTGAGCACTGACTATTATAAAGTCCTTGAGGAAGCATCTTTTCTTATTCCTTACTCTCATGAACTAGACCTTTGTTTTAGAGGTCCCATAGTGCTTACACAGAGTGGAGATAGTATTTTTCTCTGGCCTCTGGGAGCACACAGACATATGCATCCACATATACAGCACCCCACCTCCAACACACACACACCTTCAGGGGAACAAAAGCTTAGGAAAGTAGACAGCCTTGTAGAGGACACCCATCTTTGAAAGGAGTAAAAAAAGCACCAGTCTTGTTGAAAACGGTGTCAGAATCAAGCATCTGTCTTAGCAGTGCATCTTCTATTTCCACATCCCTTCATAGTCCCTCTTCCAAATTCCACTAAGCTCTGTGACATCACGGAGCCAGCGTGGTCAGTGTGCAAATGGAGCGGCCTTGCTCATCAGTGGCAGACTTTCACTAGGTCCCGAAGGAAGGTAGAGGGCAGAAGGGAAGAAAAGGAGACAGGAAAGCATTGGCTCTCATGGTAAATGTCCTGGCCTTTGTTCTTAATCTCACAAAGCAGAGGGACTATTGGGTCTGTCTTTGCAGAGTATAAAGCATGATCTCTAAGTCACACATAGAACTAAACAGAAGGCACAGACAATTCCAGGCACCCGTTCGACATACTGTGTTCCTTGGCATTCTGAGTGCCTTGTCAAGTATGGAAATGGAGAGAAAGCCACCAGCTGTAATCTGGAGACTTTGTCTCACCTGGATAGGTGCAGGCAGGACGAGATGGCTTTAGGAAAATGAGTGTGTAAACACAGGCAGTAAGAAGCTAATATTGCACAGACTCATTTCATAAGGTCGTTTCTGAAATGAATAGGCATCATCGAAGTTCAGTCCTCCCCAGAAAATATCTCCCTCTAGAGATTTTTCTGGAAAGACTTGTTTTTCCTGGGCAGGTTTGGTCTTGACAGCCAATAAGTAAAGGAAGGATTAGTACCTGGGTGTTATTAACTCCTGGCATTTAAAAATCAAATAATTGTTTGAAGGAGAACAGGAGTGGGGAGATTAGGAGAGGAGAGGGGGTGCTTTGTAAACATCAGTTTGATAAAATGTTAAATGCTTAGGAATATTTTTTTTTACTACACAGCAAGACTCCTGCCCTCAAATGTTTCGAATGACCGCATGAGCTTGAATTATTCCACCTTAGGTAAATGTTTAGCTTTCGACTACAGAAGTATGCTTCTATTCTGAGCAGTGCTTTTAGTCTCTAAGAATATGAGATGCTAAGTAGAAACTGCTCTGTAAGACGATAATGAGGACTGATCAGGACCAGGTTAAGTGTGAGTCCATGTCCAATGGAGGTGGCTGTCATTCACAGTGCCACTGTGATGCATAATTCACAGAGCTGGTTGGATGATGTTTTGACTGGTATAGTGTAACTGATGGTACTGCACTAAGTCCTGATTTTATTTTAGGTAATTAAGTCAGGCCTTAATGAGAACAGAACAGGCTTTATTTAGGCCTGGAGGAGCAGAAGTGAACAGGAAGTGTCCTAATTGGTAAAGGTGTCCTGATTTCTCCAAAGTCTTACAGTAGGCTGAGATAGATACCTTAGTGTCTTACCACTCAGGGACGACATATCTTCCAATACAAGCATGTCTGCAGCAGTACAAAGATAGTTAGTGTTCAGCTTTCTCTCCAAAGAAAGCCTGTGATGGGCCTTTGACAAGGACAGGCAACTGCCCATGAAGACTTGTGTCCTGGAAGTCAGCTGCAAATATTAAGGTCTAATCTATCTGTCCTAACCCCATTTCCCTCTAATAACTCAAAGCCCATTACATCATATACATTATTCATATGCTTATCAGGGTTCTGCTGAAATTATAGTTTCTGCTGGCATTGCCTCAGGGGACAGCAGTCTGGTGATTATGGCTTTGGAGCTGCAGCCGCAAGTCCAGCCCTGGCCTCCTTGCTGAATTGTGCCAGCAGGCAGTGCAGACACCCAAGAGGTTCCAGCGTAGATTTCACTGCCGCCTGACGTCTGTCCAGGTAGCTCCATGAATGCATACAGTGCTCAGAGAAGTGGACCAGCTTAGGACTGGAGGAGAACGCTCAGTGTCCCAGCTTCCAGCTCTTCATTTGACAAAAGACAACTTAAGAGGGCCTATACGCTAGAGTTGTTTACATTTATAAATGCAAAGTGCTGGGAACCTACTCCTGACTGTGAGGAGTTACAGAGAAAGAAAGAACAGCAAGCAGGAAGTGCAGTCACAGCTCTGGATATTGTTGTGTCCCTTGTCCCTTAGAAGCGGAAGCTGGAAGCAGAGCTAGTGAGTCAGGTAAGGTGGGATATGAAGAGGTTCCAGCTGTTTGAGACAATACAGGGAGAGGGGAAAGGAGTAACTATAGGGATTTTTTGTGATCTCCGAGTTGTGAGTCAGAGTGCTCTGAAGGACTCCAGAGGACTTTTGGGTTTTTGGGTGTGTTTATTCTTGTCACTATGCGGTTGCACAGGATTTTAGCCCAAGTGTTCATTCAGCAAGAAAGGCGGCAGTTTGTAATAACTGTTATCCCTGTGTAGTATGGGATGGGACAGAGTCTGTAGTGTCTCAGCCAGTGAATGCTGACGGTGATTGTTCTGTGAGCCTAGAGAATCTACCCAGAGTCCTCATCCACCCTATTCTCCCCACCCCTGGATCTGCAGAGCCTCAAAGCTGGTGCCAAGGGCTCCATGACCATAATAACCGTGTGTGTAATCAGAGAGGTGGGGGAAGGAGAGAGCGCACACGAGTCCACGTACCAGATCCCTGTATAAAAGGCAGACATCATTTAAACTGAGTTCATCAATGGCAAGCCAGCACTGTTGGACTGGTTGCTTAGAATAGAGAGGCTCCAAGGATGTCCTAAGCAGACCTCAGGTTTACATAGGAAGGTCTGTCTTCATTGATCCTCGTTGGGGCAGAGGAGTATCTGTGACTCATATCTGCTTTCTCTGGTGTTCAGATATCCCCGTGCCCTGTTTTGTGCATTGTGCCTTTGGTGTATAGATGTTCCTTTCTTGATGTCTCATGGACATTGCCACCAGCCTCATGTCAGGCTGCCATAGGACGTTTTAAGTGATACTCCATTTGTCTTGCTTGAAGGTGAATGGCTTCTTCTCGCCAGGTACCTTTAATCTAAAGAGTCTCCATCTACACACACCAGGCTGTGTAAGTAGAGGCCTTAAGGCCTCAGTGCAGACCAATGAGAAAAAGCTGCTCGGGTGGGTTCCTGGGTCTAGCAATTGTATCAAACAAAAGCTTTTCAGTGTCTTGAGAGAGTAGGCTAAAGCTCTGTGAATTTCTGGGGAGGAAAAAAATGAGGGTTGCTAAGGCTTGCAGTTAAAGTCCCCCAAAGGCCTATGTGCTAAAGGCTTCCTTGCCAGCCTATGTCACTGGGTTTTAAAAAGTGGGACCTACCATGCTCTCTAGTTTTAGTCATCCAAATTAAAATCATTGGTTCACACACAGAGACCAACAAACAAAACAAAATATCAAGAATAACGAATCAACAGACATAAAAGTAGGTTTATTTAGAAAAAGGGTCAGAGCCGGGCATGGTGGTGCACGCCTTTAATCCCAGCACTCGGGAGGCAGAGTCAGGCAGATTTCTGAGTTCGAGGTTAGCCTGGTCTACAGAGTGAGTTCCAGGACAGCCAGGGCTACACAGAGAAACTGTCTCGAAAAACCAAAAAATAAAAAAGGTCAGCGAGTAAGGAAAAGAGCCGTGAAGCGGTAAATGTGATCAAGCACTGCATACAGGCTTAATTGATTCGTTATAACGATCTTCAGAAAAGAAGCAGCACCTAGTGAAGGAAGTTAGGTCAGCGGAGGCGTGCCCTTGAAAGGGTGTACTGGGATCTGGTCTAGGTCTCTCAGTCTCTCTGTCTCTGTCTATCTTCCCCTCTACCTCCTTTCCTGCCTCTGTGAAGGGAGGAGTTTTCATCTCCCACACTCTTGACCAAGAAGGGCTGTGTCAGCCGAAGTTCAAAGGCAACCAGGATGAGCAAAACACACTGACCATCTTCAGCTGTGACCCACGATGAACCCTCCCTCCTTAGACACTAACTTCCCAGGTGTCTTCTCATAATCTGATTTTCCAGGCGTTTTGTCATAGAGATGGAGAACTAACTAGCCCATGGGTTAAGCTTTTTTTTCTGCTTACGAGCTGTAATCCATCCATATGTGGGTAAGCACCTCTACCATTTCCTAATACTTCTGGCCTTGGGCCCACGGAGACAGCAGAGAGTATTGGTATACTGGTCATGGTATCCCTTCAAGCACACACACAGTGCTTGCTGATCCTGAGTGACAGCAGAGCCATGGAGAATCTACAGAGGAAGGCAGTACTTTTGCATCCGTATTCTTTATTCTATTTTGAAAACCAAGAGCCTGGTGAGGAGATTGACTCTACCCATGTTAGCTAACCACCTCTTCCCCACATTGTTTCCAGGGGAAGTTTGCATTTCAAAGCCCAGTCAGTCGCCTTTATTCTGTTGTTACGTGAAATGTGAAATGTGGGCTGTGAGGCAGATTAACCAATTAAGCAGTTCTGTAGTGATGAGGTTACACAGTAGGTAAAATCCCAGAACAGGAAGAGTTAAGGATAGAAAAGGAACCGGATCCCTTCCCGGAAAGATCTCCCACATACAAGCAAAACACCCTTGGAAGGAGTTACAGAGACAAAGTTTGGAGTTGAGATAAAAGGATGGACCATGTAGACACTACCATATCCGGGGATCCATCCCATAATCAGCTTCCAAATGCTGACACCATTGCATACACTAGCAAGATTATGCTGAAAGGACCCTGATATAGCTGTCTCTTGTCAGAGTATGCCTGGGCCTAGCAAACATAGAAGTGGATGCTCACAGTCGGCTATTGGATGGATCACATGGCCCCCAATGAAGGAGCTAGAGAAAGTACCAAAGAAGCTAAAGGGATCTGCAACCCTATAGGTGGAACAACATTATGAACTAACCAGTACCCCGGAGCTCTTGACTCTAGCTGCATATGCATCAAAAGATGGCCTAGTCGGCCATCACTGGAAAGAGAGGCCCATTGGACACGCAAACTTTATATGCCCCAGTACAGGGGAACGCCAGGGCCATAAAAGGGGAGTGGGTGGGTAGGGGAGAGGGGGTGGGTGGCTATGGGGGACTTTTGGTATAGCATTGCAAATATAAATGAGCGAAATACCTAATAAAAAATGGAAAAAAAAAAAAAAAAAAAAAAGAAAGATCTCCCACATTCCCCAGAACCACTAGAAATGGATTTACAGTCTATGTAATTTTATAACAGGAAGTGCATTTCTATATTTTCTCAAATATCTGTTGGAAATTAACTAATTAAAAGCTTTGTTAGCACGCACACCCCTCTTTAAGGTAATGTAAGTAATTTCTCTATACAGTGGGAGCGTTGCTTGAACAAGAGAGAAGGGTGTTTCTTCTCTCAGTTGAACTGTGGCCAGCATTTCTGGTGATGTTGAGCACAGTCTAAGGAATGTGTGAGGTCTGCAGCCAGTGCCCTTACCGTGCACACTGCCTTTGCTAGAACAGCGTTTACATTCCTGTTAGCTTTCAGGCTAATGGGAACTTCTCGCTTTAGCTTTTGCCTTGGCAATAGGCCAGATACCAAAATCACTCCTTGGGTCACACGTCAAATCCTTTGCAATTAAAAAAAAAAAAAAAAGCTTTAAAATAACTGCATGGAAATCAAACTTTAAAATAAATGTTCCGTTATCAATTATGTATATTATATGGGTGTGTTCACAGGAGTACAGGTGCCCAAAGAGGCCAGAGGCATCAGAGCTTCCTGAAGTTGGCATAAACACATGGTTTTGAGCCACTTGATGTGGGTGTTGGGAGCCGAACTCAGGTCCTTTGCATGATCAGAAGCCACTGAGCCATCTTGCCCGTCCAGAAACTAGATTTTTGTTTTCCTGTTCTGTTATTGCTTTTATTTTTTTTTCCCCAGAGGCTTTTGTGAGCTGGACGAGAGCGTTGTCACTGAGAGAAACACTGAACCCACATCTCCCCTTTACATACTTTTAAATTTAATTTATTTTTTTATTGTGACAAGGTCTAGCCTCTGTCCCAGGCTGTCCTTGAACTCTTCATCTTGGTCCCCAGGTGCTGAAACTATAGGTGTGCCACATGCCTAGCTTAGACAAAAGGCTTAAAAACAAACAAACGAACAAGCAAAACACGTTCTATAGAGAAAGGTTTTAATTAGGAAAAGGTAATCTTGCTTCAGTACAATTAAAGATTAAAGATGTTGGAGACAGACAGGCCAAGTCCTCAGATAGAACCCACCACCATGAATTACTTTAATAGGCACTAATTTTGCATTTTGACCAATTCATCACTCAGCCATTCATGTATCCATTTACTCATAGGCAGACAGATGTTGCATGCTTATCACATGATATTCACTGAGGATCCAAAATTATATGCATCGTCTATGCTGGAGAGACTGGATTCATCAGGACTGCAGCTGTTGGATACTGGCATCAGTGTCTCGGGCTTTGTTAAGGCGTAGTGAGAGGTTTTGAAGCGCACACTGAAATATGTGCCCCGTGAGGAGATTGTTAATTGTTCAAAATTGAGACGATGCCATCATGGGTTGCCTACAGGCCCTCCCATCATGGGTAGCTTCATCTGTGCCAGGCAAGGATTTGAGAGTTGAGGAGTGGGCCACAGGGATACTGCCTGCCCCACGCTCGCTACCTCCAGCTATGGGCTGCAATGGATGCCAGGGAAAGGTCAACTCAGGAGCCAGAGTCTGAGCTCTCGGGGACTAGAAAATCAGGTCCATGGGGAAAGCCTCCTTTGGGGCAGTGAATGGAGGTGCGCATATCCTTATAAACCAGTTATAGCCAGCTACTTAGGAGCCAGTTTTACATACTAGGTCCTGACACACAGATTAGTCTCAAACTCCCAGCAATTTTTTTCCAGTGTGTTTGTGTTGTATGTGTGTGTGGTGTGTACATGTGTGTGTGCTTATGTGACTGTGCTTACTGTGTGTGCATCTGTGAAACTCAGAGGTGGATGTCGGTGTCTTCTATTGTTCTACACCTTATGTATATTTTTATATATCTGTATGGGACTATGTATGGTGATCATGTTTGTGTATGTGCAGGCATGCATGTTCACATACATGCAGGGTGCATGCTCACATATCTGCACATGGAGACAAAAGGATGGGAATCGTTGCTCTGCTCTGTTGCTCTCTGAGGTATCCCATCGAGATAGACTCTCTAAGTGAACCTGGAGCTAGACTCGACCCCAGTGACCTGCCTGTTTGTCTCTGCCCCAGTGGCCCAGGGTCACAGATAACTCCAGCCATGCCTAGCTTTTTAAGAGTTGGGATTCAAACTCAGTTCCTTCTACTCTTTCTTGCAGTCAGCACCCTTACCAACTGAGTCATCTTCCAAGCCTGTCACCTTAGTTTTTGAGACAGGGTCACTCTCTGAACTTTGAGCTTGTCATTTCGGCTAGCCTGTCTGGTCAGTCAGTAAGCTTACAGGATCATCATGCCTTCAGCTCTGAGAATAGACATTTATGTCCCCATGCTTTGCTTCTATGTGTGGCTGAGGATCTGAACCCACTGAGCCACATCCTCAGCTTTATGAATTTTAGATTTTTGATATTTTTATTTTTACCATGTTAATAATAAAGTAACCTCAATACAGGTTTATTTTAGATCATCAGAATGACCACCCCATGACTGGTTACTAACATTCAGGTTGTGATTACTGTTAACATGACAGGCTCTAGAATCTCCAGAATGTCTAAGGCATCCTAAAAAGCTTGACTAACTGAAGTGGGAAGGCCCACCCTAAATGCGGAGACACCATTGAGCAGGCTGAGGTTCTAGACTGAATAGAACAGAAAAAGCAAACTGCTGAAGGTCAGCATCCCCGTCCCTCAGTGGCTACAGGCACTCGCCACTGTGCCATCACAACCATGAGAGAGTTTATTTTCCTGCCCATTGCTGACAAGGCCACCACTGAGGGATGGGAACAACCCCCACCCCATCCCCAAATCTCAGCACTGCGAAGCCAGGGAGAACTGTCCTTGAATCTGCACTACTGTTATAAGCTGCTAACACCAGTCGAGATCTTCTGGTTGCTTCCTAAACTGTAATAGACCAACTCTAGGCTCAGCCTTAGCCAGTTTCTTTTTCTTGGCCACTGTGAGGCTCTGGGTGTTATGAGAGACGAAGGGTAGAGTAAGAGTGGCTATCTGACCTGAGAAATTAGAGACCGTGAATTAATGCAGTCATTTGATCCCATTTCACAAAAAGACTACCACTTGTGTGGCTTTGTGATTTGTAGAAGTTTAAGTTTATTCTGAAAGTACTACCAGCTTGATAACACAGTAATAGATAGCACTTTGCTTTTTAAACTGAATTTTTCTGGCACCCCAAGATTTCTTAAGGTAATTCTAAGAGACTACCAGTTTGAAGGGAAGCTATGACCAAGATTGAGAAATAATAAGATAAAATGTCAGCTCTGTTGGGAATGTTGTCTCCTTTAAACTCTCAGGGACAATGGCAGTAAGAGGTGAGGCCCAAGTCATGATAAGCTGTGGGAAAGGGACGTCCCTTTTCTTCATGCAAGAGTGCCCAGCACACTGGGGTAATTACTAGGAACCTGTTCATAGCTGAAGATATCAGAACCTGCACACACAGTGAGGCCTTTGTCATCGGGAAGGTCTGTGATGATTTACAAAATACGGTGTAATTGAACAGCCTGAGAAAAGGTTAAGTTCCACTCCTCACAAGGACATTGAAAGTCTTCAAAGAGAGGGAGAGATAAGTCAGGAAAGTAAAAGGAAGTGAGTGATTATAAATGCCAGTGAGTAACGACACCCCACTCACTGAACTTGGAGGACTGTGGGCAGAAGTCAGCTCTGCACAGGAGAGAGGACAACCAGGCATGCTCATGAGGGGACAAGAGTGGCAGTTTCAGATGGAATGGTGATGGGAAAGCAGAATGCCCCCAGAGAGCAGGAAATGACACTTTGGTAACTGCCAAGGGGTAAGGAGAAAGCCCAGGATGGAATCTGTTGGCTTAGACTTTTCAAAACATACTTTAATAAAGATTGGAACACTCCTCCCGCAGTTAACCAGACCTGTCCGGCAGCATGGCAGCTCACCTAGCTAGTCCTTGCTAAACAAACAGAAGATTGAACAATAGATGAGTTAGTGCAGCATATGCAGACCTCTGATGCCAGCTCAGGTGAGCAAGCATCTCTGTGGTCTGTCTCATCTTGGCTCCAGCAACATACCGTGTCCACAAGACCAAATACAAAGATCGAAGAGAAGGGGATTCAAACTTGACTCCGGGATGTGGTTTCTAGTGCCTCGTGCCATCAGGGTTTCTTAGTCTTTAGGTGTTCCCCTCCATTTTTTTTTTCTTTTGAGAATACAAGTCTTTTGGGGAAGTGGCTGTGGTCATCGGAGCATCTCAGACTGTTCCTTCCTAGCTTCTGTATGTCACTCCCTAGATAGAGGTTTCTGTCACTAGACCTTGAACATCACTTATTTCCAAAGATAGACAAAGAGACCCCAGGCCTTGTAGGAACTCTAGAATATGGAAGGTGATAAGTTCTGGGCTGGTGATGGGAGACCACACCTGTAATAAAGCTAGAATGGAGGCATTGTGTGTCTCATAACCGGTTGGCAAAGGTCTAGGTGGAGACAGGCACGTAGTACCAGCCAAAAGGACTCAGAGTCTGGAGAAATGGAATGCTAGACAGTTACCAGAATAGGCATTCATGCATAGGACAATAGTTCTAGACACCACTGAGCAAGATGACCTTGTTATAAGACCATTGGAAACGTAAGCACTCCTCAGAGAATTCCTCACAAAATTGAGCCTGTAGCCACACTTCAGAATTGTGGGTACCTGTACTGTGGGGCTTAGAAAGAGGCAGAAAGGGAGAGAGCATCTATTATAGCTCTAGCTATAGCATTCCTATATTATAGCCTGGGTAGTTAACAAGGGTTCAAGACAGTTTGACCAAAACACTCAGCTAGCTTGTGTATTTTTTGTTGCTTGACAACAGATAATTTATAAAGAGTACAGGTTCAGTGTTTGGATAAGTGTCCCTGAAAGCCCACTTAGTAAAAGGTTTGGTCCTAGGGTAGCACTCTTGGGAGATGGTGGAATCTCCAAGAGGCAAAGCTGAGTTGGAGGTTTTGGGGCAGCTCTTACAAGGGATTCTGGGAATATTTTCTCTGACAATGAGATAATCCATTTTCGCTCTCATGTGTCTCCTACCACTGACACCTGGCACCCCAACAGAGACCTGAAGCGGTGAGTCTGCAGTTGGACTGCACTCTGCAAGCCATGATAAAGCTTCTCACTTAGGAGTTAACATCTCACACGTTTCAAGGCAGTAGTGTGAAACTAACTGAGAGATTTATTTGGCCATGGTTCTGGAGGCTGTGTGTGTGTGTGTGTGTGTGTGTGTGTGTGTGTGTGTGTGTGTGTGTGTGAAAGAACATCACTCTCCCATTTGGTGAAGGCTTCTTACTCTATCATAATAGGACTGAGCTGGTCACATGGCGAGACAGACCAGGTTAGCTAGTTCAGGTCTCTGCCTCTTGTATTGACTGAGTGAACGGCCCTCATAGCAGCTGCTGTGTGTATGTTTCTTGCCTCTTCCCTCTTTGTAACATCATCAGAGGCAACAGAGCTCTTTTCCATACCCAGCAATGTGTTCTCTCCACACACGTGCTATTGTGTGATGGCGATGGGATCCTGTGCCTCCTGGACAGGAACTCCTCTTCCTCCATCCTTGTCCACTAGCATTAATCATGGTGAGCACCTTCTAACACTCAGAACACAGTCTTACAAGATACTTTCCTCATCACACACCCAATCCCTGTCATATTAGCTTCAGCTGCCAGCTTCACATACCTGGCAAGAGGAACCTCAGCTGAGGAACTGCCTTCATCAGAGTCACCTGTGGGCATGTTCATGGGGCATTTTCATGATTGCTCAGTAAGGTAGAAGGCCCCGGCCCACTGTGGGCGATACCATCCCTGTACAAGTGGGCTGGGATTTATATGATAGATAGGTAGCTGATTGGTGGTAGGGAGATGCGGGGTAGGAGTTGGGGGAACTGGAAGTGAGCCAGCAAGCAGCTCTTCTGTGATCTCTGCTTCAGTTACTGCCTCCAGGTTCCTGCGTTGGCTTTTGTTGATAGTAGTCTAACCTGTAAGTGAAATATAAAGTTGCTTTTGGTCATGGTGTTTATCACAGGAACAAAAAAGTAACCAGAGCTCTCCTTTCTTCTTCTTTAAAATTAAATGCTATTTTTAATATCCATCCTAATTTCACTACCCAAACAAGAGCATCTACAGCAGTGGTCCTCAACCTGTGGGTCTAGATTCCTTTGGAATCAAAATACCCTTATACAGGAGTCACCTAAGATCGTTGGAAAGCAATGGTAATTACATTACCTCATAACAGTAGCAAGATTACAGTAATAGAGTATTAAATAAATGTACGTAGAAAATAATTTTATGGTTGGGGGCGGGGGGGGGGAGGGGGGAGAGGAAACCATAACATGAACTGTATCAAATTAGGGCCACAGCAATAGGAAGGCTAAGAACCACTGATCTATAGTTTATGAAACCCATCTGTGTAGAATGTTATCTGATCGTCCCCACAACCTTGGGAGATTGGTAGGGAAGATGAGTTTTCCCGATTTAGTAACAGAAAGCTGTGTTGGGCTAAGTGGCTTTTGGAAGCTCCGCAGCTTGTGACCAGAACCATGAGGCATACCCTTCGCCCCCAGTTGCTTTGCCCTCCGTGGGGCTCTTCACAGTCACAGTGTACGTGAGTTTCCACAAGGAGGTAGACCAGTACAACCATCTAGACATCTTTGGGTTGCTGAGTACTCTCCCAAATTTAAGATAAACAGGTTAGTTATCTTGGGAATTTCCCTAGTGATCTTCTTGGAAATTATTCTAGGTGGTTTTTGTGTGTGAGTATGTGTGTGTGGGTTATTTTCTAGTTGCTTGACTTGCTCATTGAGAAGGTGTTCAATCCTGATGTTGGCACTTAAATTATGAACTACCCTCAAAGTTGCCAAGGAGGATGGGGACCCTGGTGTAGACCATATGTGGGACTCTGACCCAGTGTTCCCGGGGTTCATTCAAAGGGATGAGCAAAGAGGACCAAAGAACCAAACACTTTTACAAATGGGGAATGTTTGCCCTCAACATTCCAGGAACTTGCAATGTGAAAGGCAAAGACCGGGAAGATGTCTTTTCTATGCTCACGCCAATGAAAAGGCAAATCGTTTGTAAACATACACAAGCAAAACATATATGCAGGACAACACTGGGAAATAATATACTACCGATTCCATAGGATTTGTCATGGATGCACTGAAGTTAAAGGTATAGAAATAGCATCTAAAGCAGCCGTGACTAAATGGCTTTCATGTGCATTGTTGAGACCACAACAGAGCCTGGACACCTGCTTTGCATAATAGCGCACCTAGGAAGGGAAAGGATTTCAGCACATCTAGAAGTTGCCTGCCACAGAGGTTGAGGGGTCCTTGTCAGTGTTCCTCACAGCAGCACTGAGCAGCTGTGGCAAACAGACTTAGTGAATGAAGGGGTGGGCCCAGAGGACAATGGCTTTCCTGTCTGGCCAATCATAGCCATATTTTTCTGCAGTCAGGGAAATCCCCAAAAGGACAGAGCACACCCTTCTCCTAGTCACATCTTCTTCAGGCGACCATGACTGGGAAGAACCTGACTTTCCAATCTCTCCCCTCGATTCCAGAGGCTTTGCCCCTCACCAAGCCGAGGGCTGGTTTGAGAATGAGCAAATGCTGAGGTACGGTGCCTAATGTTGCCCTTGGCTATGCTCAGATGAGGTGAACGATTATCGTGACCACTACATATTTTAATCTGCCAGACTAGCATTCATAACTCTCACAGGGATTACCTAACACTGCGAAAATACAGATATTTACATTACGATTCATAACAGTAGCAAAGTTAGTTATGAAGTAGCCATGGCATAATTTTATAGTTAGGAGGTCATTATAGCATGGGGGACTGTGCTAAAGGGACACAGCATTAGGAAAGTTGAGAACCACTGTGCTAGACTTAAGTGAAATATTGTCACCAGGGCAACTTAGAGCCATGTCATATGAAAGGACAGGGATGGTAGCTCAGTGAGTTTCTTAGTCATTTGTGTAGTAGCTGTAGCACAAGCAGGCTCACACAGTTTGAAGAAGCGCCCTGATCTAGAAACATCAACAAAGCCATGTGTCCTGCTACACGCTTGTACACTGAGAAGGCAGAGGCTGGAGCCTGGAGAGTCCAAGGTCAGCTTGGGCTGCATGGGAAGATCTCTCAAAAACCAAAGCAAGACAACAGAAAAGGAAGCTGAGGCCTTCCTTTCCCTTTCCTCTGTCAATACAAATGGCAGACAGTTGCTTCTGCCTGTACCGTCTGCATCAGGGAACCTTCGCTGACCCTCGGGAGCATCCTAACCTGTATCCAGGGTGCCACAACCACCCAAGGAAGAACAGAAACTCCTCTGTGTATTCAGTGAGGACACTGGTTGAGAAACACTGGTGTGGAAGGCATTCTTGCATACAATTGTCTTTTTTAAATGTCCCATAATATTTATCTTTATGTGATTCTAGCTTCCACTGTATTTCATTAAATCCCAAAGTAGACTGGGAGCAAGTGTTGAAAGTCCACCCGCCTCTACACCTAATCTGCGTGGAAATCCTTTAAATGAACAAAGTAGTACAGCTGACCCTCACCATCCTTGGGCTCCAACCAACTGTAGGATGTCACATGGAAAATGTTGAAGAAAAGATAATTTCCGTACTAAACATGTCACATGCTTCCTCTTAGAATCATGGCCTAGAAATAGCTATAGAGCAGCTACTTACGTGGCATTGCACCTCATTAGGTGTTGGAAGAGCAGAGGTCTTAAAGCACCATGCGGGAGAAGCTTTACAGGAGATAACATAATATTGTGCCAGGAGCCCAGGTAGCTTTGGTGTCCTTAGGGAGTTCTAGACTCTCTGTGTATTTTTGTGTGCAGTTTCCTCCATAAGATTAATAATATTAGTGTTGGATGTGTAGTTTGAGGTTTGAAAACAACCTAACAAGGTCTTCATGACTTTAAAATTCCTCATTCATAAATAAAACAACAATACAAAATATAATGCTCCTCTTTCATCTTTGCTCGACATTTCCTTGCTGGAAGAGAAATGCAATGAGAGACAACTGCAGCTGTCACAACCGTTGCTGCTGGCTTGTTCTTGTCAGGGTGACAGGTTTACAGCAAGCAGCATGGGCAGACAACACTTTCTCAGAAGTGATTTTGAAATGACGTTGAAAAGAAACACATCTCCACTTTTGCACTCCGGGTTCTGGAAACCATGGGCATGTTTCAGAATAACTTGCATGCTGTTTCTATGTAAGCCTGGACAAGACAACTTCTTAGGAAATCTCACTTGTGTCCAGTGTGTTCCATAAGGAACCCAACTACATGTGCAGGTCATTTTCAGAGACTGAAAAATACTGATGTTACCCTAGACACCCTTGAGAAGTTAAGGGTGGCTGCTGGTTACAGACCCATCTCTGAACATTCTTGCTCCATTTACCCCATTTGTTGGTGCCATGGTCTTCTTCCAGCTCCCACTTTCTGTGTTGAAACTCGATGTAGGTCTTTGATGGATGGAGATCTCTCTCACTTATCCATCTCTCGGTGAAGCATCCCTTCACTTGAGACTACCCAGGGCCAGAATTCTTCCTAGGAGAAAGCACAGGTGCAGTGTGTTGAGATCAAACAAGACTCCTCTTCATCAAGGCAAACTGATACTCTGTCTCCCCCTGTAAATAGCCTGGCTGATGTAATTTAGGCTTCCTCAGCCATACCTTTCATCTCTATTAGGATATTTGGATGCAAAGCTGGAAAGCGTATTGTTAATTGTGGTTAATGCTGGGTACCTTAAGGAACTTGGCTCATTGTAGTGTGAAAAGGGGCATGCACTCCAAAAAAGGCCCGTGGAACCACAGGGGCTGCTTGGGCTTTATTTGGGTTCTGAGTAACACTAAACAGGGACTCATTCAAGTTATTTTGAATCCAATTACTTAGGTTTGGTTGCTAGGATACCTGGACTGGGAGCCAGATCTGGAACACCAAAGCCACCACGGGAGACAGATGGGCGGAAGTGGTTTTCTACTCTAGCTTTTTGGTTCTCCAGGATGCCACACGATCCCCTTCATGGTTGGCTTCCTCAGTGCCCGTTTTCCGTCTTGGGCATCTGCATCTGTTACCTAGCTTGCTGTATTCTGTTTTCATGTGGTCCTTTCCAGTCCATCACTATGAGCCTTTTTTTCTTGTGGTGTCTCAGCTCACATCCCTGAGAGGGTAGCGTGATGGGTGCCGTCTCTCTTCGAGGCTACCAACCAGTCCTTTGTCTGTTCTGATTGTGCCCTGGTCCAAGGCAGCCTATTCTACATAATATGACACATTGCCTCCTCAGGTCCGTTCAAAGGCATTATTCTAGGGGTTGCCAGTCCTTAGGGAGCTCATATAGAAAGTAGTAGGAGCCAATTTCAGTGACATTGTGGATAAACCTTTACAGTGGGTTCGTTGTTACGGTGTTTTGGTAGGCTATTTCTGTACTACTCTGTTATAACGTACACATTTCATAACCATTAAAATAGTTATCACAGATGTGGCAGGTTAACAATTGATCTTCTGAATATAGCGTGAGAGATAGCTTAATGGGTAAAGTGCTTACTTCACAAATAAACCCCGAGGACCAAGTAATCCTCAGCACTAACATAAAGCAGCCGGTGTGGTAGCATGTGTGTGTACCCAGCTGGGGAGGCCAAGAGGATCCCTGGGCCTCCCTGGACAGACAGTCTAGGCCATGGAGAAACCCTGTCTCAAAGGAAATGGACAAGTCTTTGAGGATGACACTTGAAGTTGTCCTCTGGCTTCCACAAACGTGTATGTGCATGCACACCTACCTTACACATGCAGGCCAGACAAATTCGCACATGCAGATGAATAAAAACGCATCACTACAATGTCAGGGAAGAGTGTGGCTTGGGGTTGAGGAGATTATGCAGTCGGTAAAGTCGGGGACCTGAGTTTGGGTCCCCAGCTACACATAGGAAGCTGGGCAACTAAGTGCATGTTTGTAACCTCAGTGCTGGAAGCCAGAGACAGGAGGGTCCCTGTGCTTAGCATCCCAGCCAGCAGGAACTATGGGTTCCAAACACGGTATCGAATTCTGTCCCCAAGTCCCAGTGAGGTTCCAGTATTGATAGTGTAGCAGAAGCCAGAATCCTCATACCAGACCAATGAATCGTTGCATTGAACATTTGCAAGCAAAGAAGTATGGGCAAAAGGGTATACAATGGGGCACACTGTTACACATTAGAGCTTCCACAATGACACGGGTTTTTTTGGCGGGGGGTGGGGGTGGTTGCTGCAAAGGTGAAGGTTGGGTAGGAGGGGAGGGAGAGATGAGTGGGATTGGCATGCATGATGTGAAGTGTACAAAGAACCAATAAAAAGTTTTTTATAAAAAAGGGAAAAAAAGAATTCTGTCCCAAGAAATGAGGTGGACAGTGATGAGAGAGGAAGACGCCACACCAACAGCCATCTTCTAGACTCCACATGGGCAATCACATTCACACTCTCGAGCACACACAGACACACGCAGGGCTAGAAGACTTGTTTCTGCCACAACAGTGAAGGCAACCATCCGTCACAGTTTGGTGTCTAGCCTCCTAGAAGTTTCCTGAGCCGCAGTTATCGTAAATGCAGCAGCCCTGTGTGGATTTGATGGTATGATCTCCCTGAGTGACAGTGTAACCTATCTGGTTAGGAAAAAACACTAATCATTCATTTTCTCATTATAGAGTATTAAGTGAACATTTGAGGTTTGTTTATTTATTTATTTACTTACTTAATGTTTGCGTGTGTGTCTGTGAATGTGTCTGTGTGTGTCTGTGTGTCTGTGTGTGTGTGTCCCAGTCCCTGTGTGCATACACACCCTGTGGAAAGCAGAAGAAGGAATTGAACCCCTTAGAATTTGAGGCACAGGAAGTCCTAAGCTTCCCAGTGTGTGTGCTGGGGACAGAATTTGGGTCCTCTGCCATATCTCTGCCCCTGAAAAATGTTTAAAAGTCCAGTGTAAATTAATGGTTATTAATATTCTGTAGATAATAACTAATCCTGGAAATTACAGCGGCAATTATTCCTTAACCAGCTAGTTCCCAATAACCAAACAGAAACCTCTTAATATTTGAAAACTTGGTTAGGCCATAGCTGGGCAGACTCTCAACTAGCTCAGCTAAGTAAACCTGACCACCTAGCCCCATCCATCCACAGGGCTAGCTATACCTTCAGGCCCATCATAATGTCTGTCTCCTGTCATGTTTCCTGGCAGAAGGTGTCGTCCCCTTTCTTCTTCTCAGAGTTCCTTTTTTTCTCCTGTGGTCTCTGCCTCAGACTCCAAGCCCAGGAACTGAAGCCCTGTCTAGCTGCTTTCTGCCTAGCTTTAGGCTGTAGGCATCTGTATTCAACCAATAGTTTTACATTAAGGAGCGAGGTCTGCATAGCAAAAGCTGGCATATGTGAGAATTCACAGCTAGAATTGAGGCAACTAAACCTTGGGATATAGAATTTAACATTACAATACATACAACAGACCAAACCTCAAGAAACCAAATTTGAGAAAACTTTAAAATTCTCATTTCATCTGTTTTTATAATCTTCATCTGATATGTACTTTATGCTTTTTAACACAAGGGAGATGTTTTTGTGAAAAATTAGGTCATACAGAACAAATATTAGATTTAGGTTTTGTTTTGCTTTTTTTCCCACATAGCATAGTAGGTGCATTTCACAATGCCATTAAACAGTTGTTTGGAGAGGTGATTTTTAATGTCTCGGTATTGTTATATAGATACGGTATATAGATATACTGTGATTTATTTCCAGTGATTCTCAACCTTCCTAATGCTGCGAGCCTTTAATACAGTTCCTCACATTGTGGTGACCCCTAACTAACAAAATATTGCTACTTCATATAGGTAATTTTGCTACTGTCATGAATCATAATGTAAATATCTGTGTTTTCTGATGATCTTAGGCAAGCCCTGTGAAAGGGTCATTTGACTCCCAGTCATACACGCAGGTTGAGAACTCCTGATTTAGACATTTCAAGTTACCATAGAAGTTAACTTTCAATTCAGCACTACTCTGCTTCAGAGCATTTCATTATGCTGGACTCTGTGGTGCACACCTTTAGTCTGAGCACTTGGGCCAGCCTGGTCTACAGAGCGAGTCCAGGGCAGCCTGGTCTACACAGAGAAACATGATGATGATGATGATGATGATGACAACACCGACAATACTTCCTATGGAGGTCGTGTTCTATTGCCGATAGATACTGTCTGGTTTTCTGAGACGGAAGCTCTGTGGTGTTAGGAGAAAGTTTGACACAATGGCTTTTATAAATGTCACCTCGTGAGAGTCGGGGTCTGGGGAGCATCAGGAAGAGCTGTTCTCACCTCTAAACTGGAGCTTGATCCTCAGCCCTGGAAGCTCCTCTCCCACCGCTTCCAAGCTGCCCTTGACTGGCTCGAACCTACCTGTAAACAAGATTCGAATCAGCAACCTTCCTGCTGTGCAGATGGAAGCAGTTATAGTCTACCCAATCAGCAGCTGTCCCCTCCCTGACTGCTGCCAGCTTGTACCCGCGGTGCCTTTTATCTGACTTCAGTCCTGGCATCCCATTGGTCTATGCTGGAGCAGTAATTGGTCCCGGTTGAAAGGCAGAGAACAGCAAGCTCGTTTGTGGGGTGATGAGATCACGAGTTGGGGTCAAGGCTATTCCTGAGGAACCAGCTGGGCAGAGGCACCTGGTCATTGCTTCAGTGTCCCAATGGTGCCATTGTGGAAAACGTTTCTAACAGAGATCCACATCCCTGCCATGGCCCTTGGATTTTGAGACAAGGTCTCTTACTGAATCTGAAGTAGCCAGTTTGGCTGGACTGGCTGGTCCCCAGGCCCTCTTTGTGTCACTGCTTCCACAGCTCTGGCATTGCTAACACTTGCTGACTTTTTACACGGGGGCTTCAGGTCTGCGTTCTGGTCCTTACGCTTGCACCAAGTTCTGCACTGACTGAGCCATCCCTCTAGCTGTGCAACCCACCCTTTTGTTTGTATGCTGGGCCCTGCCAGTGACATAGCAGGACAAGCACGTCCAACCATTTGGCAATGTGACAACAGTGTCATCTCTGAAGTTCACGAACAGCATAGTCAAGTTACAACAAAAGAGAAAGGGAAAAAAGTCTCGTGATATTTTAAGTAAGCTTATGATTTATGTGGGGCCGGTTTCACAGCTGTCCTTATTGAGCTGTGTTCAGGATGAGGCCTCACTGGTCCTGAGTGGGATGAAAAACAAGGTTTTGCACCGAGCCGTATTTCACTGATTCCTTTAAGCCACTGCCCCAAAGGGAAAGCAAGATTCTCTCCCTTTATGCAATTGAGTGCAGCATGTGTGACTTTAAAAGGATGCCCTTCTGGGGAGACTGGTGTAGCTCTTGGAAGACTTGGCCTTCAAGGTTCCTGGGAACCTGGAGCAGCTCACACTAATTGGCGTTCTCCCAAAGGCTCTGCAGATAAAGCGCTCTCAGATGGCAGCCTCCTGCTCTGTTTGTTTAGTCAGAAGCCAGCCTGTGCTTTCTCTTCTGAGGTAGGAAATAGAAAATCTTCAGCTGCTTTCTCTTCTGCTGGCTGCTCACTTGCTGTGTTCTTCCAAAAAAACCATGAGGGTGCTCCACCCGCCCTGGCTCTTGCCTCTTTAAGCCGGCTTCCTTCTTTGCAAGATGAGGTAAGGGTCTCTGGGGACCACCTGATACACTGGATCAGGTTCTCTCAACACTTTGAAAACTGTAACCCATGGGATCAACGCCCAGAGGCGGGGAGAAACCCTCCTTTCTCCTCCATTCATGTAGTCTTGCCCTCAACTGAGAAACGATGTAGGCTTTTATTTTCATTTTCATTTTCATTTTGAGAACATTATATTTCTCAAACTGGAAACTAAATTATAGAACTGAAGGCAACTTCTAAAAACTGTACATATGAGTCCAATAAGCGGACTCTGGAGAAAATGATTGTGCTTGCGTGGTGGTTCTCAACCTGTGTGTGTCGCAGTCAATCGTGGGGGAGGGTGGTTAAATGGCCCTTTCACGGGAGTTGAATATCAGATATTTACATTAAAATTCATAACAGTAGCAAAATTATAGGTATGCAGTAGCAATGGAATCATTTCATGGCTGGAGTCATCACAGCCTGAGGAACTGTATTAAATGGTTGCAGCGTTAGCAAAGTTGGGAACCACTGCTCTAGAGCTTTCTCTTCCTTCATTTAGTGGCCCGTGTTTAGTTTGTTATTATTACTTTTGAGATAGCATCTCACTGTGTGGCCCCGGCTTACCTCAAACTGAGGATCCTCTTGCATTGGTTGTCTGAGTGCTGACTTGGAGGTGCGTACCACCATACTTGGCTAGGTTATAGTATTTAAAAGACATAAAAGACATGTCTTTGAACTGTTTTTTATTTGTTTGTTTGTTTGTTGTTGTTGTTTTTTCTCAAGACAGGGTTTCTCTGTATAGCCCTGGCTGTCCTGGAACTCACTCTGTAGACCAAGCTGGCCTCGAACTCAGAAATCCACCTGCCTCTGCCTCCCGAGTGCTGGGATTAAAGGCATGCGCCACCACCGCCCGGCCTTTGAACCCTTTCTTATTGTTTTGCTCCCAGTTATGAATAAAAGCTTGAGACTGAGCATCTAGAAATTTAGAGCAATTTATTTATCTGTTGAATTTAACAATAAAACATGGTTGCTTGCTTTTTATATCATATTTTTTTTCTTTTACTGCTGCATTTTGTAAAAGTCTACAGTAGATTGGAAACTGTCCCAGTTACTTTTCTACTGCTGTGACAAAACACCACAACCAAAACAACTGATGAGGAGAAGTTTTGGGGACCTTACAGTTTCAGAGAGGGAGTCTGTGATTATCACAGTGAGACCTGTGGTGGCAGACAGGCATCGCACTGGCACAGTGACTGTCACAGCTTGAGACACAACTGCAAGACAGAGGGAGCCAGTTGGGAATGGTGTGACAGGCTTTTGAAACCTCAAAGCCCACCCCCAGAAACACATGGTCCTCCAACAAGGCCACACCTAATCCTTCCTGAAGAGATCAACTGATGGGGGACCACGTATTCAAACATGAGCCTATGGGAGCCATTTTTATTTGGACTCCCACAGAAACTAAAGTCACATGCATACACACAAACTGCTTCTTAGACACTTTGGGAAGTAATGGAGTGGCTAACAGATCTAGTGGTATATTCCTGATGCTACTATTCTTTGGAGTACTCTCCATCAACAACAGATTGGTCCCAGTGTGTGAGTGTCTGAGTGTATCTCATGCATATAACAACCACACTTTTCTTTAAGACCATCCCATTAGATCTGTAGCTAGGGTGATGCCATGAGAAGCAGTTGGAGCTAAGATGCGCTGTAGAGAGCTCTTTTCTCAGAAGATAGTAGGAGTGGGACAATATATGATATTTAAGACAATAAAATTGTCCTCAGACTGTTCTACCCTGAGTTGTGAGACTGGTTCCACACTTTCCCATAGCCTTTTAATTCCTTTCCTTAATGCCCATTAGTAGATAAACTTGAAAATAACTCATATGTTATAGGTTATGAAACAGAGGGATACACGGTGCCCCATTTCTTGCCTCAGTCATCCCTGTGACAAATCTCTCTCTGAACCCCTCACGTCTTCACACAGAGGACGGTCATTGCCTCTGTCCCTTCTCCAGCGTGCACCATGTTGTTGGCCACCTTGACCTCCAGAACCATCGTGAACCCAGGTGCATGCATAGTCAGGGGCTGTCGGTGCTCATCTGGCAAGCCCGGCGCTCCTGGCAGTTGATCCCTGCACCCTTGCCATGCTGTCAGCCATCGCCAGGAAGCTCTGCAAACCACTTGTGTACAGAGGACAAACCTGTCACTGCGGTCCGAAGGCTTTTGGCAGTTTTGCTTTTGCTGCCAACTGCTCAGCACAGCCTCTCCTCCTGAACACAGCAGCTAAGCACAGCGGTGAAACTGGCCCAACACAAGATCATAAGAGTACTCCTTTTTGTTGTAACTCAACTGTGCTTTTCAATTGTCTTTTCCCTTAAAATTCTCTGCTTTTGACCCAGTTAGTCATAGATGAATCTCAAACCGATGCTGAAATTAGAGAAAATGGTTTCTTCACATACATTTGAGTACCACCCCTTTGAAATGGAGTTTCTGGCCTTCCTATGTCCAGTCTCCTTTGACTGTGTGATCTTTCATTTTTAATTATCTAAGGCAGACTCGTTAAAGTTTGTTCTGCTGAGAACTGCTATGAAGATGAGTAAGTCTGGAAGCGACCCTTGGCTTGTGCTAATGGTCCATCGGAAGCTTGAAGGTTCTATTGTTTTGGACACTGCACTAACAGCCGGCTCCATGTTCTGAATACCATTTGGGACTTTCACACTGAGTGCGTTCCCTCAAAGAACTCACAGGAGGAACATGACACTTAGGGATTTTCAATTGGCAAACGAGGTGCTAATTCCTGTAGTAGTATAAAGTGAAAGGTGATTTCCAGAGGACAGAAAAGGGAGTGGTTAGCTCCCAGGACCCTCGGGAGTAGGTCCTATTGGCTGTTGACCTAGGAAGACTACTGAAAAGAAGTAGTACTTGTTGTTGTGTTTTATAAAAAGATAGAAGAGATAATATTTGGTGGAAGCGAGGTAAGGTGTCAGGGAGGGAGTGACTCTGCCGCTCCATGCTGAGGCATCCCTTCCCCCTCTAAGGTATAGAATAGAGTTTATTCAGGGCATGGGGAGAGGAGTTGAGACTGTAGTAAAGACAGAGAGAGAGAGAGAGAGAGAGAGAGAGAGAGAGAGAGAGAGAGGCTGTTGTCAGGTGGCTGTGGGGTGGAGCCTAGACTAAATGCTAATACCCATAAGCTGGGTAAACCTTATAGATAGTGGGAAGTATAGAAATAAACTAGGAAGGAGAAAATAAAAGCACAGAAATTTCAGACCACTTGACACACCGGGCAATGCCTTGAAGACATTAAAAACAAATCAGCAGGCACATGTCCTCCCTGAAAGGGATGTAAAACTGGCATCCTGGGGAGTTATCAGGGGTGGGCTCTCCACGGTTTTCCTTAATTACTTCTGTGCTGTATCATGGTGCTTGCATACGTGCTAAGATGTCCTGGGAGCGATCGTTTACATCCAGGGAGGAGGAACTAGAATAAGGTGCAGCCTGGAGACCCTCCAGAAACCTTCCATTGCCCCAGATAAGAAGACAGGCATAGATGTGATCTTTGGGGCTGCATATACATCAATCCACAATGGAAGCCTGGGCATACTGCTTCTCTATCTTTACAATGAGAACTGAAGCCTTGCTGACGTGCATAGAAATGGACTGTGTGTGCCAGTCGAGGTCTCTGAAGATCCATCCTGATCCCCTTCAACCAATGTCGGTACAGGAGGAACAGCAGAACACACGGAACGAACAGGCCAACGTCATTGGCTTCTGAATCACCAGAGACATGCAAATTGAAACACACAGCATGTAGATACCATTTTTTAAAAAACTGTTTAGATTGACTAAAAACAAATAAGTCTTGTTGGGGGGTGTCATGGGAAAACAGATACTATCAGGTTCTTTGATAGACAAAAATCAGCGTGGCCACCTTTAGGAATAGTCTGCAATAGCTAAGATTTAGAGATACACTTACTGTGGTACCCAGCAAACCCGTTCCAAAGAAATGTGCTCAGGTGCCTTAAGATTTATTATCTAGAGTATAATTGCATGACTATTATTGTAAAAAGAGGTGCGTGTGATAAGTTCAAATGGCCTTCCCTAGGAAAATGAATGTCAGGGCATACTTACGTAGGGAAATAGTGCATGATTAAAGTAAACTAATCAAATTTATTAGAAGATTTAAAAATTGAGCAGTACCTTCCTTGTTGTTGTTGGTGGTGATTTGACCTAGAGATCACGACTTAACTTAGGATGACCTTGAACTTATCCTCTTGCCCCTACCTCCCAAGGCCTGGGGTTACAGATGTGTACTGTCATTGGATTACATATGTGTGCTGTTATCCTGGGATTATTGCTGTCATTGTGGCTTATATAGTTATGGAGGAGTGAATCCAGGGCCCCTGTGTGGCAGGCACACTTTAACTGAGCTGCATTCCTAGCCCCCAGGGTATCTACTTTTTAAAAATATATCACACATATACATTACAAAACACATCAGTGTTAACACATGCACACACACATGGGCCAATGGAAGTGATATAAGGGTCTGGAGAAACCCTTAGGTTTGTAACCTTAGTATTGTAGGAACACAGAAGCACTTTGCTGTGTGCACTACATTGTCTTCCCTTGAAGACGTGAACCCACACCCGGAATGGCCCGTGTAATTTCCAAGTTCTTAATACTTTTCTATGGCATTTAATATCCTATTAAACAATACTTTGTCGCACCTTCAGGAAGAGGCAGGGCAACTGTGCGAGCTTCAGATCCCTCCCAGCTTTGTGTGAAGTTGCCTGTGATCATCCGTAAGTAGATGAATGGATATCACTAGCACCTTCCTATGACATGCACGCCCTCCTGACACATTCCTGCCCCTCCCCCACAGGGGCATCTTTCGAAGCACCGTAGACCAGCCACCTTGCACTAGTTCTGCTAGTGCTCCAGATGTGGAGGGTGACCATGATCCCAGACCCTCCAGTCACCTCCACCAAGGTTAGGCACATCGCTTCCCCATCGTTTTTCTGAGTTTCCTGCTGCTTGGTAAGATACTCCTGAGCTGAAGCAGAAGATGCAGACAATGGTTATTTTGAGGGCCATAATTTGGTTTCGTTATCTCAGGCGATCAAAGATTGTTTAACACCAGAAATAGCTGACTAGAGCAGCTGTTCAAACAGCGCTTTGTGTGGGAGATAATGATGGTGCAGTGTTATGACAGCTACTGCAGAACTCGGAGTAAAAAGACTTCTAAGAAAATCCTGATTGTTGCTTGTTGCTGCTGCTGGTTTTCTTCTTCTTCTTCGTTTTCTTCTTCTCTTTTTTCTTCTTTTTCTTCTCTTTTTTCTTCTTCTTCTCTTTCTTCTTCTTTTTTTTTTTTTTTTAAAGATTTATTTATTTATTATATGTAAGTACACTGTAGCTGTCTTCAGACACACCAGAAGAGGGAGTCAGATCTCGTTACAGATGGTTGTGAGCCACCATGTGGTTGCTGGGATTTGAACTCTGGACCTTCGGAAGAGCAGTCGGGTGCTCTAACCCACTGAGCCATCTCACCAGCCCCTTCTTCTTCTTCTTCTTCTTCTTCTTCTTCTTCTTCTTCTTCTTCTTCTTCTTCTTCTTCTTCTTCTTCTTCTTCTTCTTCTCCTCCTCCTCCTCCTCCTCCTCCTCCTCCTCCTCCTCCTTCTTCCCCTCCTCCTTTTCCTCCATCCCTCTCTTCCTTTCCCCCCACTTCCCTGTCTCTTTTGCTTTTTTCCGCAGACTAGATTACTCATCTTCTAATGCTCTAAATGAACAGAGGGTGGATACAGGAGTCTTGACTTGTATCATTGCAGCTTAGACAGCATTAGAATAACTTATGTAGACTTAAAAATACCTAGCTTATTTCTCTATCAAACACATGCTTAGGACTTTCTGGCTTCCAATCAAAGTGCCAAATCTGTGAGCCCTGCAGAATCTATTAGATTCAACAATCAAGAAACTTCCTGTGAGAAGGATCAGAAATGTGCCAGGCAAGGTGTATAGAGATTTTTCAAATAAATGCAGTTAGCACTGTGGGGACAGATGTGATGGAGAGAGGGAGAGGGAGAGAGAGTCAGAGACAGAGAGAAAGAGTTAGAAAGAGGTAGCATGAGAGTTGAGAACAGGCAGAATACAAATGGGATGAAATCGTGGTAAAGTGGATCTGGAGAGATGGCTCAGTGGTTAAGATCACACACCACTTTTGCAGAGGACCTGAGTTCAGTTCCCAGCATCCATGTCAGATGCCTCATAGTCACCTGTAGCTCCAGCTCCAAGAGATCTGACACTTTCTTCTGCCCTGTAGACACCTGCACTCTCATGCACACACAGACGCATATACGTAATAAAAATCAGATAAATACTGAAAAACAATCTGGTCACTGACAAAAGTATGAGAAGGCCTGAGGTTTTGGTGAACACAGAAAGTGAATATTTATTAACCGGAGTGGCCAACAGCATGGCTCAGCTTGCAGTGTTCTCTGTTTGAATATCTACTGCTTTGAATTTCATGCAAAAAAAAAAAAAAAGAAAGAAAGAAAGAAAGAAAGAAAGCTGTCTTAAATTTCTAATTTAATGGGATATCCCAATATTATACTGCTTATATAAAATATTTCAGCATGGACCCTGTGATAAATAGTTGTGTACTTTTAAATATTAAGTATGTATCCGCTTTTATCTAGTTCTTAGTGGAAGATGGTTGTGCTGGGGTGAAGGCAGACTCAGAGAAGATGAGAGGGCAATTCTAGTCAGCCCTCGCTGGGGTTCTGGGTTAAACAGTTGTTTTCTGTATCTCTAATTGACACCTGGCACTGTAATTAACCTTCTGATATTGGGGTTTTAGTTAGTGATCCAACAAAGATGGAGAAGCTGAGTCCTGAAGGCAGGATCTTGGAGGTAGGGAGTGAAGTGCTTCAGGCCCATGGCTGCCAGTGTGCACTGCTCTCCCATGGGAAGGTGTCTATATGTAACGATGCTCTATAGGCATAGATGCTTATTAGACAGTGGCAGATCCTTGCCTCCAGCTCTCCAGCCTTGAACTGAAGTCCACATGTTTGAAAACAGGCATGTAAGAGTTGTGGGAGACAGGGCATTATTGCTTCTTCGGACTGAAGAAGAAATCGGTGTAGTCAACGTGCAGTTATTATTGATATAGCTGGAGTCCTGGCTAACGTGTCTCCTGACCATCATGTACGCGATTTCTGGCTAGCACAGGAGGGAAACCCCTTTTCTCAGCCAGCCGTGCTTTCGGCCTTTCCTGTTGATATACCTCGCTATACTTTCCCACCTGTGGGTGATACAAACAACCAGAGATCTTCAGAAAATTGGAATCACAGTAAATCAAACAAAAATGCATTTGTGCTTGGTGTTGTGTGGAAATCTAGACCCAAATTCTGCAGGATCTACAAATTTTATTTTTTAAGAGATTTAACATATTTTATCTAATTTGGAGAGAAATAATTTCTACTTTAGGAAAAAAATGGTATTATTCTCCCTGATATGTTCAGGCCAGTTGATGGTTAGTGTGGTCTGCAGGGAGTCTAAATGGATGCTTTGCCCTTGGACAGCGACCAAGGACAGGCATAGGCCTTCCCTGTGGTCTACCTCACCTAGGCTTCATGAATAATGATTCTAGTTCAGGAAGACGTGTGCTGCAGTGGTCACTTTACAGCTGAGAAAATCAGACCAATGTGGAGCTAAATGGTTTGCCCGACTCCTGAAGAGGCTAGAGCCACCCATTTAGATGTGGCACCAAGCTTTCTAGCACTCAAGCTACCAAAACCCAGCGGAGGTGGTCTGTGGGCTACTGTGTGTGCCAAGGTGCTGCTTGGTGTGGTCAGAAACAAAGTCCAAGACACAGTTGGAAAGTGGCCTCAGGAGAGCCCAGTGGTGGTGTTTTCTGTAGAACACACAAGCTCTGCCTCAACAGAGCTTCGAGGCAGGTGTACTGTGGACTGCCCCAAGCTTGCCTGTTTTCAGGAGGGTGCTTCCAGGAGACTTGATGAAGCGGCCATAGCTGGACCCCAGTCTCCTCCTCCCAGCACTGTTATGTGGCCCAATGCCATTCCTAGTAAACCTACACACTTCCATAAAAGTAGACAGCCAGCCTTGCTTTAGGTCTTGCTCCGGAGTCCTCAGAAACTAGCTAGTGACTCAATGTCGCCCCCCTCCACCTTCACCCCACCCCTGCTTTCCCATAACTGAGAAACCAGTTTGAAAATGGTGCCTTGTATACAGCCAAAACTGCACAACATGAGAGGCAGAGGCAAGAGGGTCCCTTACAGAGAGCAAAGCCAGTCTCAGTTTGAGTTTGAGGCTGGCTGGGGCTGTACCTGGAGTGCTCATCTCAATACCTCTTTCCACACACAACAGAAAAATAAAAATCAAATAAAAAGTATCATGTCCTGAGGTTACCTAACTGTTCTGAGTCCTTAATTGCTCCTTGTGAATCCAAGCCCCACTGTATGTCAGGTCCTATGTATCTTTGGGTGAATTAGAGACATTTAAATGGAAATTGCTTGACTCAACTTGAGTCACTATAATTTACCTTATAAAACAAAAGGTTTATTTATCACATTGCCAATCAGACCTACCCTGGTATATAAGAGCACATCACCCAGGAAACTGCTTGCCACACAGGGAGCAGAAAGGCAGAAAGGCACAAGGGCCTCACGATTCTTTAGAGTCCCCCAGCCTTACTGATGTGTTATTTCAGAGTTCTGAGCCAGCTCCTGTGACCTCTGACTATAGTGAGGACATCACAGATGGCCAAGAACTACTACATGCGAGACTCTGCCTCTCACACCTGCTCACCGGAAGCAGCTTCCAGTCCTTGTAAACTCTCTCTCCCCCGCTGCAGGTGCCCCCCCTGACCCTTTATCCTCAGGATGTGTCTTGCACACAGTAGAAAGCTAGTAATTTGAGCTGAGTTGTACTAAATTTTTCAGGACAAAAGAAAAGTTTGGCAGATTAAAATACAGGTGGAGCACCCAGGGAAACCAAATCGGATATTCATGTTTGGTTCCTACAGCTTTGTCCAGTTATGCCCCCAAGGAGAATGTAGCATGTCGCAGACATAAAGATGGCTGGAGCAGAGACTCCAGCATAAAAGACGTATGGCTTTTGCTGTTATTGACAGGTACCCACAGTAAGCACGATATGCCAGGGACTGTGCTAGGGCCTTAGCTTGTGTACTTGGGACATCTTCTATTTTTCAGCTTCAGTTCCTCTTGGACATCACCGAAATGAGTAATGTAGAGCCCGAGTCCTGTAAGATGAAAGCTTAGGGGCCCAGGGGCCCTGACAAAGGCCAAGGTGTCAAGGTGAGAGGTGTGGCTGTCAGGAGATCCAGCTGGAGGGCCGTGCTCACACTATCTGGTGATGTGGAATTATGCCATGGGAATCCTAACCTGTTCCCTCTTCTCTATCCTCAGGCCTCCTTGTGGGTACCCTCGATGTGGTATTGGACTCCAGTGCCCGAGTCGCACCGTACCGAATCCTTTATCAAACTCCAGACTCTCTAGTCTATTGGACCATTGCCTGTGGTAAGTCCCAGTATTCAGTGATGCACGTGTTTGAAAAAAAAAAAATTCCAAGTAGCAGCTGCTTTGGAATGAATGTGCTTGTTAAACTCAGTCTTTTGTCAGGTTACGGTAATGAACCTTGGTCACTTTAGCACCAAAGTGTTGATGGCTTAACACGGTGAAATTTCTCACTCTGAAGTCTCATTGCAGTCTCCAGCTAGAGGAGGAGGAACACACAATTTGAAGGTCAGCTTACCAGGGAGGAGTGAAAGGTGTGGCCCAGCTGAGTTCACGTCCTTCCTCAGGCAGCACACAACACGCATGCTCACGCTCTGGCTAGAACCGCTCACTGGGATGGACCTCACTAACTGCAAGGGAGGCTGAGATAGAAGAGGAACTTGGGAGAGGTGTAGATGTGCTTACCCAGTGGCCCCTGATGTAGCAGTACAGTAGCTCATATAGGTGAGATTATTATCTCTTCAGATATTCTCCGTGCTGTCCTGTGCTTACAGTATATCAAGCTAGCACTGAATATCACGGTAGGGCTAAAACACTTACATCTACTGTTTACTTAGGCAAGTAAAATAAGCAAGAGTGAGCGCCAGTTTGCTATTTTGTTCTATTATTATTATTATTTTAATTTTTAAACTAATAGCCTCTACTTTTAGAATAGTTGTGCATTTATAGGAAAACTGAACAGGTAGCTCAAAGACCTTCTACTCCATGCACCTCCCAACCTTCATTCCCAACATTATTAGCGACTCACTCCAGTCAGTAGTAATATACAACAGATTAATATAATATAGAAGGCCACAACTTGTTCGGAATTCCTTAGATCTTCCCAGATTTATGTTATTTTTCTCTGTTCCAGGATCACACCAGAGTCACATTATCTGTCATCACCTCTAGGTTTGTCCTGGCTGTGGACAAGGTTTCCCAGGATACCTTGCTCGGGATGACCTTGACAGATATAGGTTAATGGTGTATTGTGGGATTGCTCCCCTATAGGACTATTCATTTATCTACTGCACTCCTGGGAATTGAACCCAGCCTTTATGTGTACTCCAAAAGGAAGCTGCGGGGAGTGTTTCATTGGCTGTGCCAGTAGTTGCTTGGGAAAGTTGAAAAATAATTTAAAATAATATAAATCTGACCCCGGAGCATGGAGGGTAGGATTAAAAACAAAGACAGCTGAGGAGATAGTCAATAGGTAAACAATACTTATCAGGACCGGAACTCGATCCCCAGAATCCACATAAGAAAGCTAGTGTGCTGTGCATGCTTACAAAGCTAGTACTGACGATGGAGAGGCAGGTGGATCCCTGGGGGTCACTCCTCCTTGGCTGCTCAAGACCAGTGAGAGCAGCCCCTGGGGCACAGTACCTGAGGCTGTACTCTGCCTGTGCACACATACTTAGACATGCATCTGTGTATATGTGTACACCTCTATCCACATGACTATGCTCATCACACACACACACACACACACACACACACACACACACACACACACACACACACACACAAACTAAAACCTAGAAAGGACATTAAAGATGATGGAGAGCCACTATAGCCCTTGACTTTATGAGGCTGATGAGGATGTGACTCTCTTGTTGCCTCCTCACTCACTGCCTCCTGGCTGATTTAGGGACCCTGCAGAAACAGGAGTCCTCGGGGCTCTTGGATCCCTTTGCAACCTTCAGGGCAGCTTGTCTCCCAAGTCAGGTTTCAGTAATGTGAGAGATGCCTTGTGTCATCCCCTTTCCTGTTGATTACCTAACATCAATGCTTTTCATTCTGTTGGTTTTGGGGCATGGCCATTCCACAGAGCAGTGCTTCCATGAACACTCACATGGGGTGGAACCTAGCTCTACAAAGCTGAGTTGTTCCCTAATTATCTGCTGAGCCAAGGCTAAGGAACAGTAGGCTGTAACTGGCGGTGGCATAATTTATACCCCCAAAAGATGCACCTCCACTTTTCTAGTAAGTAGTGTCTGTCACAACTGCATGATCTCATTGTAATACATCTAGGATAGCTTCATCTTTTATGTATATTGATTACCCATAGAGATCATCCAGAATTTCCTTACAGAACACTCCAAGGAAGTGAAGAGCATTACAAAGTCCCATCCACCCACCTAATTATTCTTTCTTAATGATTTTTCGATTCATTCCAACTTGAGTTTGAAATAGGAATTACTAATTTTAAAAATAGAAGCTCTTACCCCCACAAACATTTCCTCGGTGTGCTAACCTTTCTGTTTATAATCTTAATGTTAAAGTGTAAAGTTGGTAATTGGTAGGGAAATATGTCAGAGGTTTTTAAGTTTATGTGTATTTCACAAATTATTGTACAGGAAACTTCAAGAGAAAATTGGGTTCTATGGTGGTTTCAATAGGAATGGCTCCCCATAGACTCATGTGTTTGAATGCTTGGCCCATTGGGAGTGGCACCATTAGGAGGTATGGCCTTGTTGGAGGAAGTGTGTCACTGTGGGGGAGGGCTTTGAGGTCTAATATGCCCAAGCCTACGGATGAAGATGTAGAATTCCCTGCACACTGCCATGCTTCTCACCATGATGATAATGGACTGAACCTCTGAAACTGTAAGCCAGCTCCAACTAAATGTTTTTCTTTATAAGAGTTTTCATGGACATGGAGTCTCTTCGCAGCAATAAAACTCTAACTAAGACAGGTTCCTTGGAAAGCCGTAAAAATCACAAAGCTTTGTCCTATGTGACACTGTAAATTATCTATGAGAGTGAGCTGAATTAGGAGAGCATCAGTCACCCATGTCAGCCATCCATGGCCCACCTCTGTAGATCCGCAGGACTCTCAACTGTAAGTCCTGGTATGTGGTTTGCCTTAGATTAGAGTCAGACTCCCAGACAAGAGGAATTTTCTGGACCTGTGGATAAGTGTAGCTTATTGCTAACATGGTAATTACCTTACCGGGAGCATTGTCAGCTGCACTGTTTGATGGACACCACTCCTATTACACAGTCTGAACAGGGCCTTGGCTTGGTTGCCCATTGATTTGGTCTAACTTTGTTTTGCCAACTCAGAATCTCATCAGGGTCTTTTCAACCATTTGGTTTCAGAACTGACGGGGCCACCAGCCATCATTTCGTCAACCACCATGTTTTAGGAGGGCAGGGAGGGGCAGTGTTCACATTCCCAGTTATAGCTCCTTATGTACATAGAGCTCAACACTCATTGTCATGCCCCTGTGCTCTGTCTGGCACCATGTCAGGGGCACCATGCTGGCTTCATGATTACACATTCTTTTAGCCAGTAGTTTTATAAGACCCAGAGAGTAACCAAGCATTGCTAATGGTTCTGCTTCTAGTCATTCCCTACGGTAGACCAAAAAATGTCAGCTTATTAATTGTCCTTCTAGGTGAGATAGAACATGTGGAAGTTGAAAAGCATTTTTAGAACCATTGTTTCAGTCTGTGTAGTTCAAAGATGTTCTTATGTGTATGCATGTATGTGAATTTTCATGTGTGTGCAGGTACATGTGTGTGATGATGTGCATACATATCATGAATGTGAGAGCTATTCACTTAAGCTAATTGTCATTGCTTAAGTGTTTTTAACCTTGCTTTCTGTGGCCATGTTTCTCATTAGCCTGAGGCTCACCAGTAAGCTACGCTGGCTGGCCAGTGAGCCTCACAAATGTACCTGTCTTCCCAGTGCAGCGATTCCAGCCTTGTACCACCGTGCCCAGCTTCTGCCGTGTGGGTCCAGGAGACTGAACTCGAGTCCTCATACCTCAAAGCAAAACAAAAAACATAACCACCCAGCCCTCAAGAACCGGTCTTATATCTTTGGGAACACAATAACTTAAAGGAAATTTTTTCTTTTTTCTTTAATTAATATATATTCTTTGCAAAATAATAAAATATAGATAAGAAAAGAACATTAAAAAGGACAAAGCTGTAGTAGCATATCAGAAGTCATCAAATGCTCTCAAGCCTGAGAATATAGATGCACACTTTACATACTTTGTCTATATTTTCATTTATAGGTAAATATATGTACAATGTATATGTACTATATACATTTATATGTGTGTATACTATGTATTATATAAAACATATGTGTACATATAAGTATTTTAAAGCAAATGAAAATCAAAGTATAGCATTGAAAACAATTTCTATACAAATAAAAGGGTTTGCAAAACTAATATTAATAGGTACTGATTTGTTGGGCATACAACATAATTCAACTTGCCATTACACTCTCCTTAAAACATCTAAGGCTGTTTGCTTTGCAACTGTATTTTGAACACCCTGCTATCAGTGAGTAGTTGTCTTAGCTAAACCTCTGGACATCACCTTAGGATAAATTTATAGAAATAGATACTGGTAGTCAAAGACTACCCACACTGGCTCACTGAGTAAAGGCATTTTCTGCTGAGCCAGGTGACCTCAGTTAGATTTCAGGGACACACACAGTGGAAGGAAAATACCAATTCTAACCTCCTTATATATACTTGTCACACATGACTAGTGCCTCCCAGCCCCCCCCCACACACACACACACTCAGAGACGAGGTGTTTAAGAAAGAATGTCTAATATCTGCCCCCTAATTGTCTTCCAGAAAGATAAGAACATACACTCCCACCATTAGGTGTTTTTGGCACTTAGTAAAGGACACCAGCCCCTTATCTTTACTGCCAAAGCCAGACAGGCTCCCTGGAGCTCTCTTGTCTCCAAGTGATTACAGTGTGACAAGCATGTTGTTAGGACCTGTGAGAGATTAGAAGCAGTTATGAAAGCAGCTTGTGGCCTGTGCTCAAGGAGTTTCACAGAATGCTTTCCTGTGGTGATCTGGGCACAGACGTCGGGGTGCCAAGAGCACCAGAGACCTGCAGAGGGCACGTGACTGGGCAGAGGTCAGGCAGCTGGTATCTTTGTGTCCTCGGGCCAGAAGTTAGAAATATTTTCTGAGTCCTGCCTCAAGGTAAAGTTTGGTACTCTGCTGCTGTTGTGACAGTCCTAGCAAAGAAACTCTACAGGGCTTTCTGTGCTCTAGGTCCGTGCTAGATGTGCCAAGTGCTGTCGTGCTGAGTCTCTAGCACAAACTAATACAGCAAGTGTCATTGCCTATGTAGCACAGAGGAGAAACCTGAAGCACCAAGAGGCTTCTTACATCCCCCAGCATCCCATCTGCATTCTAGTCCTTGATAGTAGGAGATATCACGTAATAGTGACTTTCAATAGCCTGGGTCCTTATGACCCTGCAGAGTCTGACCTTTGTCCGTATGACCCCGGAGACCTATACTTGTGAAGTAGGGGAAGGAAGGATGGCAGTGACCAGCAAATATGGACATGGGTTTAAGAGCCAGAAAGTCTGGATCCGATACATAGCGATGTGAGAGGTCCTGCTTCCTCATCTATAGAGGATTATTATGGTTTTGCTTCCTGGGCCAACTCTGCTCTAGCCTGGCATTGGGGAGTGCAAGTAGCAGAATGCTGTCTTTCACGTTTCTTTACATTGTTTATGGTGATAGCTCTGATTAGATGCGGGTTTTGAGAAGGTAGACTTCTGAACATTTCAAGTCACAACAATGTGTGTGTGTGTGTGTGTGTGTGTGTGTGTGTGTTTTGCCTTTGCCTAGTCCTCCAAATACAAGTTTGTCCCTTTCCCATACAAGGACAAATACAAGTTTGTCTTTTTCCAGGTGCTGAGGTATAAGTGTGTCACTTGAGGTCCCCCTTGAGTGTGTACTGATGTACTGAGTGGGTACTGATGTACTGAGCATGAAGCCAGCTCACTCTACATAACAGCATCTCTTAACTGGAGAGAGAAGGACACAGTGATAGCCGGCCACAGGCACCTCGGTGTTCAGGGCACTGGGTGTTTCTCTTGCCTTCATTTGCGGGTTAACCTTAAACCTTTTGTGTATGGTTGCATTTTGGAGAAAACCACAAGGGATGTCTTTGTTGGTTTTCTTTTATTTGAGTAACTGAATGCTGTATATTTGAAGGCTGAAATAAAGCAGAGATCTACTCAGCCTGTTTTGCTTCTGAAAACCCACAGTATTTTCAGGCTCTCGAAGGTTTAGTGGGCTTTGTTTTCTGCTCTGTTGCTGTTTGCTTGTTTGTTTTATTATGCAGACTAACTTATTCTCGCTCAGTCTCTTCCCACACACCCTAACAGTGAGAAAATTTCAGGGCAGTGCTATAGTCTGTCTCCAGACCAAAGTCCAACGTGCATTATGTTAGTATTGCACCGGAGGTAGCCATTGGACATCGATCCACGGGGCCTTAAACCTTTGTTTTTAACCCTTAGAGATCAGGCAGCATAAATTCACTCTGCAGGTCTGTCTTCAAATTTCTTCTAATTTCAAGTACACACCATGGACTTGAAGATACATTTTAGGCTGGGTGAGACATCAGACCACAATGACTCTGTGTTTTCTGTTATTGTCATACATAGCATGTGTGACACATGTATGAGATCTCCTGGTGACTGTCCACAAATCCTCTAAAAACACAGCTTCTCATCTTTCAAAAGCCAGTGTCTAATCAACCTGAAGGACATCAAGTGTGGGCCTTGTTTTTTCTTAGCAGAGCTCTCTGGGTGACCTTCACCGCCAACTCTGGCTTTCTTTGTTTTTCTAGCTTAGTCCAGACAACTCAGCTTGTTTTTTCCTTGCTCTATTTCAGTAAGTGGGATCTTTCCAGAAAACTAACAGCCAAACCCTTTCTTTCACTTCTGTTTCTGAACTAAGTCTGTGTGGTGTTTTCCTTCACGCAGCGGTTCGACTGGGTTCAAGAGAGAAAGGTATGGCAGCAAAGCGTGGGTTTGTCAGAGGTGCACCACAAAGGCTGTGGGAGATTTGAAGCATGGGGCTGGCGTGGTAGCAGCCCACCAGTGGGAACTGAGTGATCTGGATGGAGAGATTTTGGAGCTCTGGGTCAGAGAGTCTCCACGAGATAAGAACTGGCCTGCGAGACTACTGTGGCTGAGTGGGAACTCGCTGTTCATTTTAATATTTCCAGCAACAGGTGGTGCCTAAGGTGGGGCACAAACCCACGACCCTGAGATTAAGAGTCTCAAGCTCTACTGACTGAGTTAATACACAATCTTGCACAAACTGTTCCATGAATAGACCAGGTCATGACAGTCATGGTGAAAGGGCTTCCTGTCAGGTTCCTTCAAACAGTACTGTGATTACCGGGCATGAGAGTGTCGTGGGTGTGTGTCACAATCAGAGGACAACCTGTGGGAGTGGGTTTTCTCCTTTCAGCTTGTGGATCCTAGGGATTGAATTTAGGTCATCAGGCTTGGCAAGTGACATTATCTGCTGAGCCATCACACATACACATAAACACACTTTTCAAGACAGTCTTACTGTGTAGTCCAGGCTGGCCTCAAACTCACTACAATCCTCCTGCCTGAGCCTCACAAGTGTTGGGATTATAAACATGTGCAACCATGCTTGAGATCTGGCTTTAAGCAGGGATGGCAATGCACCATGGGGGAAGAGTAGATGTTTGTCAAGTTAATGTGTGCATGCACACGCTATTCCTACTGTAGGTATGGGTGTGGTAGAGTTAGATATGCATAGCTCTGGATAGAGAAAATATGGAAGCCAGGTGGTGGTAGCACATGCCTTTAATCCCAGCGCTGGGAAGACAGAGGCAGGCAGATCTCTGTGAGTTTGAGGCCAGCCTTGTGTACAGAGTGAGTTCCAGGACAGCAAGAGTGAAAACAAAGAAACATTCTCTTTAAACAAACAAACAAATAAACAAACAACAAAAGAAAGAAAGAGAGAAAAAAGAATAAGAAAGAAAGCAGTCTAAAACAGTGCAAAGCTAAGATGCATCTGTTCTGTTCTAAACCTTAAACCTGATAAGTGTGTTCAACCCATGATAACCAAGGAGTACTGGGGTTAAGCAGAGCCAATAGGTTGGATCATGTAGGTGTAACAGGGAGTCTAACTACTGAGCTGAGGAGATAATCCAGTCAATAAAATGCTTACTGCACAAGCCTGATGACATGGATTTAACCCCTAGTATCCATGGGATTAAAACTAGGTGTGGTGGCATGTACCTGTAATCCCAGGGTGGGAAAGAGGAGAACCGCAGCCTAGCCTCATTGCTTAGTCCTGATATGTCATATTTACTGTCAACTTGACAGCGTGAGAAGCTCCAGAATGGCCTGGGAGATGGGTCTCTGGGTACACATGTATGGGGCTCTCTGGATTATTTTAATTGTAACGAGAGACCCCACCCACTATGGGTGGCACAGTTCCCTAGCTGAGATTCTGGGCTGTGTAAATAGAGAAAGGGAATGGGGTCACAGTCCTGCATCCATCCCCCTGTTTCAGACTATTGATGGGACTCAGATCAACTTGCTTCAAGCTCCTGTGACCTTGATACCTTGATTTCCCTGCCGTGTGTTACTGGGCCCTTGAACTGTGGACCAGAATAAGCCCTCTCCCTCAAGTTTCAAGTTTTATCACTCCAATAGGAAGAGGAAGTTTCTTCCAGGTCAACAAGAGACCCTATCTCAAAACTAATTTAGATGGCATCAGAGGTGTGTGTAGTTGACTTCTCTCTCTCTCTCTCTCTCTCTCTCTCTCTCTCTCTCTCTCTCTCTCTCTCTCTCTCTCTCTCACACACACACACACACACACACACACACACACACAGAGAGAGACAGACAGACAGACAGACAGACAGACAGACAGACAGACAGACAGAGAATAAAAGTCATAGTGTGATTGTTTTGCTTTGCTTTGCTTTGCTTTGCTTTGCTTTGCTTTGCTTTGCTTTGCTTTGCTTTGCTTTGCTTTGCTTTGCTTTGCTTTGCTTTGCTTTGCTTTGCTTTGCTTTGCTTTGCTTTGCAAAGGGCAGATTTCGGTAATAAGCATTCAAGAAGCAGACCTCCATTACCAAACCACAGCCGGCTTCTGGCACATTCATGGTGGTCATAAGATGAAGTACATAGGAGGCAAAAGGCAGAGGCTACGGGCCGTACAGTGTGGATGAGAAGCAGCTCTGTAATCCTGTGCATCTCTCCGTGGGCCTCTTTTCTAAGGTTCATTGTATCTGCCCATGCCAACAAGCACAGATGGAGCTGTGGGATGGCGGGCACTTGGTTGGCACTCACCCTGCAAGGTGCCCTGGATACCGTAACATCTACAGCTCATGGGATTGGTGACCTTGACAAAGACGGGCTCAGGTTTGCAGTGAGAAATTCATGCAATCTGAAGAATAGCCAGAGTGTGGGAGGCCCAGGGGTTTGTTTTAAACCTTTTTAAAGAAAAATTCCATTACTATTTAAATTTATTACTCCAAAGGGCTAAAAATTCTCTGTCAAACTCAACTTGATTAGTTTCCTAATTATTCCAAATAATCATTGCATTTTGAGTTGGAAAGACTCCCTGAGTTCTAACCTGTGTGTTAGACTCTCTCCCATGAGGTTTCCACAGGGTTAGTCTGAGGTGGGAAGGAGGTGCCTTTGTTGCTCATCTGTGTCCATTTCAAATGCAGAGAATTTGAGATGGATTTTAAAAACTGTCTAAAGCTAGCCAAGTAATGCTAGCTAAGTGGAGGGTCCCAGGTTAATCTGAGTTCCAGGTATTTCCACAGCATTTTGTGGTCACCAAGGATTTGCCCATGGCCCAGAGCCATGGAAAATGCATATGAAGCAAAAGATCTGTTCTTTTGGGTCCCAAACAACTGCTCTGCTGAGAAACCTTCTCATTTCCCTGTATGAGAGCATCCTTCTTACAATTTTATTGTTTACTGCAGTTCTTGGGATTGCACCTTGTAGGTGTTAGCTGAACACACACAACAGCCCTATATACGCATCTGTTATCAGCCATTTTGGTATCTATTCCCAAAGTAGAATAGCTTGAGCTTGGGTTCCCTTTTTGTCTTTCTTCCCACAGTGGTCCTGAAGTCCCTGAGCATGCCTGTCAGTGTCAAAGATATTTTAGTTCGGAGACAAGAGATCTGAGTTCAGTTGCTGATACCATCACATCCCTCACCTTTCTTTGTTGGAAACCAGCTTGTGATATCTTGAATGACTTGTGACAAAGAATGGAGAAAATGGGCGTTCTTGAGATCTCAATTAAAAGATAACTTGGGAATCATAGGCAACACCCAAAGAATCAGTGAAACCATGGGCTCTCTCCTCAGTGTGACTGTGGGTAGTTCATCTATAAAGCTTTTCCCACCATAAGATCATGATAAAGGGAGCTTATCCTCCCATTGCCTAACCTCATCCTGACAGCCATCCTGTTATGCCCTGCAGCGTAGTTACATATATTACAAGCCTAGGATGGCTAATTTAGAGGTTTCCAAGTGAGGTGACATGTGTTTCTTAGCAACTGACAGAAATGTAGTGACTCGGTTGGAAGCTACAGTATGACCTCATCTCTGTGTTTCAAGGCAGCTGCATAGGGAGGCAGTCTTCTACCAACGATCCACTTTCACATCTCATTCATAATTGAACAAGGCTCATTATGTGAGATGGCTCCATATCATCTCCATGGGCACACCACAGCTCACCCAGGGGTGGTGCTCACCCACAGAAAGCTCACATTATGACAAGATCTATGTCACCCTGTAAACTGCACACTCTAGAAGAGAGAAGAAAAGAGCTAAATTCCAAGCTCATAAAGGCCCATGAAGGATATGGACCTACGTTATACACTGACCCATGTCAACTCTGAACCAATCTCAGCTTCTGAACTGACCTAGTTCAAATAATCTAGAACACAGGACTTGCTCTTGGGTGTCATCTTGTGTGTGTCTTCTCTGGAGGCTTATAGTCAGAACTCTGGGAACGGCAAACAGTCTCCTTTGCTGGTGTTGAAAGCTGGTGAACTAAGCTTGGTTCTTAGTGTATTTGGCAAGAAACTTGACATCCGCTGCTGTCCCCTCTGCGTTCATGCAGGTGGCTCCAGGAAGGAGGTTACTGAGCACTGGGAATGGCTTGAACAGAACCTACTGCAGACACTCTCCATCTTTGAGAATGAGAATGACGTCACCACATTTGTAAGAGGGAAAATACAGGTAATAGTGTTTTCCTTTTGTTTTGGATGAATATTATTGAAATATGTAGTGTGCATGTATAAAATTCTCAAGGGATTAAAAATGTTCTTAAAACAGATAACTAGAAAAATCTAAAATTTATAGAAATTTCGCAAAAATAAGAACTATATATAACCCACCTGTGTGCCTTTTGCTCAGTCTTAACTAACATTCCACCCTATTTGCTTAGGATTTTTAAAATTTTTTATTTATTTTATGTATGTGAGTACACAGTCACTGTCTTCAGACACCCCAGAAGAAGGCATCAGATCCCATCACAGATGAGCCACCATGTGGTTGCTGGGATTTGAACTCGGGACCTCTGGAAGAGCAGTCAGTGCTCCCAACCGCTAGCCATCTCTCCAGTCTCATGTTCAGTATTGTCAAGGCTGACATTTGAGAGGAGCTTCCTCTTAAATCCTTCAGTGTATGTTTTCTAATAGTGATATTTGATGAAAAAATAAATAAACTTAACATTATTTAGCAATGAATGTAACTATCATTATTACATTGCTTTAATGTTTAGCATATATGCTAACTTAAAAATAGCATTATTTATCTTATGCATATGTGTCTTGCTTGCATGTGTGCATGTGCTCCATGTGTGTGCCTGATGCCCTCCAAGGTCAAAAGAGAGCATTGGGGCCCCAGGAACTGGAGTCACAGGTGCTTTAAGCTCCTGTGTGAGGGCTAAGAACCAAACTGGGTCTTCGGCAAGAGCAGACAGTGCTCTAAACCACCGAGCCATGTCCCCAGGCCCATATATTCTAATCTAAATGGGGTTGAATAGACCCTTGATAGCTTTGGTTTTTTTCTGTCTAGGAGGGAACTGAATTTAGCTTGCATCTCTTTAATCTCCTTCAGTCTGGAATATTTCCACAGCCTTCCCTTATGTGTCAGGACATTAATGTTGTTAAAGTGTGCACTTCTAGTTTTCATAGAAGGATATGTAATTTGGGGTTCTGTCAGATGTCTCTCTGTGATCAGATTCAAGTCTTGCCTCCTAGACAAACTTACGCAAGCAATCTTGTGTTGTCCTCATCCTGTAGTGCCCTGAAGCACATCATGCTCGCCCGCCTCTCGCCAGCATTACAAATCCATTCAAAGCATTGGCCACTTTTTTCTGCTGTAGAATTCATACGTTTATGTTTACAAATAATAATATTTTATAGGAAAATTTTATCTTTTTAAGAATTATTTATTTTATGCATATAAGTGCATTCTACCTTTATTCAGACACACCAGAAGAGGGTATCTGATCATTTTACAGATAGGTGTGAGCCACCATGTGATTGCTAGAATTGAACTCAGGACCTCTGGAAGAACAGTCAGTATTACTAACCTCTGAGCCATCTTTCCAGCCCTAGGAAAATATTTTAAACCACAAATACTACCCCTCTTTTTTTGTCAAAAGTTCCCTGTTGGTATAGTATCCATTACTGACTTTTAAAAATCTGAATAGTTCTTCAATGTGATAGTTTGCAAGCAGCGGTTTTATTAAGACAGTTGGCATCATCACTGTCCTCAGACACACCAGAAGAGGGCGTTGGATCCCATTACAGATGGTTGTGAGCCACTCTGTGCTTGCTGGGAATTGAACTCAGGACCTCTGGAAGAGCAGTCAGTGCTCTTAATCCCTGAGCCATCTCTCCTGCCCGAAAATTGACATCAACAGACTACTATTCCTTCACTTATATCCACAGATTCCTTCATCTCCTCATTCTTGTTCTCTGTATTTGGTGTGTGTGCTGAAATTGGCTCAGTCACTACCTGTGCTTGGATATTTAGATCCCTTCCAACATTTTGCATCTATAATTCTGCTACATTTATTCTGCATGGACTTGTGTTTGCATATGACTGAGGTTGTATCTTTAGGGTGAACTTGCACAAGAACTGCCGGATGGAAGGATAATGTGTGTGCTGTCTTTCTAACTATTCAGTTCCTCTGGAGGGCACAGTATCATTTAATACTCCCATTGGCATGTGTGCCGGCACCATCTTCCCACAGCAACTCCAGTAGTGTCGATTCTCCAGCTTCCCAACTCCTGCTCACCTTACAGTAGAGGAAGATGGCTTCCCTGGTGCTTGACGCCTTTGTAAGAGAACATGGGTCATGTTTCCCATGGTTAAGGGCCACAGTTTGTATCTATACACTGCTGTGTGTATCTCTTCTTTATCTTTCATAGGATTTGGGGGTCTCACTTTTCTTGAATTTTTATGGTGTGTGGTGTGTGTGTGTGTGTGTGTGTGTGTGTGTGTGTGTAGGCCAAAGGATATTTTAGGGTCATTCATTCCTCAAGTGTCGTCGACCCCTTTTGTTTGTTTGTTTTTTAAAGACCACACTGTCTCTGGCCAGGGACTTAGGTGCACACTAAGCTTCGAGCTCTGGGGGATCCACCTGACTCTGGTCCCACAGCTCTGGGATTGCAGGCATGCTGCTGCCCCATGCTCAACTTTGTCTTACTGGGTTCTAGGGGTTGAATTTCGGCACTTTACTGGAGGAGCTATCTTTCCAGCCCCCTCTTACGTTAATATAATAGTTATTTTTATCAAAAGGCCATTTTGCTTCTGTTGGTGACACACATGTGCCGTAGGTATTTATCCTGTTTGTCATTTGTCAGCCAATTTTGCTCACCATAATTTTTGCCATGCAAGGTTATAAGGTGACTTTCTTTATGCATCAGGAGAGGCTCTCAAAATGGTCAATTTTTTCTGTCTTAGCAAATGTGTTTTTAGACGTGGTTTAAAAAACAATCAAATCTTTTTAGACCCAGAGTAAGGAGGATTCTAGGAAGTGGTCTGACAGAATACTACTCATAAAATCCCTAGAGTGGTCCATGTTCTCTTTCTTCTATTTGACTAAAGTGTTCCATTGCTAAGAATAATGGAAGCAGGGTCAGAGGTGTTTGAAGAGGGGAGCTGATTGGACATGGCTGTATACAACTCTGACAACAGACTGAAGAAAAGCGCATACAGTCACCCATGCCTGCTCCTCAGGCTCAGCCTTCCTTCAGAATGAATACACACTCTCTGTTTAGGATTCCCTATTAGAGACTAGAAGAGACCTAAGAAAGGGATGGGATAATGCATTGGGAACGGCCAGTTAGTGTGTGTGTGTGTGTGTGTGTGTGTGTGTGTGTGTGTGTGTGTGTGTGTGTGTGAGAGAGAGAGAGAGAGAGAGAGAGAGAGAGAGAGAGAGATAATGGAGAACATTGTGTTGATGAAACTAGGTTTCTATATATATTCATGTATGTGAATACAGAGATCAGGAGAGGTTCTAATTACATCAAATATGAGGGGCTCAGGCAGCTGGGGTGGAGAAGATACACAGACATGGGACAACAGAGGCAACCAAGCCACCTCACAGCCCTGCCTGCCTCTGAGGCTGTCATCATCTCCGGTTAATGAATAAAGAGATAGAGGAAGACACTGGAGTCTCTGAGGGACAGTAGCTAGATAACAAATGAAGAAAGGAAGGACAAATCATACCAAATACTTTTTCTTTGCACTATATTAAATATGTCAGGTTTATTTCCCCTGAAACCGTTTATGAGGGGGAATTCCCATTAATGCAATTATGTGTGAAAGAATGTCGTTCGTGTGTAAATGAATGGCTTACTGGTTCACAGATTGCCCAGTAATTAAGGGAACCAGCAGGCTTATTTGTTATGAGATCTAATTAACTTTAATAAATTATAAATGTAATCACCATGCAGGGGAGAGGAATTCAATGCCGTACATAGCATTCTGTATAGCCTCTTTCTGGATGTTCAACATGGTGATCATAATAATAGGACCCTGTGCTCCTAGGAATCTGCTCTTTTGTTACAGCCTTGGCCAGTATCTACCATAGCTATACAATCATAGTTGTTTTACTAACAGAAGATAACTCCATAATTGACTTTACTTTGCCTTCCTAGAAGTTACCTCAGCTTCTAAATTAGCGGGGGATAACCAGACACAAATAAAGATGTGAACTTTTGTTCACATGACTTTTTTGCCACAAATTATATTTCTCCAGTCACTTTTGGGGATAGAAAGAGATTAATAGACGGAATAATTAAAAATTTTTAATAACTCAAAATATTTTAACAGATCATAAGTATATGCTGTTAAACCGGGATCTTGTAATTGCTTTCATATGACTTTTTCCAGGCTTATTTTATTGTTTTAATCATGAATGCATGCTGTGCCTGTGTGTAGTATGTGCTCATGAGTGCATGTGTCTGTAGAGCTGAGTCACAGGCAGGTAGGAGTCACCTGATGTGTATGCTGAGAACTAAACCTGAGCCAATCCCTCCAGCCTTTGTTGAAATGGCCTTGAAGTTTAACATCTTAATGTTTTAATTTTTTTTTCTTTGATTATGAAGCTAAACATTTTATTATTGTTAACCAAGTTTTTTTTTGTTTTATGTGGGTTTGTTTTGTTTTGTTTTGAGACTAGGTCTGTATTTCTGGCGTGTCTGGGACTTACTATGTAGACAAGGCTGGTCTTGAACTCACAGAGATCTTTCTGTCTCTGCCTCCTAAGTGCTGACATATACACAATATCTAGCCTTAGGTATACCAAGTTAATTTCACTTTTTAAATATACCTTTACATATTTAAATTAACAAATTAACATTAGGCATCTAACGTGTTAGATATATTGAATTTCTGACGTTGTTAGGAGCCGTTGCCTAGAACCAGAGTGGTTTTAGATTAAGTAGACCCCCATAGACCTTAGAGGAGAGAAATATTCCATCTCTGTGTTCCATTGACCTGACCTCCTGGCTGAACATTCACACAAAAGCCAAGGAAAGCTTTGACATTCCAGACTCTGTCTTTTCTTAAAGGTGGGAAAGTTGGAAGCGGGAGCCATTGATTCGGTCTGTTACTGAATGTACACTAGGCCCTGTCAAGTTTCAAGCTACCATTTCTTAGTTCCATATATTCATAAATCTATTCATACTTTAAAACATTTAAATGAATATTCTAGATGTTGTTATTTAGCACAGTGTTTTTGTGCCCGTAATTACAGGGCCTTACCCATGGTCTGGTGTACCTCACTTAGTTTTAATGCTCTCCCTATCCTGACTTTGGTAAGAGATCAGCCACAAATACAAGCCTGCTTGAGGTTTCCTGGATGATTCCAGGCCAAGGTGGTTGCCTAGGAAACCCTGACGCTGCTTCCCATTACTGTATTATTCTCCTTCTCTTATTGGGTTTTTGAGGGGCAAAGGGATTGGAAACGGTTTAACTCTGTAGCATATGTTGATCCAGAAGTTACTGTGTATCCCAGGCTGGCCTCAAACTCATCAAGATCCTTCTGAACTCTTTTCACTCAATGATCCAATGCCCCCAGGCTGCCTCTGGTTGTCTGACATCCCTCATGTAACTCTACCGAAGCCTGTTCATGTCCAGAATAACCTATGTCCACCTCCTTGGGCTGACAGGAGCTCTATATCTGTTCTCTCAGAGCAAAGCAATCTGATCTTAGATAGTCTCCCAGGGAGAAGGGTTGCTACTTGAGATGTCAGTCATCCTGCTACCCTGGATGAGTGCACAACTGAAGTTGACTTCGTAAGAGTCAACTCATAATGAAACAATGCAGATTTCACAATCCACAACTGGTATCATACAATAAAAAAAAAAAACAAAATATGGCTCCCTAAGATATACTCAAATATATTCTAACTTGGGAACACAACATATTCTCCATTAAGAATATTGTACTGAATACCCTTTAGACATTAGGTATATGTAAAGTTTCAAGGCACTATTGTTAGTGTTGGAACTCAGGTTTAGTGGTTGATGTATATAATATATATAAGTATGATATAAATATAAGCTGAATCTGTCCACCGACATAAATGGAAAGAGTATAGAACTGAGAGCGTTTAGATGGAGTCAACAGTTGCTTGGTTTCACAGGGAGGGAAGGCTGCCTAGGGAGAGAATGGGCAGGGAAACATCCTAAGGTGTGGCTGCAGCACAGGCTTAGGTAGGAATGTTACCAAGTCTCTGTTTCACAACACGGCTCTTACAAAACGACCTGAGTGGGGAGAGAACCTTGCCAGGAAGCCACTGTGATAATCCTGGCCTGTGTTGAGGGTCTAGGGGTGCCCGTGAAAGTAGACTATACTGAACATGAGGTGTAGGGTTGCATTCACCTGGGGATCCCGCTGTTTGCTGTTAGCTCTGTGCCCAAGATGATCAGTCACTTGAATGGTGATGGCAATGTTTGGAAGACTGAGGCTTTCCCTTCAGCCACCACCTCTAGTGGCCGCCACTGCAGGCCATAAGGTATGGCAATGGACATAAAATTCAGGAAACGATTTCAGGATAGGAAGCAGAGAATCACCATCACTGGTACTGTGTGTGAGGGAAGAAATCATGGCTGGGAGGTAGAAATTAATTAAGCCAGACTTGGGGAGTTGCTGTGGTGACAGACAGAGGGACTCTCAGGATGATGGGACCACAGAGGAGGTGAGAGTTATAAAGGACACCTGTAGGCCCAGAAGGTACCTCAGGCTGGCTGGGGCAGACTTCCCCATGGGAAATTATTCAGATACTGCACAAGGAAGGAAAAAGTTACAGTGTCATTTGGATTCAAACTGAATTTGACCCAGTATTTGTACTGTGACAGGAGTGGTGAGCTACTTAGGTTATGAATAATAAATGATGTAGACAAATTGGTTTCTTAATTAGTTTTATTTTTGCATATGCTAGTGTGTCCTGGTGCCTGTGGAGATCAGAGGGGAAGCTAGGTCCCCTGGGATTGCAGTTATGCATAGTTGTGATTCACCATGAAGGTTCTGGGACTCGAACCCCAGTCCTCTGCGATACAAGTGCTCTTCGCTGCTGAGCCATTGCTCCCATTTCCAAAATCAGTATACATGGGTGGAGGCAGAGGGTAATGCTGGGTGTGCTCCTCTGTTGTTCATGAGGAACACACACTCACATAACACACACACACACACACACACACACGTCTGTGAGGAGGGTGTATTTGTAGGGATGTCTACATGGGTGGAGGCAGAGGGTAATGCTGGGTGTGCTCCTCTGTTGTTCATGAGGAACACACACACACACACACACACACACGTCTGTGAGGAGGGTGTATTTGTAGGGATGTCTACATGGGTGGAGGCAGAGGGTAATGCTGGGTGTGCTCCTTTGTTGTTCATGAGGAACACACACTCACACAACACACACACACACACATCTGTGAGGAGGGTGTATTTGTAGGGATGTCTACATGGGTGGAGGCAGAGGGTAATGCTGGGTGTGCTCCTCTGTTGTTCATGAGGAACACACACACACACACACACACGTCTGTGAGGAGGGTGTATTTGTAGGGATGTCTACATGGGTGGAGGCAGAGGGTAATGCTGGGTGTGCTCCTTTGTTGTTCATGAGGAACACACACTCACACAACACACACACACACACACACACACACACGTCTGTGAGGAAGGTGTATTTGTAGGGATGTCTACATGGGTGGAGGCAGAGGGTAATGCTGGGTGTGCTCCTCTGTTGTTCATGAGGAACACACACTCACATAACACACACACACACACACACACTTCTGTGAGGAGGGTGTATTTGTAGGGATGTCTACATGGGTGGAGGCAGAGGGTAATGCTGGGTGTGCTCCTCTGTTGTTCATGAGGAACACACACACACACACACACACACACGCCTGTGAGAAGGGTGTATTTGTACGGATGCCTACATGGGTGGAGGCAGAGGGTAATGCTGGGTGTGCTCCTTTGTTGTTCATGAGGAACACACACTCACACAACACACACACACACACACACGTCTGTGAGGAAGGTGTATTTGTAGGGATGTCTACATGGGTGGAGGCAGAGGGTAATGCTGGGTGTGCTCCTCTGTTGTTCATGAGGAACACACACTCACATAACACACACACACACACACACACTTCTGTGAGGAGGGTGTATTTGTAGGGATGTCTACATGGGTGGAGGCAGAGGGTAATGCTGGGTGTGCTCCTCCGTTGTTCATGAGGAACACACACATACAAACACACACACTCACACACAACACACACACACACACACACACACGTCTGTGAGGAGGGTGTATTTGTAGGGATGTCTACATGGGTGGAGGCAGAGGGTAATGCTGGGTGTGCTCCTCTGTTGTTCATGAGGAACACACACACACACACACACACTTCTGTGAGGAGGGTGTATTTGTAGGGATGTCTACATGGGTGGAGGCAGAGGGTAATGCTGGGTGTGCTCCTTTGTTGTTCATGAGGAACACACACTCACACAACACACACACACACACACACACACACACACTTCTGTGAGGAGGGTGTATTTGTAGGGATGTCTACATGGGTGGAGGCAGAGGGTAATGCTGGGTGTGCTCCTCTGTTGTTCATGAGGAACACACACACACACGCCTGTGAGGAGGGTGTATTTGTACGGATGTCTACATGGGTGGAGGCAGAGGGTAATGCTGGGTGTGCTCCTTTGTTGTTCATGAGGAACACACACTCACACAACACACACACACACACACACACACACGTCTGTGAGGAAGGTGTATTTGTAGGGATGTCTACATGGGTGGAGGCAGAGGGTAATGCTGGGTGTGCTCCTCCGTTGTTCATGAGGAACACACACATACAAACACACACACTCACACACAACACACACACACACACACACACACACGTCTGTGAGGAGGGTGTATTTGTAGGGATGTCTACATGGGTGGAGGCAGAGGGTAATGCTGGGTGTGCTCCTCTGTTGTTCATGAGGAACACACACTCACATAACACACACACACACACTTCTGTGAGGAGGGTGTATTTGTAGGGATGTCTACATGGGTGGAGGCAGAGGGTAATGCTGGGTGTGCTCCTCTGTTGTTCATGAGGAACACACACTCACATAACACACACACACACACACACACACACACGCCTGTGAGGAGGGTGTATTTGTAGGTATGTCTACATGGGTGGAGGCAGAGGGTAATGCTGGGTGTGCTCCTTTGTTGTTCATGAGGAACACACACTCACATAACACACACACACACACACACACACGCCTGTGAGGAGGGTGTATTTGTAGGGATGTCTACATGGGTGGAGGCAGAGGGTAATGCTGGGTGTGCTCCTTTGTTGTTCATGAGGAACACACACTCACATAACACACACACACACACACACACACGCCTGTGAGGAGGGTGTATTTGTAGGGATGTCTACATGGGTAGAGGCAGAGGGTAATGCTGGGTGTGCTCCTTTGTTGTTCATGAGGAACACACACTCACACAACACACACACACACACACACACACGCCTGTGAGGAGGGTGTATTTGTAGGGATGTCTACATGGGTGGAGGCAGAGGGTAATGCTGGGTGTGCTCCTCTGTTGTTCATGAGGAACACACACTCACACAACACACACACACACACACACACACACAGACACACACGCCTGTGAGGAGGGTGTATTTGTAGGGATGTCTACATGGGTGGAGGCAGAGGGTAATGCTGGGTGTGCTCCTCTGTTGTTCATGAGGAACACACACTCACACAACACACACACACACACACACACACGCCTGTGAGGAGGGTGTATTTGTAGGGATGTCTACATGGGTGGAGGCAGAGGGTAATGCTGGGTGTGCTCCTCTGTTGTTCATGAGGAACACACACTCACACAACACACACACACACACACACACACACGCCTGTGAGGAGGGTGTATTTGTAGGGATGTCTACATGGGTGGAGGCAGAGGGTAATGCTGGGTGTGCTCCTCCGTTGTTCATGAGGAACACACACTCACATAACACACACACACACACACACACACACATCTGTGAGGAGGGTGTATTTGTAGGGATGTCTACATGGGTGGAGGCAGAGGGTAATGCTGGGTGTGCTCCTCCGTTGTTCATGAGGAACACACACTCACATAACACACACACACACACACACACACACACGCCTGTGAGGAGGGTGTATTTGTAGGGATGTCTACATGGGTGGAGGCAGAGGGTAATGCTGGATATGCTTCTCACTTCTCTACTTTATTTTTTGAAACAACATCTTTCACAGAAATCTGGGGGTCCATGATTCCACTAAACAGGCTGACCGTTAAGCCCAGGGATCCTCCTGTCTCCCCATCATTTTGGAGCTAACATTACAGAAATGGGCCTGTGGAGACAGCTGGTTTCCATGTCCGTTCTGTGCAATCCCTATCCAGCTATGCCACCACGACCACCACCAAACTTGTCTTAAGAAGATGTTTGAGGGTACTATTCAGGCTGCATTGAAGGAATGAGAACCCAATAGATAGCCCAAAGGCCAGGTGTTATAGATATAACGATCCTGTTAAGTTTTTAATCCTAAGGATGCCGAAGGACTCAGTCCTGTCTAGGAAAATCCCAAAGTTTTCCCAAGTTCCCACAGGTACAAGTGACACGGTGGAACCTGAGTTCACAGCTGCCATTCCCGATGAGAATGAGATCAGAGAAACTGAATATGAGCTAAGGGCAGACTTGACAATTACAAAGCCAACCATGGAATCTGAGAGAGTTTTTTCTTTATATATATATATTCTTGCACATATGTGTGTGTGTGCGTGTGTGAAAACCCTCACACATGTGCATTGTCATGTGTGCCATAGTGCCCATGTGGAAGTTGGAGGACAACTTCCCTCTACCGCATGGGTCCTAGGGTTTGAACTCAGGAAATCAAATTTGGCAGCAAGTGCCTTTAGCCACCGAGCCATCCCTCCAGCCCAAGGGAGCTGCTTCTGACAGAGATGCACAAAGACAGTCCCTAGGAAATTACAGAGGATCTGGCTAACAACAAAAAAACGGCATCTCAGGCTAGCAGAATGATGCAATAACAGATTTAGATTAGACCATTGTCTTAGGGTTTTATTGCTCTGAAGAGACACCATGACGAAGGTCATATATTGGAACATTTAATTGGGGCTGGCTTACAGGTTCAGAGGTTCAGTCCATTATCATCATGGTGGGAAGCATAGCAGAGTGCAGGTAGCTGAGATTTCTACATCCTAACAGGAAGGCATATAGGAGCAGACTGTCCTCAGGCAGCTAGGATGAAGGTCTCAAAGCCCACCCTACAGTGACACACTTCCATCAAAAAGGCCATACCTACTCCAACAAGACCACACTTCCTAATAGTGCCACTTCCTGGGCCAAGCATATTTAAACCATAACCAGTCGCATTCAATGCAAACATTTTATCTCCTGGGCATCTGTCAAAAAGTCTTTTGTCTAAAAGTTCCATTCTCATATTCATTTGCCTTCAGCTCAAACAACTCCTCAGGCACTGGGTCACAGGACAGATGTCCGTTAGTGACTTATATTCAGCCTTGCCTCCCTTGGTCTACTATGGTAAAGTGGGGTTTTTTGTTTTGTTTTGGTTTGGTTTTTTTGTTGTTTTTTTGATTGTTTGTTTGTTTGTTTTTTGGAAAAGCTAGAAGTTGACTCTGTCTTGATGTGTTTAGTAAACATTCAGTGACAAGATGCTTTTATTCCCTTATTTTAAAATAAAACAACTTAACTTTTAGTGAACATAAATTAATAAATAACCAATAGACATGTAATAAAATCCTTTGACAGTCTTTTAGTGCACAAATGTTACTGGTTAATTGGCTAGGCATGGAGGCTCCCCGGGTGGCTGACCCAGGAGGATCACAGTGAAACTAAAGCCAAGCTGGACTGCATAGCTGAGTTCCAGGCCAACCTGGTACTATGGAGAAGCCTAGCATCTGATGGGTTGGCTGCCTTTGAAGAGAATTAATCATTAAAACAAATCTGGTCTTAAGAGGTGCTTCACTCCTCTGTGTTCCGCTGCAGGCATAACCCCGTCTGTTTGCTTTGTCCCGACTAGGGCATCATTGCAGAATATAACAAAATCAACGATGTGAAAGAAGATGAGGATACAGAGAAGTTTAAAGAGGCCATCGTGAAGTTCCACAGGCTGTTTGGGATGCCTGAAGAAGAGAAACTAGTCAACTATTACTCATGTAGCTACTGGAAGGGGAGGGTCCCTCGGCAGGGCTGGATGTACCTAAGCATCAACCACCTGTGTTTTTCTTCCTTCCTGATGGGGAGGGAAGGTGAGTGGTCTATCGTTTCACTGAGACCTTTGGAAAATCCGCTGACGTTTTCCATGAACTCATAAACCAAATCAGAATAGCAAAACCATGAATACAGAGGGGAGTCAAGACTGTTTCCCAACTGTTTAATGAGTGAATTCAATTAGGTCCAATTCAGCAATTACAAACAAATTATCCATTGAGTATTAGAGTTTCAGTAAAGGTGCCGTTGACTCAGTAGATGGGACTTCAAGTCTAATAATTCTGATCCCAGAGTTCATGTAATACAAGTTATACCTAACGAATGAGACCATAAAAACAGATCAGGAGCTCAAAAGAGTTGGGCAGGTTGTGTGGTGGGGTTGTGAGCTTATTGTATCTGGAAAGACATAAGTACTGACCCACCCTTGTTGCCCGTGCTCAGCCAAGCTGGTGATCCGGTGGGTGGACATCACTCAGCTGGAGAAGAACGCCACGCTGCTCCTGCCGGATATGATCAAAGTGAGCACAAGGTCCAGTGAGCACTTCTTCTCCGTGTTCCTCAACATCAATGAGACGTTCAAGCTGATGGAACAGCTTGCCAACATAGCCATGAGGCAGCTCTTGGACAATGAAGGATTTGAACAGGACCGGTCCCTGCCTAAACTCAAGAAGAAATCTCCCAAAAAAGTATCTGCTCTGAAACGGTGGGTGAGAGAACCTTTAGAACTCAGGGATGGAAAAGCTTTCAATTCACCTGGGGCACTGAGCTCTGGCCAACTTCCAGCTCATGAGCGCTTTCCTGAGTGTAGATACAACAGGGAAAGGCTGCCTGAGGCATGCCAAGTCAGTGAGAGAAATAGGCATGACCATTTCCTCCACCATGTGGTGAGATCTCTGCTAGTCCTAAGGACAGAGTGCAGTGGGTTCACACTGACCTCAGGTGACCTCAGTGGAGCTGCTCTGAGCTGGGGTCATGGGTTATAGAAGGTGCACATTTGGTGCAGAAGGATCACATGGAGGAAACCCAAGGGAAAAACACCAAGAGCAGTCAGTCATTGGCTAGGATGTGGGATGAGGAGATGCAGGGAAGTGTGGTGTGTGTGAGAGCCAGGGTGGGGCGAGGGAAAGCCAAAGCCTCTTGATGTTGATCACGGACACAGAATTGCCCTTCCTAAGATGGGAAATGAGTCAAGGAAGACTGATTCCAGAGCGTCTGAGGGGTTGGTTTTGATGGTGTTGAGTGGAGTTGCTAACAGGACATCAGGATGGAGGTTATTCCTCTAATCACATAAAGGTGGGAAGTGTTGCTATGCAGGTGGGAATGGGAGTCTGAAAAGACAAGTGCATCATTAGAATGTCTTCTGGGGTTTCTTTCCGGTTTTGACCTCCTAGTGAACAACAGATTTATTCATTACCTAAATGAACTATATACCTAGTAAAACTCAAAAAGCAATTAACAGAGGAGACATTGAAGGCGATTGACAAAGAAGAGATGCTTTTGGTTTGTTTTGAGTTCGGAAAATATTTGATGCTCTGTGACTTTTTCCACAGAGACAGGGACACTGGCTGTTCATCCCAGATATGGCACTAACGACAAACCAAAGAAATGACACCCAAACCAAGCTTAGTGATCTAGTTAGTTTATTGGGGTTCCTGACAGGAGCTTTAGCTTGTCACTGGGACACTCACCCCAGCATGGGCATCACCTCCTGAGACTGCACCCCCAGAGGATGCTTGCATGTCCTGCAGTGTGGCCCAGCAGCTCAGCCAGATGGACAGCACCCTCTTCTAGTGTTGTTACTGCTCCTATAACCCTGGGAGGGGCCTGGTGAATGGTGTGTGTCTTGTAAGATTACTGAGCCTGGAAGTCTTGTTTACTTCCTGAATCCTATATGATCTGTTTACTTTCGGAGTCTTAGGAGTCTTCCTCCTCCTTTAGGAGAAATTCAGGGGGAAATGACTGTACAACAAAACATGGACTGGATGGAAGGCTCTGAGAGGAAAACTTTGTTGGGGAGGGTAGGTACCGTGATGAAGAAGCCTAAGGATGAAGGATAAGAAAGCGGTTTCCAAATGGGATCTTTGTAGGATGTGAATTATGCCGTTGTGTGCAGCTCCAGAGCCGATGAGAGAGGCAGAGCAGAGTCAGGCTATGGCTCTTGTGCGTTCACTGTCCGTGGGGAACCAAGCCAACGGGCGAACTAGACCTTCTGTGGGGCACGGGTGGAATAGAGAGTTCTGAGCAGGAGAAGCGTGTCATCAGGGGAAGTAGTGGAGTCAGCCGAAGCCTCAGGTGAGATCTAGGGCCTTTGTGTCTGGAAGTGTGCTGTTCCAGGTTTCTTCACCCTGTAGCTCAGGGTGCAGAGTGACACCCCACAGGGTTTTTTTTTTTTTTTTTTTTTTTTTGCTGTTCATGCTGCACAGAGCTTTCAGGGCTACACAGAGAAACCCTGTCTTGGGAAAACAAAACAAAATAAATAAAACCAACCAAACAAAAAAGTTGAATCTCCAAGAATGACTCTGGATAAAAGTTGAATGACCTCTTTCAGAATCCTTGCATTATTTGGAAAGAGAATGTGCTTCCTTTTTCAGACCTATTTTGCCCCAGATTTTAAAAACAAAACAAAAAAAATCAACATTTACTGTTATTAATTGTAAAATGGCTAGATTTTACTGTAGTAAAATTATGTGCTCAGGGGTTGAAGCTCCACCAATACACAGCCAAGGCTGGGAGGAATGGGTCGGGAAAGACTGAGGCAAGGGCTGGAACCCTCCATGGTGGGAGTTAAAAAGCATCGCTGCGTCTTTCTTGGTGACCTGAACAGCAGTCATTGGCTTGCAGTGATCTGGATGCCAGAGCGAAGAGCGAGCGATACCGCGCCCTTTTCCGGCTGCCCAAAGACGAAAAGCTAGACGGGCACACTGACTGCACCCTCTGGACTCCATTTAACAAGATGCACATTTTGGGTCAGATGTTCGTCTCCACTAATTACATCTGTTTTACCAGCAAGGAGGAAAACCTCTGCAGCCTCATAATTCCACTCCGGGAAGTAAGTGGAAACCTGGGATCGATTTTCTTTATTTAGACTGTGCCAGTGTGTGCTACATGCCTACAGGTGGTCGTGTGTGTGTGTGTGTGTGTGTGTGTGTGTGTGTGTGTGTATTGGTTCGTGCACCATGACCACAGGTGGAGGCCAGAGCATTGCTGTCCGTTGGCTTCCTCCATTGTCTCTTCTTGACTGCTATAAGCAGGATCACTCACGAAACCGGAAGCTCTCCAGTTCAGCTACACTGGCAGCCAATCAGTTCCTGAGATGCACTTGTCTCTGTCCCCTGTGCTAAGGTTACAGACAGATGCGCCCGCATAAACACAAGCTTTATGTGGGTTCATGGCATTCAAACCCTGCTCCTTGTGTTTATATACATGAAGTGCTCTTACCCACACCAAGCCATCTTTCTAAGGCTTTTTCTTTAAACAAAACATTGGTCAGGTTTTTGCCATCCGTGAGTACTGATGGTGCCTGGGGTGGGCGGTGTAGAAGTTGGAAGCCCTGCGTGCTTTGGTCTTTTTCAGTGAAGTTAAGGTGATCAAAGCTTTTGGGCTCTTCATCACCACCATGCTCAGAGCCCTGTGGTAAAAAGGGTTCAGGGTCCAGTCTGCTGCTCTTTGATTTAAAAATATTACTTTCCTTATATTTTAAGAGTAATGTGTTACTGTCTTAGCAAATTTCCAAAAATATTGATAATAAGAAGACAAAATTCCCACCTTGCTCCACTATTTGGAGACAACCCCCGCTGAACCCATCAGATGGGCTTTTCAGCTTTCCCAGTGCATTATCATGTATATGTCATACATTTAGATACAAACATAGGGAGATAGTTTTGTCTTACAGCAGCAGTGTAATTGTTAATGACTATATACTATTCCATTAAGTGTATGTACTTAATGTATTCCTCTGTCTAGCCGTGGCTGGAGCTTCTCACTGCTGCTGGGTTTCCCCAGGCACGGGTAAGATTTCCTCAGGTTATGGGTTACCAATTCCCTGAGGCTGAATTGGTCGATCAAAGAGTGCACGAAGTATCAAACAGGTGGCAGATCCTCTTCACTTAAATCATAGGTTTAGCTGAGTAATATTAGAACATATTCGCATTATCGTAGGTTTAGCTCAGTAATAGTAGAACGTATTCGCTTTATCGTAGGTTTAGCTGAGTAATACTAGAACATATTCGCTTTATCGTAGGTTTAGCTGAGTAGTAATAGAACATATTTTGAGATCAGGATAATTTATCATAGGTGAATTTGGGAAGATCAGTTATGTTTGCACTTAATGATAAACGGGCTTCATAATTTGTTCCTGCAAATTCATTTTGGTTGAATGAGTGAATTAGCAAATTCACTTAGTTCTAAGCATATTTTTTTAAAAGTGCATGCATGAGTGTGTGCGCGCGCGCGTGTGTGTGTGTGTGTGTGTGTGTGTGTGTGTGTGTGTGTGTGTGTGTGATGTGTGATGTGTGATGTGTAGGTATGAAGTGTCCAGGTCAGAGGATAATGCTGGAGAGGTGAATCTATCCTTCTAACTTCATGTTGGCTCCAGGGCTGGAACTTGGGTCTCCAGGCTTGGGTGGCAGGCTCTTGACCTGCTGCATGGGCATCTTTCGGGCCCCTTAGCATGATTTCCTTTACCAGATTCAGCCCGAGTGTGGTACAGCTGTTACCAGGAACAGCAAGGGAAATGCATTTTGGGATCAAGAGCCAACATAGTTTTGACACTGTGCAGTGGCCCGACTGCAGAATGAGGAAGACAAGAGATTCTAGCTTTAGATAGAAAGTTGAAGTTATGGTGGACACACCACTTAATGTTTGCTCTAAGATTTGTTGTTTTAATGTACTAAAGAAAAAATTTTTAGTATATTTGTATTTGTTTGAAGTTGATGAAAATCCTGTTCAAAACCATTGGTATTGGGCTTGGTAGACAGATATCTGTACTTTATTTGTTTGCAAGCATGAATGTCTGAGTTTGGATCCTCAAGACCCATCTTTAAGTTCAGGCATGGCAGTATGCTCCTGTTTGGGAGGCAAAGGCTGCAGGGTCCCTGGCACTCCCTGGCAAGACAACCTAGACAAACTGGTGAACTCCCAGTTCAGTGAGCAACCCTGCCTCAAAAAGTTAGGTAGAAAGTTATTGAGGGAGAGATTCCTCAGAATCCACTTCTGACCATCCTCATGCCTATGTTCACACATGCACACACACCCACATGCACACACACAAAACACGTATTCACAAATGCAGCACATACACACACACACAGAGAGACAGAGACAGAGGCAGGGAGACATAAGTCTTCAGTTCAAAGACAGCTATTTCTCTTTTCTTTTTCTTTCACACTGTAGTAGACTTGATTGGGCGCCCACAAATGTATACATGCATGCATATACCTGCAGGCACATGCGCATGCACCCACACACACATACTCACACACGTGCAGAGAGAGAGAGAGAGAGAGAGAGAGAGAGAGAGAGAGAGAGAGAGAGAGAGAGAGAGAGAGAGAGACGGAGAAAGAGAGAGAGCACAGGTGCACAGTTGTTCAGTTGTTTACATCCTGTCTGCTCAGGAACAAGTCCTTGAAAGCATTCGCTGCCAAGCCCTTGCATCGTATGATGTATCCAATGGACTGGTGGCATTCTGAAAGCCATCATAATCTTTACTTAGTAAAAGGAGACAGCATTGGAATTACTTTATTACTGATGATCCAGCATCTAGGAGAGCTGTCTCCTTTGGCTCCATGAAATTTTAATGAAAACTGGGAATTCCTTTTCAATCTCAAGCTTGTCATGACTGGCATCCTGGGCCAGTTATTGCTGCAGAGCTGTGCTCAGCAAGATGTCTGGCAGCATCAGAGTAGGCAGCTGTCACTTCTCCACCAGTGACAAACAAATATGCCTCTGGTTGCTGGGAAATGTCCCCTAGTTTGGAAAAACCCAGAAAGATCATTTTATTTTCTGTTTAGAGTCTCCAGTTTGATTTGTGTTGGAAGGTTGTCCTTTTGTCTGAGACATGGATGGCTTCCCCCAGGGACTTGGGATTTGAGCTCCTTGCTCCTTCAGCAGGGGCTGCCTTCCCAGTCCTCCCACAAGGTGCCCCTGCTTCCTCTTTCCCCAGGTAACCATCGTGGAGAAGGCCGACAGCTGCAGTGTGCTCCCCAGCCCTCTGTCCATCAGCACCAGGAACAGGATGACCTTCCTGTTCGCGAACTTGAAAGACAGAGACTTTCTGGTGCAGAGGATCTCAGATTTCTTGCAGCAAACGACTTCTAGGATCTACTCAGACAAAGAGTTTTCAGGAAGCTGCAACAGCTCAGATGATGAGGTTGGTGGGAGACACCTGAGCATAGTAGGGCTACTCCTATGTTCACCGGAGCATAGTGGGGTCAGCCCTGATGTCGGCCACCTCTTTGTCCAACTTGTTTGACTGTCAAATTTAACAGCTGTGTTAAGCCCCAAGTGCCAGCGCAGTATCTCAGCAGGATCGTCTTCAGTTATAAGGAATTGAAATTTGATCATAGCTCTATGATCAAGCAGTGGGTCTCAACTTTCCTAATACTACAACCCTTTAATGCAGTTCCTCAGGTTTTGGTGATCTCCTAACTATAAATTATTTCACTATCATTTTATAACTGTAATTTTGCTACTATTATGAATCATTGTGTAAATATGTTTTTTCGATCTTAGGAAACTCCCGTGGAAGGGTCATTTGACCCTCAAAAGGGTTGCCACCCAGAGCGTCACATAAACTAGTCAAGTGATCTGCTACAGAGCTATACCCCAGCCTTCACTAAGTTCTCCAGGCTGGCCTTGAACTCACGCTGTAGCCCACAGAGGCTGTGACGTGCAATCCCTTAGCTTCAGCATTAGCTGGAATTCCAGGTTTATACCACCAGGCCCAGTTTCAGCCTTTTTAAGTTGGAGATATCATTAAGTGACCTGTTCTGATTACAGGAAAAGCGACTCCTTTCTATTTAATGACATCAGTAGGAAGGGTTCCGAAATCAGAACTGAAATATAGCATCACTATGGTGATTCTTCTGTGCTGGAATGCACAGGCCACCGTCCAAAGAACCCAGACCCCTGGGACGATAAACAATCAGCCGGGGTGGCGGAGGAAGTTTCAGTTAGCTAAAGACGGCAAGGTTGCGGGGACCAACCCTGTCCCTGCTGCCTTGTCACATCTGTAGCATTTTTGAGAGGCCAGAAACTAGACTGGAGGCAAAACAGTTTTCAAAGCTTTTGCTTCTGCCGTGTCCTGCTTCACTTGGAGGCAAATCAGTGAAGTGGATAACTGCACACTTTTATAATACAAGGGAAAATGTTTTGTCTTAAGTTAACTTGGCAATAGTTCTCTGATCTCTCCGCAGATAATAGAAATCCTTGAACAGTTTTCCTATGTTCTTTTTCTTTTTCTTTCCTTCTTTCTTTTCCTTTTTTGGGGGTTGGGTGGGGGGACAGAGAACCAGCCTGGAACTTGGCTGTGTAGCTGACAATGGCTCCACCTTCCGGGATGCTGGGATTATAGACTCAGGCCACCTCAGCCCGTTTGTGTGCTGCTGGGGATGAAGCCCAGGGCCGTGTGCACTGTAAGCAAACCCTCTACCAGCTGAGCTACACGCCTAGCCCCAGGACTCCAAACTCTGGAGCAATGAATGCTGGAATTATGACTTTGCCCCAGAGTAACTTCTGAAAGGTGTTGACTTGCTGGTATTTCCCACTTCTTCACACAGCAAGAGGGAAAACATGACCTAGCTGTTAATACTGTACAGAGAAGGGAGCTATGCCACCAGGCTCATTCATGTGTGTCCTTCTCCATTGACAGGTGTATTCTCGGCCCAGCAGCCTCGTTTCCTCCAGTCCCCAGAGAAGCACAAGCTCGGATGCTGATGGAGAACGCCCCTTTAACCTCAATGGCAACAGTGTCCCTACAGCCACCCAGACCCTCATGACCATGTACCGGCGGCGATCTCCTGAAGAATTCAACCCAAAATTGGTGGGTGCATTTTTCTGTCCACTGAAACTTGCTGGATTAGAACAAAAGAAAACAAAACATTTTAAGATTTATTTTAGATATTTGTGTGTGTGTGTGTGTGTGTGTGTGTGTGTGTGTGTATACACATGCAGTTGGAGGCCAGAGGGAGCTCGGATCCCTTGGAGGTGGAACTATAGGCAATTTCAGCTTGTTATGTAGATCTTGGGATCTGAATTCTGATTGTATACTCTTGACCACTGAGCCATTTCTCCTGTCCCCATGTAGATATTTTTATTGTAATTAAACTAACATCAATGGAAATGGCTTTAAATGTTTGTAGAGATATCTCTAACATATTTTTTTCATAAATAAGTAAAAACAATTTTTATCTACGTGTGTCATTAGCTTGCAGAGTGGTTTATGGAAACCTTGGGAGTCACAGTACCTGTGTGACTTCTTTGTCTTTGGCCTTATTTTTTTTTTTAACTCCTGTGTAAACCAAGCAACAAATAATGATGCTCTTTCTTGGCCCACATTTAAAAATCACCAATTCGCATTCACGGGGGCCATTCACACAAAACTACAAGTATGACCAGCATTCTACTGGCTAGTGATTAGTCTACTATCAAGTAGATACTGAACAGGAGACTCTGATAGAACAGGCTATGAGTGGATAAAATTAGGAAAAAACTCTAAGCATCCAGAGCTCTACATTCTCAGGAGCTCTGCTCAGAGTCAACTGTCCATCAACAAGGACCAGTCTGATCTCTCCTGGTGTTCCTCAAGACCTCCCATCAGAGCCTAATGGGGGTCATGCACCACTGTGTCTTTCAGGCCAAAGAGTTTTTGAAAGAACAAGCCTGGAAGATTCACTTTGCTGAGTATGGGCAGGGAATCTGCATGTACCGCACAGAGAAGACCCGGGAGCTGGTGCTGAAGGGCATCCCAGAGAGCATGCGCGGAGAGCTCTGGCTGCTGCTTTCAGGTAGGAAGAGCCGAGAGCAGTGCTGCAGGGTGACCGGGGCTGAGAGCAGTGAGGCGGGGTGAGGGCTGAGAGCAGTGCGGCAGGGTGACAGGGGCTTCCTTCCAGCCTCCTTCCGAAGCGCAGCCAAAGTCCTTTGGGATAAGATACCCAAATCACCAGGTTCTGGAGTCAATAGTATCTTCCTTCACAGGGGAGTTTCCAAGGTCAACTGTTCCTATTCTCCAATGCGGTGGTTTCTTCTGTGTCTCTAGTGAGGCTGTTGAGGGGGAGGGAACAGGATCTGAAGTAGACGTGTAATACTTTGTGAGTTGAAGATCTGTTTCCTCCTGGCAATGTTGACTTCATCGAGAATCCTTCAGTGGGACTGGTTATGTTTTCTTTGGAGATGGGAATACACGACTCTCTGCTCACCCCAGCTAGGGCACCAGTGGCCGACTAGAATTCACTGAAGTCTACTTAGTGAACCAATGAGCTCTAGTAGGCTTCTTTGTTCAAGCATGGGTGAGAGGATACTTACAGGAGCATGGATCACTTACTGGCCTCTAAACCATGGAAGAAAGGTCTCCCAGAGAGGAGTGACAGCCATTAACACTACTCTCTGTCCTCAGGGCATGCTTTCTGAGACAGACAGACAGACAGACAGACAGACAGACACACACACACACACACACACACACACACACACACACACACCACATAATAGAGGCTAACTTATTAACTAGGCAAGATAAGATATTAATAAACTGGTAAAATTGAGCCATTATAACAATATACCACAATAAAAGTCATCTAAAATGGTGAGCTAATTTCTGTGATTTTTCTACTCGATTTTTTTTTCTCTTTTTAATATTTCAGTCATTTCAGAGAAGCCACTCCTATTTTCTGGAAACATCTAGTGCAGCCCAGGAATCTTTGTACCCCAGTCATCAGCGTCTACCTTTGGCTATCACCAATCTTCATTTTAATTGTTGCTTTAGCTGGATTGAGAAGGAAATGTTACCAGTCTAACTCAGTCCGTGGGAGGAGTTTTTTTATTTGAACCTACAGATGGCCCTACCCAAGTACCTTTATCATATTTTTTTCCTTAAAAGCAAATGATATTGAAACTTAAAAATAAAGTCACTTGGCTTACAAGAAAGCCTTAACACTTGTAGACCTTTCTGAAAGTAGACATAAGTGGTGAAATTGACTCTCATGAGATATATCTAAAAAAATAAGAGGCTCAGATCCTAGAAATAAAATTAAAGATAGTAATTGTTTTATCTATTTTGTGTAAAGTTGGTTTGTTTGATTCCCGCCCCTCCCCATTTCACTGTGTAGACCAGACCCAGGTCCTCCCTGAAATGTTAAATGTGAGCTGGGCATGGGTGTAGATTTTTGTAATCCTAAAACTGGGGAGGATGAGGCAGGACACTCTACAAGTTTGAGGCCAGCCTGGGCTACCTAGTGAGTACAACACTAACCTGGGCTGCTTAAAAAGACGCTATTTCAGAAAACACAAAGTAATGCTCAAATTTGAGCCTTGTGCACTCTAACTACATCCGAGAAGACCGTTGTTATAGAGGGTTCCCTTTCTTGGTTTCCCTTACTCTACCCTGTGTTTCAGGAACTGGTCACCTTGGCAACCAGATCCAAAGTGCTGACAGTACAGGAAAAGTTCCTTTCTCTCCTTCAGTTTAGAACTTATTTATAGCCACATTTTAGATTTAAACGAATTCACCAAGAAACCAGCACACAGCAGCTGCACCTAGCCCACTGACGTAGACAGACGTGGGCAGAGGGTTCTATTCGGTGTTTTGTTTAAAGAGGAGGCTGTCTGTGACCAAAGGGTCTACACACTATCCTTTGTTGGGTATATGTCCACATACCCATGGGTGTGTTGATGTGGGAACCAGCCTGCCCGTAGAGGTGGTCCAGTTTCTGGTTGAGAAGTCCATGTTGAGATCTGTCTGTTTTTCGTGACCTAAAGGCTGCTGCAGGTCTGGACTCTGGACCTACTGATGTCAAGTTCTGACTGTGTCCATGGAGGGCAAAGCAGCCAGTGTCAGTCTGCCTGTGACTGTCAGGCATAAGGACTGGGCCAACCACTGATTTGCTGACACTGCTCTGTAAAGTGAAATGTAAATGTTTACTTTGTCATTCTGCACATATTTTACCGTTTTTATTTTATTTTATTTTATTTTATTTTATTTTATTTTATTTTATTTTATCTTATTTTATTGGTTTTTGAGACAGGGGTTTTCTGTGTAGCCTAGCTGTCCTTGAACTTTGTCTGTAGACCAGGCTGGCCTTGAACTCACAAAGATCCGCCTCCCAAGTCTCTGCCTCCCAAGTGCTGAGATTAAATGTGTGTGCCACCACTTCCTGGCTACTGTTCATTTTAAATTAAACATCTTTTGAGAATGACTCAGGATTTACCAATGTGTACACAACGTAGTGATCTAGTATATATTCACAAATCACATCGTTGTCGGCACGGCTACTTTTACACTATTGTCACCTTGCTCCGTGCCATTGGTCAGTTATTCTTCATTTCCCATCAAGACTCCTCCTAGCTGTGGGTGCCTGGTGACCTACTTCCTGTCCCTGTGGATTGTCTACTGTAGACATCTTATGTGGATGAAACCAGTTTTCAGTATTTCGTGACCGACTTCCACATAGGATAACGTTTGCCGGTTTCAAGCGTGCTGCACCCTGTATCCACGTTGCACTCCTGTTTAGGGCCCAGAGCTGCACTTCATGCCTATATCCATTGTTGAACAGTTTAGGCTGTTCCCCTGTCTACCCTGGTATCATTGCTAGGACTGTTGAGTTGTGCCTTTTGGATACGTTTGTGAACGTGGGAGTAGGATTTCTGGCCTTTCTATTGACCCCATGCTTTACCTTCTAAGCAACCCCTGGGGGGTTGGCCAGGCAGTTGCATCTTGTCACATCCCCACTGTTGAGGGGACAGTCCAGTTTTTTCACATCCCCGCTGGTACTTACTGCCTCTGCTATCACTGTCCTTGTGGGTGTGAAGTGCTTTTAAAGTTGAGGCTTGGGTTTAGGGAGTTTATTTCTGTTGGCTTGATTAGGTTATTTGTTTTCATTGACTATAATATTTTAATTTATTCTTTGAGAATTTCATACATGTATAAATTGTACCTTGATCATATTCACCCTTCCTCCCCTTCAACTTGGGCCTATCACCACCAGGTTATTACTAACCCCAACTCTCAGTTTCATGTCTTGTTTTTCTTCCTTCCTTCCTTTCTCCCTCCTTCCGTTCTTCTATTCCTCCCCTCCTCCCTCCCTACCTCCCTCCCTGCCTCTCTGCGTCCTTCCCTGCCTTCCTATAACCATACCTGAGTCCGGTTAGTGTTGCCTGCAGGTAGGCATGCTATGGCTGTACGTTGTGATGTGGTCAGTATACCAGAGGCCACACCCCTGAAGAAAGATGACTCTTCTCGCTCCAGCTGCTGTCTATTGTCAGTGGGGGCTTGGTGAGCTTCTGTCAAGTCCAGAAGACCCCTTTTGACAGCAGTGCTCCTTAACCATAACAGCCTGTCTCTCCTTGTTCTGTGTTGTTCCCTGAGCCTTGGGAGTTGACACCTTGGTTTGGGGTTCGGATGCTCCCCCTTAGAGCTCAGCACTCCACACCCACTTATTCTCTGTAGTTTTCTAATTGCGGTTTTGATTCATTTTCTCAGTCATTTATTGGCTGCTTGCGTAGTTTTCCTGTGGAAATATCTACTGAGGTCCTTTGCCCATTTTTAATTAGCTAATGTTTCAATTATAATATTCAATATTTAGTTGTAAGGATTTTTAAATCGGTTTTGGATACAAAACACTTAGGAGAGTTTTCAGACTATTCCATTCTGCTGTCTGTGTTCTCGCTGTCTAAATGCTGACCTTTGAAGCACAGTTTTTAACATTCTGGAGGATGCTTTCTTTTGTCATTGTACCTTTAAGTCATGAACGCTTAGACGAGGGGTTCTCAACCTGTGGGCCGTGACCTCTTTTGAGGGGTGAACAACCCTTCCACGTGGATCACCCACAAACCATCAGAAAACACGGATACTTATGTTATGATTCATAACAGTAGCAAACTTACGGTTATGAAGTAGCAGTGAAATAATTTTATGGTTGAGGGGTCACCACTACGTGAGGAGCTGTATTAAAGGGTCACAGCATTAGGAGGGTTGAGAACCACTGGCTTTGACCTGTGCTTGCAACTGGGGCTTGAGATTATGTCTCACTGATCCGTTCGTTATGAGTTAATTTTCTGCGTGGTAGAAGGAATGGCGTAACCCCACTCCTTTCCATATGAATGAAGTGTTGTCCTGGTGTGTCTGTTGAACGGGCTCAGCTCCTCTGCATTGAGTTGTCATCTTCTCTGCATTTTCAAAGCTGGCAAGATGATTATAAATATGGGAATTTATGTCTGGATTTCAGATTTTTTTTTAAAAGATTTATTTATTTATTATATGTAAGTACACTGTAGCTGTCTTCAGACACTCCAGAAGAGGGCGTCAGATCTTGTTACAGATGGTTGTGAGCCACCATGTGGTTGCTGGGCTTTGAACTTCAGACCTTCAGAAGAGCAGTCGGGTGCTCTTACCCACTGAGCCATCTCACCAGCCCCTCAGATTTTAATACAATGGCTTATATATCTGTCTGTGAGTATCACACAGCCAAAATTACTGTAACTTTGTCATAAGATGTAAGACAAAGAAATGTGGGCCCTCCAATTCTTTCCTTTCAAGATTGGTTGGGCCATTTGGAGTCACTTACAAAGAATTTAGTATCAGCTAATCAGCAAAGGGCTCCTGTGGTTTTGATATTATGTTAAATCCGTAGGTGAGTTTGGGAGTTTTTCTCTCTTAGCAGAGTTGTCTTCTAATCTGTGGATAGAGGATAAATTTATTTAGATTTGGATCTTTGTTCATTTCTCTGAGCTACGTTTGTAGCCTGCAATGTGTTAGGCCTGGTTTAAGTTATTTCCTTACACTCCTAAGTATTTTAATTTTAGAACCTATTATAAATGGGATTATTTCCTTTCATCTGGCAGTTGCTCATTGTTAGCATATATGCGTAAGTATTTTAATTTTAGATCCTATTATAAATGGGATTATTTCCTTTCATCTGGCAGTTGCTCGTTGTTAGCATATATGCGTGGAACTTAGTTTTGTATATTTATCCTGTATTTTGTGTCTTTAATGGATTCATTTTTCTACTTTAGTTTTTATTTACATTTGTCTAGTGTTTACTAATGAGGGGGGGGGGACTGTCTCATGGACTTGTTACCCCGTGATAGGCCTCTTTTTGAATAATGTCTGTTTCTTTGCCTACTTTTAATTGGACTTTTTCTGATTTGTTATTATTTTGTGCTCTTTTCCTGCTGTTTTATATGACTTTTTTGTGATCGTCAAGTCCTCTGTAGCAGTATGGAGCTTCCTGACTCAGTCGCCAGGAACTGAATTCCTATCCTCTACAAGAGCAGCAAGTGATCTTTACTGCTGAGCTGTCTTGCCAGCCCCTATTTTTTTTATTCTTTTATTTATTATTAGTATGTGTATATGGTGTGTGTGTGTGCCACAGGGCACGTGTGCCAGTCAGAAAACAATACATTTAATGTTGATTCTCTTCACTCTGAGTTCCAGGGATCAAACTCAGGGCCTCAGATTTGCAGGGCAAGCGCTTTTCAGAGATACCTAAATCCCTTTTACAGTTGTGTATTTTGGATAAGCACTCTTTATCGGATGCATGGTTTATTTGTATTTTTTCCATCCTGTCAGCTTCCTCTTGTTGCTTGAGTCAAGCTTTGAACTTACATGATCTTACCTGTTTCTATGTTTACTGCCTGTGCCCTGTGGATGTGGCTGGTATCACATGCAAAGACTAATTGCTCTGTAAGAAATGTCCTCCCTGTTCTCCTCTGGTCCTTTTGGACTTTATGGCTTATGCTCTAACCCTTGACACATGTTGTTGACTCGGGGTGTCTGTCAGGTGAGGGTTCGGTTTCATCCTTCTGACTGTGAATATTCACCTCTCCCAGTGGCAATGTAAAGTCATACTGAGATTGGGTCTTAGGCATTGACACAGATGGGTGTTTCTGTCTTTGAGAACCTTAACATAAAGATCTCAAGTCAGTAACTGTTGGCTATAACTGAACCTATTCTTCAACCCCATCTCTGCAACCCAAGGGGCTCTCCCATCAGAGGTAGAGACTCAGCTCTACCGTGAGGACCCTTGCCACCGCTACCTGCAGCTTTAGCAAGCCCTCAGCTCTCCTGTCACTATCATGCCACTATTGTAGAAGAGCTTTAAGAAACAGGCTAAAAGTTATTTTGAGAGGCAATCCTATTCTCAAGTGAGACTTTAACAGACCCTCTCATAAAATAAAAGCCAAGAGAGCAACCAAGACTGAGAATTCAGCCTGGCTCACTCTGTCTAGTGTTTCTCTTATGTCCCTGAGCAGCCCTCAGTGCTGTCTCTGTGAGCTTGGAACACTTTCTCGGACCTTTAGCTCATGCTGGGAGGTGGCGTGGCCAGGTCGCTGAGGGACCGAGAGAGGGAAGGTCACAGGTAAATTACCAGTCTGGGTGTCAATGAAAACACCCTATAAAGGTGATCTTTTTTTCAGTTTCCTTTGCTTGGTGGAAAAGCAGAATTTCAGCCAATCATTGCTGTCTATAGCTGGATCAGCAGGATTTTAGCTTTCTTGATGTCCTATCTGTTGTGTCCCAGGGGCCATCAATGAAAAGGCCACACACCCCGGGTACTACGAGGGCCTCGTGGAGAAGTCGATGGGAAAGTACAATCTGGCCACCGAGGAGATTGAGAGAGACTTACACCGCTCCCTTCCAGAACACCCAGCTTTCCAGAACGAAATGGGCATCGCGGCTCTGAGGAGAGTCTTAACGGCTTATGCTTTTCGCAATCCCAACATAGGATACTGCCAGGTAACTGCCGCAAGTTGTGTTTGGGGAGGGCTCCAAGTATCCTCCAATCTCAACCCAACCTGCAGTCTCAGTTCTTATAGTCCTGTAAGAGGAGAATTCAGACGAGATTCAGCATCAGACCAGCCAGCCGGGAGTTTAGTTAGAACAAGCAAGGAAGCCCAGCCAAGCAGCGATGGGCCCAAGCCCTGCAGGCAGCAGGTTTGTAACTCTCTTCTCCCAGTTTTCCCCTCTGTCATGCCTCTCTCCATGTGATCATTTACAGGGAAGGGGCTGCTTTTCTCAAAATACTGTTTTACACAGATTTTAGCCTGTTGTAAGTAGACATGTAAGAAGCCAGAGTATCCCCAAAGTTGAAAAGTTTTTACTTGGGGAAATGTCAGCAGGACTCTACGCCTCTTCTCCTAGAGGAGTCTGACCTGGCTAGGCTGTACCACCATTGACCTTGACATCGGTTTGGGGGACTCAGAGCTGACCCACCCACTGTCCATCACATTCAGTTTTTGGGACCTAGCTGGTCAGTCCTCTGCAGATCTAACCTCCTTCCTAACACTTTCTTTTGTTTTGTTTGCCAGCAGATAACAGACAGGGAGGCACTCTGGCTAATGGGGGTCACTGCAGCAGGGTGACTTAACCTCGGCACCATCAGCATTGTGGGTTCGAGTGATATAGGAAAAACTCAGTGACAAGAATGATGTTATCAAGGTTTTGGGAATGGATTTGCTCAGGAGCCATTAAATCATACCAAGTAGAGTTTTGCTGAGGGGACTCTCTCCCCCAGGTACCCCAAAGATAGGTAGTGTGCTAACCAGACCTGTTAGAGATAAGCAGTATATGAGGTGGGATGTAAGTGTTTGTTCACCATTGGGCAGCAGCAGTCAGGCCCATCCCCAGAGAACATGCCTCTAACAGGCAGCTCAAGGGGGCAGCACAAGGTCTCGACCAATGCTAAGTCCTCAACTGCTGTAAAGCCCCCACGTTCTCTTCTGGAGAAAAGCCAGATGGGGGATGACCCCAGGTGAGGACTATTTAAATAATGGCGTACCTGTCGGTGCTAAGTCTCCATCTGGCCAGTGGCCAGACTTGCAAGCCTCCTGTTTAAATTGTTCAAAGTGTGACTGGAGCTGGGACCTGAGGGAGATTTAAGGATGACATTGTGTATGAAATGCACAACCCTGAGGTCTATGAGGTGTATAGAAGTTAGGAAAATCTCTTGTTGGAAGCCAAATCCATTTTGGGAGTTAGCTCCAGTCAGCCATGCACAGGCTTACAAACTGCTCTTCCTCCACATCTGAGTCCACGGAGCCCACTGGGAGAACGCATTGTTTCTATAGGAAGAGAACTCTATGTCCCAGGTGCTATGGTCAGCATCTCTGTCATCTCTCCACCAGGTAATAGCTGAAACCGCCACTCTGAGGATTAAAGTTGCCTCCAGATGTTGCAACGTCTTCAGAGAAGCGCCCTCTCTTTAACTCCTGCCCTAAGAAGGGAGCCAAAGGCCACAGAGGCTTTCTGTGCCAGTCTCTGTTTAACTAAGTGGCTAGGGAAGGTCTTTTGCTTAGCACCCCACTGACCTGCCTTCTATCCTGTGGGCGGAGTCCCCAGCTTCTGTTGGGATTGCCTGTCTGCTTCTTCTCAAACATGTCCTGTCACTGAACACACAGCTTTCCCATGCTAGGGTTATGCTTTAACACGTGTTAAAGTCAATACTTAACGCAGACTAACAGAAAAACGACTGCCCACATAAAATTAAAATAGTGTCGTATACTAGTACCTTGAACATAAGTCACACACACACACACACACACACACACCCCAGTTTCCCCTACCACATTATTTTCGGTTTTGGTTTTCTCGTTGGGAGCAGCCGTCAGGCTGGAGTGCCTGCCCTCCCAGCTTCCCTTGCTCCCTCCTCTCACCCAGGACCCAGGACAAAGTAGAACCGTGGAGCCCTGTCTTCTTGCCTGATGGCCCAAGAGCTGACCTTTATCGAGGCCGTGGACTAGAACTGGCAGGCTAATTCTCATGTGGAATTTTAATAACTACTTGGAGTACCAAGGCTTTTAAGGAGGAACCTTCTCATCCAAGCACCTCTTAGGGGACGTACATTGCACAAGTCTGATGAATCGGTGCTAGTTTCTAGAAGATCAAAAGGGACTCACAAGCTGCTTGGCCTCTGACAGAGTAGAATTCATTTTTACCTTTTGATCTTCGTATTTTAATTAAGGGACAGTTAACGTTGAGCCGCTTAGTGGTTATGAGCTTTTTGATAATATCTTTTAATAAAATAAAGTTCCTTTAGAATTTAAATCACCTTTACTTATCTTGGGCATCTTTTCCTGGAACGCAGGCACAGAGCTCCAAGTCTGAAAGGGCTCCTTGTTCTCAGAGGGAGCCTGGAGCCCTGTGCTTGGCTATAGGAACTACTGATGAGAGCTTAAAGGGAAATATTTTCCTCCCCTGCGTTAAGGATTAAGAATACTGAAAGGATTTAGCAGGCTGAAAGCTTTGTCCAACAGGCTTGGGGCAGGGGCTCTGCAGTGAGGGCTTGCCTCTGCATGCTTGAGTCAGGTCAACTGTAGTGCCAGTGAAGACAGACAGACAGACAGACCCTTGGCAGTTGCTGAAGAGGATTTGTGGATTTTCCACTCTAAAGGGGAATAAGCAGACAGAACTCAGAAGAATATTCACCAAGCTTTTGTGGCCCGGAAGTTCAAAGCTTATTTATCTGGCTTTTCTTGGGAGTTTATTGGCACCTACAAGAATGGCCTTTTCTTTTTTCTTTTTTCTTTTTTTCTTTTTTGGTCAGTGTTGTGAGCAAACTATGTCAGAAAAATAGACAAACACATTTATATCTTTCCATAATGCCAGAATTTAGTGAATAACAATAAATTTATGAAGAGCCAGTGGTTCAGTGGCAGGAATTTGTCATATACTTCCACTTTCACGGCAGTCTGGCTCAGCTGAGTACAGGTTTCAAATTCTAACCTTGACTCCAACTACCACCTCTCATGTCAAACTTGATACTGTCTGTCTGTCTGTCTGTCTGTCTGTCTGGGATATAGAATGGCTAGATAGAGTTAAAGAGGCTGTGTCTCGGGCCCTGGCTGGCATAAATGTAGATAGATCCGTGCTGATAAGGGTCCTCAGCCGACTGCCAGGAGGAAGCTGCCGTGGTAGCCTCGGTGCTGAGGGTCCCAAGGGTTGCCAGAGCTATAAAGCTCAGTTCGTCTGCAGAGGCAAACTGGGAGGCCTGCAGGAGAGGAAGAGGCCCACAGATGGATGGATGAGGAGAGGCCCAGACATCTCAGCCCCTGGGACAACCCTGCGACAATCAGCCATTCTCTGCCTGTGGCTCCCGCATGCGCACACTAGATAGCACAAAACAAGTTAGTGGCAGTTCTTCCATTGCAGCCCTGGCTGCCCTTCTCTTTATGGGCTCTAGGTGAGGGGGTTAGACCCTTTCTTCAGTCTGGCAAGTCCACAGAGTTCTTGGCCTGAATACTCTGATAGAATTTTAATCCTTCCCCACTCCCCTACAATCTCAGTTCTGCCCAGTTTATTGATAAGGCACCTACTTTCAGGAATAGCTCATTTCTTGAGTCTGTGCTGTACGGGTGGTGCCAGACAGATGGTGGAGGCTGCTTTTCAAATGGCCTACCCTGAGATACCACTGGTTTCCCATAGTTTGGAGTAACATAGTGAGGGGCTCAGCCCCTGGACAGTGAACAAGATTGCCACTGTGTATGTTCGCTGTATTCAGACTGTGTTTGATGGCGTCCTCTCTCTCTCTCTCTCTCTCTCTCTCTCTCTCTCTCTCTCTCTCTCTCTCTCCTTCCCTCAGGCCATGAACATTGTCACTTCAGTGCTACTGCTGTATGCCAAAGAGGAGGAGGCCTTCTGGCTGCTTGTGGCCTTGTGTGAGCGCATGCTTCCCGACTACTACAACACCAGAGTTGTAGGTATGTGGGGCTGGGTTTAAACACCTTAGCCTGCCTCCATAGGAAAAAGATTGTAGCAGTGTATTAGTTCTCCTCCTCAGAGCTGCGACACGACGCCTGGCCAGAAATCAACTTAGGAGAGGAAGGGCTTGTTGTGGCTCAGAATTTGCCCACACAGGGCAAGTCACGGCATGGCGGTGGGAACCAAAAGCGACTGGTCGGTCACATTGGGTCCCAGTGTGCAGAGAAGGGACATTAGTGCTCAGTCTGCTCTCTCTTATTAATGTAGTCCAGGACCCCAGCCCTGGGGACAGCCCACATTTTGGGTGGCCCTTACCACTGTAGCTAGACTTCTCCAGTAACACCTTCCTGAGGATGCTCAAAGGTGTGTCTCCTGGGTGATTCTAAAGCCAGAAAAACTGACCATTGCATGTGTGGTATCAGTTTAAAATGTCAGCAAGTCAGTGGTGACTGTGTACAGCTAGAATCTCTTTGAATTAAAAAAAATATATATATATATATAAATTTAAAAATCAATCTATGTCTTGGGACCCCATAGCTACAGTGTTTATATAAATAAGGGCTTAGTAAGTGTTTTGGTCAGTTCTTATTGTGAATTTGTCATAGCCCAGGATCACCTGGGAAGAGATTCTCTGTGAGACGTTGACTAGACCCTCAGGTGAGCCTGTGGGAATGTCTGCAGAGGATTGTCTTGCCCACCGTAATTCATGTAAGAAAGCCCAGCCTGAGTAGGGGAGCAGCACCATTCCCTGTGTTGGGGCCCTGGGTTAACTATAGAGAAAGCTAACTGAGAACTAAGCATGAATGTGTTCATTTCCCTCTCTGCTCTTGCCTGTGGCTCACACAGGTTCATGTAGCCTTGGCTTCCCTGAAGTGATGGACTGTACCCTGGAGCTATGTGCTCAATTAAACCCTTTCTCTCTTAAGTCACTTTTGGTCAAGGTATTTTTGCCATGAGCACAGAGACGAAAGCAGAACATGGTCCATCCATTTGCTGAGGTTCTCCAGTAAGATGCAGGGCTAACTGGTCATTTTTATGTCGTCCGTTCAGGTGCCCTGGTGGACCAGGGAGTCTTCGAGGAGCTGGCTCGAGACTATGTCCCGCAGCTGTACGACTGCATGCAGGACCTGGGGGTGATCTCTACCATCTCCCTGTCGTGGTTCCTCACACTCTTCCTCAGTGTGATGCCATTTGAGAGTGCAGTGGTGGTTGTGGACTGTTTCTTCTATGAAGGAATCAAAGTGATATTTCAGCTGGCTCTCGCTGTACTGGATGCCAACGTGGATAAACTCTTGAACTGCAAGGACGATGGAGAGGCCATGACTGTTTTGGGAAGGTACCGTGCTATAGCTGGCTCTGGGGCCACCTCATGAGTTTGACTCCATTGAGCAAAAGGCTTATTGGTCTCTGTGGCCAAGGACATGTTTTCACATGCTTTTTCCTTTTGAATGTGTATTTATTATCTGGATGTTTATGGTATTATATATGTTCTGTTATATATATATACTATATATTATATACATTGTATATACCTTCATATATGTGCATATAGATGCATGTGTGCACATGTGCTGAAGGCATTGAATATCTTCGTCCATCACTCTTCACACATTCTTTTGAGGCAGGGTCTCCCGCTGAACCTGGGACTCATGTTTCCTTGGCTAGGTTGAAAGCCAGTGAACCCCTGAGATCCTCCAGTCTTGTATCTTTGCCTCCCTTGGAGCTGGAGTTACAGTGTCCTGGTGTGTTATGTGAGTGCTGGGATTCAAACTCTGCTCCGCAGGATTATACAGCAAGTGCCCTTAAGCCTTTAACCACTGCCCCAGCTCAATATCCTTTTCTTTAAAAATGAAGGGGGTTTCTGTTCTTAAGAAAAATCTTAGTGAGACCTGGTGTTGCACACTGTAATCTGAGCTGCTCAAAAGGCTGAGGCAGGAGAATTATATATTCAAAGCCAGCCTGGCCAATTTAATGTGGACCAATCCCAAAATAAAAAGTAAAAAGGGGGCTGAGGCTGCAGAGTTGCTCAGTACGCACAACGACCCAGGTTCAGTCACAACGACCCAGGTTCGGTCCCCAGTGCTTCAAGGAGAGATAAACAAACAAGCAAAAGAAACAAGAAGCTCTTAGATTTTTGTTTCAATGTGCTCAGTTTGAGATCTACACCCGAGGCCTTCTAGTTCGTTCCTAGTGACAGCTGGTTTGTATCTCGTCTAAGGTACCTAGACAGTGTGACCAACAAAGACAGCACCCTGCCTCCCATCCCCCATCTCCACTCCCTGCTCAGTGACGACGTGGGGCCCTACCCTGCCGTGGACATCTTCAGACTCATAGGGACGTCTTACGAGGTAGGTTTTGCTTCCCAGCCATGTGGTAAAGGTGCCCCAGCGTCCCCACCCAGCTCGGGTGGGCTTCTGCTGTGGTCATAGAATACAAGAATCCAGCTGCTTCATAAAGATTAAGGCTGGATTTCTCATAATCCTAGAACAGTGGTTCTCAGCCTTCCTAATGCTGCCACCATTTAAAACAGTTGTGGTGACCCCTCAACCACAAAATTTTCATTGCTACTTCATAACTGCAATTTTGCTATGTTATGAATTGTAACATAAATATTTGACGTTTGAGCCCTGTGAAAGGGTCATTCGACCCCTACAAAGGTCATGACCCACAGGTTGGAACCCTAAGGCTGGCCAGGACCTTTACAGATGAGAGCCCCAGCTTTCTCATCAGAAAGATGCATAGCATCTTGTCCACAGGAGGCAGTCCTTCTAAGACCTGTAGATAAGGCCTTTCCCATCAACCCTGCAACACCTGGGCATTCAGTTTCAACAGGAGTTTGGAGACGGACAGAAATCCTGTCCCCTCTTTACATTGGTTGTCTGAGGCAGGTGACTACCTGAAGATAAAAGCTTTGGTCTCAGAGAAGGCTGCTGAGTGTATATTGGGATTTCTCATGAGCCTTAACTTGTGTTGTAAATGGTGTAACAAGCTCTGGCCTTCTGACACCTGATCTAGAAGCGTGTCAGATTCAGCACTTGGTGAACAGAGGCGCAGTCCCAGGAAATCGTCACAAATAATTCATTGCCTGTTCTTACACTAAGCAATGAGAACACCTGGAGTAGACAGTTGCGGATATAACAATTATTTATTTATTTTTAATTTATTTTTCGTTTTACTGAGAAAAAGTCTTGTTTTATATCTTGGCCTGTCCTTGAAGTGTTCCAGTTTTCCCACTATAGATCACTGCGCAGTTCATAGCCAATTAAAAATCTTTACTCCAGCCATCAGGAACCACACCCAGGTATTCAGGGAGCCAGATGTGACCCCAAGTGTCCAGAACGTTGGGATTTTAAAGGCAAAAACCACATCCTGATTTTTGGCAGTTTCAGCAGAAGCAGCTAAGATAAGCAGCTAGCTGCAGGGGGGTCTGTACAAAACAGGCTAAGACAAGCTAGAAAAGTTACCTGGGGCATCTTGATCTTAGGATCTTGAATAGAGCTGGGTAATTTTCCACGGGATTCTCCATCAAGGGGTCATAGCTCTGGTCAAGCCTACAGTGGCCTTAGCAAGAATTCAAAATGGAGGAGCTTTTGCGCTGCCTTTCCTTGTACGGAAGTGAAGTCAATCCTATATGTCAGCCTCTTGAGGCCTTAGAAGTCCTGTGCTGCTACATTTGTCCCCCCTCATGGCTACTGTGGGGTTGGGGGTGTCTTTCGAGTACATGTGTGTTTGTGTATGTGGGAACTGTAGAGCAATCTCATGTCCTTCCTCAGGAGCCAGCTGCCTTTGTTTTTGAGACAGGCTCTCCCCCTGACCTGGAACTTGCTCAGTAGCTAGATTGGCTGGGCGGAGCCCAAAGCCTGTCATCAGAAACACCTACAATATTAGTAAAAGGGCACGGGTGGATGTGCCTGAGGGCATTCCAGAGACAGGTGGCCCATGAGGGCTTGGGGCTAATGAATGGATGGTTTTACAGTGTGATGGAGTGACTGGGGGTGGTAGGGGGTAAGAGGCAGAGCCTCATAGGAGGAAATAGATCAGTGGGGCATCTCCCAGGGAGCTCTGTCCCTGCCCTCAATTTCCACCCTTTCCTGTCCTCTGATCACCATGATGTGAGCTGCCATATTCCACTGTGTCCTTACCCCATAACGCATCCTCTGAAACCATAGGCCAAAATTAACCACTCCTCCCGTAAGCCTTCTCTGATGGGTGTCATCGTGGTCACAGGCGTGGACAAAGGCCATCCATACACATGCAGACCACTAGGGCGGAGTAGCCCACAGTCATAGGGTTCCTGCATGGCTGCCCCACCTGGATGAAGGAAGATGCTTTCTAGTCCTGATACTCTCAAATCAGCCCAAACTGCTGCTGCATTCCAGACTAGGAGTCAGGAGCTCCTGGGGCAGAAGGACCCTAAGACAACTCTAAGGGCCCCTTAGAGCTGGCAGTTTGTTGGGTCCTGAGGTTCAGTACCTGTTTACTCTATGGCCTCTTATTTCCTAAACTTTGGGTCTTAAACAATACATTAGAAAGCACAAATGTTGTGCCTTCTGTACAATGGCTTTTTTCATCAATTGTTCCCTGCCTTTTGTGAGACAGGTTCTTCTTTACTAAACACAGAGCCGCACAATTTGGCTGCCATTCCAGAAAGCCCCATAAATCCCAGTCTCCCATCTTCCCAGTAATGGTATTATTGGTTTTTGGGTGGCAGGGATTTGGTATGGCTTCTGGGGATTAGAACTCGGGTCCCCAACCCTGACTGGCAAGCCCTTTGCTGGTGGTCACTGTAGAGCAGTCTCTCCCTGAGCTGCTGTTCAGATCAGAAGATGTCCCCACCCTGGGAACTTTTCTCTCCTAACTGACTTAACTGACTTAGCTAGAAGGAAACGATAACTTGGCAGACTTAGTGGGAGTGAATCTTCTCGTCATTAGGGAGTGGCAATTCCTACCAACTCCTGAATTGGGCTGTTTAGGAGAAATAAATATTAAGATTTGGTTTCTTGTCTGAGTTAGGAAGACATCAGGCAGTGCTAGGTGTTAGAGTTTGGAGAGATAGCCAGCTCACACAATGCCCGTGTGGATAAAGGAGCATGGAGATCGGCAAGTGTTCCTCCCTACCTCCTCCTCTCTGAGCCTTAGAGCTCCCCATGCCCGTAAGTGATTAACCACAAGCCTCAGATCCAAGCTTTCTTCTTGAGGGGCTTTCACTCGAAGAAGACACGTGTGACTTTGAAATTTAGTTCTGTCACTGGGTATAGGACAATCTCTACATTATTGATTTACAGTCCCTAAATGGCTTTCTCATCACTGTCACAGAGTCGTTCGTCCTGTACCGCAGGTGTTTCCACCAGTCTGTGCATGTGACCCTGCGTGCTTGAGCACATTTTTTTCAGAAACACCAAAATTCCTCCTTTCTAGAAATTTGGAACTATCCGGGCCGATTTGATTGAGCAGATGCGATTCAAGCAGAGGCTGAAAGTGATCCAGACCCTGGAGGACACCACCAAACGCAATGTGGTAAGCCCCGTGAAGGGCAGCGGGGAGGGATGGGCGGTGGGACGGGGGCGGGGCAGGGGCGGGGAATACCTCACTTTGCCCCTCCCAGCTCACCCTCCTGCTGCCGCCCCCCCCACCCCCCCAACCCCCGCTCCAGCTTGGCAGAATTTGAGAAAGAACCTAGAGGCTTTCTTGGTGTGCCATGTTTTGAGTCTGCGCGCTCCCTTACAGGTACGGACCATTGTGACGGAGACGTCCTTCACCATCGATGAGCTGGAAGAACTGTACGCTCTTTTCAAGGTGAGTTTCAAAGTAAATTCAGAGGGATGAAAAGAACTTAATATGATGAAAAGAAGCCGTAATCGCTCAGTGAGTCCTTGATCTTTCTGTTCGGTGATTTGGGGCTTCCCTGGGTCGCCAATATACATGAGAAGGAAGACAGAGCCGGGAGAACAAAGCTGTCCTGCTAAGTAGGAAGAGTAAATTGGCTCTCAGCATTAATTTAAGTGGACATTTTAGCTCTCTTCCTCACCATCTGGTACAGTTAGTTTTCTTGGACCTTAGGACATGGGATCTTGAGTTCTAAAACTCCATAGACCAGTGGTGATCAAAGTTCAAATTCTGCCTGAAATTTCTATACCTACTAAGCTCCTAATCACCCTTTAAAAAATGTATAGCTAGAAGCAGCAGCATGGTATGTAGGAGACGTGGTTAGAGTTCACTGTTTCCCAAGTCCCCTGGCGGTGGTGGCCAGTTCTGTTAGTGCTGTGGTGATGCAGAACATCACGGAAAAGGAGGAGAAAATCTTCACAGCATGGCAGCCAAGGAACAGAAAAACACTAAGAGAGGTCCAAGACAAGAGAGAGTCCTCTAGAATATGACCCACTTCCTCCAACCAGGCTCCACATCCAGAAGTTTCCGTCATGCCCCGATAAAGCCAGCAAATGATTAATCCACTCATGAAGGAAGACCAGGCAATTGTGACTCAGTCACATCTCAGTGATGGGATCCATCCTTCAGGGACCAAGTTAACAGCATATAGCATTGTTGTGGGGATGGCTCATAGCCAAACCCTAACAAAAACTGTCTACACGCCTAGCGAAGGGCATCATGAGCTTAAATTCCTGTGGTTTCCATTTGTTCGTTGAGCCACTATTGGTATTGATCCTTAATAAGGATCAATAAGGATCCTTAATAAGAAAAATATAACCTAATAAGTTTTAAATGTGATTCTTCTACAGAAGTTTTTTGTCTTCTCTGGTCAATGTCACGGGTTGGAGTGTGGCAGTTAACACAGTACTTGGGAGTTGGAGGCAGGAACATCAGTTCAAGGGTGATGCCAGCCTGGATTGAGTGACACCATGACTCAGAAACAAAAGCCACCAGCAGATCTCAGTGTGGTTCTTTTGAGCAGGTGAAAAGATGATCTAGGAACAAACATAGAAGAAAGCATGGACATCCTGTAGACAGCTCTTACAGGAACTGAGCATAGACCTGAAGGGTCTCCCTAATGCGCCCTCCTACATCTTCACCACTAGAGGGCGCCAGTGTCATTTTTCCTCTCTCCCCTGGTAGGGAGGCCAGATGTGTATTGACTCGATACACAAGTCAAGCTCCTGCACTCTTCTGATGAAACACTGATTTCTATCCACCGCATCAGGAAACCACTGCTGAGCCTAGCTCTTCGTTCTCACCATGGTATCTTCTAGACTTACAGTTTCACAAGCTAGGTGCTCCTGTGTATAGTAGGAGGCCCACACACAGGCAGATTGGACACTGTGCCTAGGGTAACAGCAGTGGTCTGGGGCTGTATGAGTGACAGTAACCACTTTGCAACATTTTTCAGGCTGAGCATCTGACCAGCTGCTACTGGGGTGGGAGCAGCAATGCCCTGGACCGACACGACCCCAGCCTGCCTTACCTGGAGCAGTACCGCATCGACTTTGAGCAGTTCAAGGGCATGTTCGTGCTGCTCTTTCCCTGGGCGTGTGGCACACACTCCGATGTGCTGGCCTCCCGCCTGTTCCAGCTGTTAGATGAGAATGGAGACTCCTTGATTAACTTCCGAGAGTTCGTCTCTGGGCTGAGTAAGGATGCGATATTCTTGTATGAGCTGGGTGGGGACAATGGGGGTGTCACCTGGGGTTCCCCTCGATAGCACTCAGGGTCCCCACACTGAGTCTAGAGGAAGGAAGAATGCATACAAGGTTTGCATGCTAGTTGTAAGATTGTGTCTGGTTAATAGCTGTATTAATGGGTAATCTACAGCCCACTTGACACATGAGACAGATGGGGTTTTTTTTTGTGGGTTGTTTAGTTAGTTAGTTTGTTTGTTTGTTTGTTTTGAGATAGGGTTTCTCTGTGTAGCCCTGGCTGTCCTGGAACTCACTTTGTAGACCAGGCTGGCCTCGAACTCAGAAATCCACCTGCCTCTGTCTCCCGAGTGCTGGGATTAAAGGCGTGCGCCACCACGCCCGACCATGAGACAGATGTTGATATGAGTTCAGAACATGTTATCAGGGCGCTTGTAAGAAGATTCATCTGGTGAAGGTGCCTGCTTCCAAGTCTGATCTGAGTTCCCGTACCTTCCTGGTGGAGAGGGAGGGCCAACTCTCACAGAGTGTTCTCTGACCTCCTTCACACAGGACTGTGGCAAATACACACACACACACACACACACACACACACACACACACACACACACACACACACACATGCACACACACACCATAGACATAAATAACTAATATGTAGGCTTTTTAAAAAAAATACATGAATAGAGAATGCATATGGCAGTAAAATGCTAACATATCCTGTCAACCCTGACAGGTTTCCCAGGGAAAAAGGAATAGCTAGATGGTGGATTGGATTGTTTTACAAAACAATATAAAAATTAAGAGATACCCTATATAGAATAATCACATATAGGTAAGCCTTTGTAATATATGGTTTCATAATATTTCTAAGTAACATCAAATCTATTTTAATTAAAGACTGGAAAACCATAGCATAAATGGAAGTCTTTGCTGTCTGTTTCCTGGCTAAAGGACTGTCTATAAGTGGGATATGTGCACACTCTCACAAGGACTGCGTCTGGCTAGGACACGCACACATATGCGCACACATGCACACCAGACACCTGACCAGCAGGGTACAGGATGCTGGCTATCTACCAGCTTTGCTCACTTCTCTGCTGTGATTGGACCTTTATTCCATTTATAATGGGATGGAGAAACTGTTGCGTGGTAAGAGAGCTTGGCCCACTCGATGTGAAGTCAGAAGTGTAGCAAGCCTTGTGCCTGGACGTCAGGATGAATTTTTCTGAGGGAATTGTGCCTGTCTGTTATCTTGTGCATCCATCCCTTTTCTCATCCCTGTAACAAGATGACCTACAACTTAAGCAGCTTAAGCTGGAAGTGTTTCTTTTGGCTCACAGTTTGAGGGCACAGTCCATTTCAGCGGGGAAGCATCAGCAGCGTGCATATGAAGTGTCTGCCTGGTCACTGGATGCAGTCAAGAGCAGGGACATCAGTGCTGGAGCTCTCAGGCTCAGCTCCGTTCAGTCTGGGACCCCAAGCCATGTTATGGTAGCGCTCATATCTAGGATGTGCCTTCCCACCACAGTGAACGTAGTCTAGAATCTGCCTAGGTGATTCTAGGTCTGATTACACTGGCAGTCATCAGTAGTAGCCAGTTGTGCTTGCATCCTATGCTTGAAGTGATATATCCAGGCAATGATGCAAGACTAGGTTTAGAGTCAGTGATGGCTCCAGACAGCACTCTTTCTCTATAGGTAAAATGTCTAGAAGGTCAGAGGAAGCCGGAAGTGTGTTGCTTGGAAAAAGTCTTCTTAGGTTAATTCTGTCCTCACAGTTATGTGAAGCCTTGTGCACATACTTAGGGTAGGCTTGTCTGGAGGAGTTTGAAGTATGCATACACAATGCAAACAGCCCTTCGGACTAATGATGGCACTGAACAATTGTACAGTATTTTTCATGTCAGGCTCTAATGCAGTGGTTTCTATGTATGTATTTATTTGCCCTAAGGCACAAGTTACAAACTTCAGGTTTGAATTCTGACAGCCCGTAGGCATAGTTTGTGCTGTAACTGTCACACTGAGTGAGAAAAATTATCACTGGTCTCAGTCCATTTTAGCTATTCTAACAAAATGCTTTTTAGTCCGAATAATTTTTACACAAAAGAAATAAATTTCCCATAGTTCTAGAGCATGACTGGCCCAAGATCAAGAGAACATCACATTCCATTTCTGTGGTGAACAGTTCTCTCCATGTACTGATGCATGGTGGAAGAGCAAGCAGCCACCCGTGAGTTCCTTCAGTAAGGACTCCAATTTCCATGGCAGCACTGTCCTGACCTACTCAAAAGCCAATGGCACCATCATACTGGAAGTTAACATTCAGAGCAGGCCTTATGAGGTGACAGCAACATTTCAGGTCACAGGTTATCTGCCTACCCACTGATGGCCTGCTTAGGGTTTTACTGCTGTGAACAGACACCATGACCAAGGCAACTCCTATAAGGACAGCATTTAATTGGGGCTGGCTTGCAGGTTCAGAGGTTCAGTCCATTATCATCAAGGCAGGAACATGGCAGGGTCCAGGCAGACATAGTTCAGGAGATGCTGAGAGTTCTACATCTTCACCTGAAGGCTGCTAGAAGACTGGCTTCCATGTGGTTAGGAGGAGGGTCTCATTGCCCACCCCTACAGTGACATACTTCCTCCAACAAGGCCACACCTCCTAATAGTGCCACTTCCTGAGTGAAGCATATTCAAACCATCACACAGAAGGGACAGAAGCTCAGCAGCTTGCTGAGACTCCACTTCTTAGGCAGCAATAAGTACCTGCTGTCAGAGCCAGCTGAGAGAGCTGCATGTGGTTCACATCGGTCAGACCCAGGGTGTAAATGAGATTATCCAGCCAAAAGCTTCCCCTTTTTTCCCCATGCAGAAGACATTTCTTCTAGAACAGTCCCAAGAGGCATTGGTTCAATGTTAGCATAGATGCAGGCTATAGATAAGAACCCACGGGGATAATCATATCGTCCCTTTCCACCAGGATTCCAAGGCCTCTCTTCCCTCTTCCTGAACTGGCTCATCTTCAGTTAGAGACTTTAGTAAATACTTCCAGAAAATGTTTCTGATTCCAGGAGCAGCTCAGAGTTTAAGGAGAGAAGCACGACTCTTTTAATTAAACCTTATAAAGGCAGAATAAATTAAAATGAAGGCTAGAACAAGTTAAAAAAATATTTCAGGGAACTCAAAAGCATTGAGAAAGGATTTCTCAAGTAAGGAATTTGGAGTTAATCTTAAATGTGCTCTTCATACATTTCTGATTTTGTAGTTGTTTAGGATGTTAAGGCCCAGTCTTAGGATGATATATATAGTTATTAGCTAATATACTTAAAATCTTTGCATGTGCGAACGTATGTAGTTCTTTATGTGTCATGGGGTCCCAGTGTCAATTACTGGTAGATTTTTCTGTCATAATCTCACCTCACAAAGGAGAAACTGAGGCTAAAGAGAGGTGGACCCTTCTGTGGTGCACAGTTGTGAAGCACAAAGCATTTGAAGCCAGACCTCCTGGGTCAAGAGTCTTATAGATAGATAGATAGATAGATAGATAGATAGATAGATAGATAGATAGATAGATAGATAGATAGATAGATAGATAGATAAAAAAGAGCTCACTGAGCCTGGGGGGCGACACTAACCCACAGGACATATTTCACACTGGCTCTTTCTCAATTTCTAGGTGCTGCATGCCATGGGGACCTCACAGAGAAACTCAAACTCCTGTACAAGATGCACGTCTTGCCTGGTAAGTGGGACTAGGAGAGTCTGCATGCACACTGACTGGCACACATGCACACTGACTGGCACACAAGACCTGGGTCCACATCACTTCCTTTGGTAGCATCTCTCTGCCTGTTTGGATATTAGATCATCCATTCTTCCTCAAAGGCCAGGCTGAGGTGCTACTTCACATGAGTTCCTGAATGCTGACCTTGACTTGACTGTCATTTGCCTGTCTCAGAACTGAGTTGAGCTCATTGGAAGCATGACAGCCATCTTCAAGAGAAAGGGTAGCCTTTCAGGGGCATACGATAGCAGGTGGTTCCCATTCATGTATTTATTTAGTTTACACCTTAATCTCAACTTCCCCTTCCCTCCCCCCACCCCACCCTGCCCCTCCCCTCCCCTCATTCCTCCCCCTTCTTTCTCCTCAGAAAAGGGAGTGCCCCCCATGGATATATCAACCAGCCTTGGCATAACAAGGTGCAGTAAGACTAGGTGGATCTTTTATTGAGACTTACACAAGACAGCCCACTTGGGGGGAAGGCATCCAAAGGGAGGCGACAGAGTCAGAGCCTCTGCTCCTGCTGTTAGGAGTCTCACATGAAGACCGAGCTGCACAGCTGTTACATCTGTGCAGAAGGCCTAGGTCTGTCCCATGCATGCTCTCTGGTTGGTGGTTCAGTCTCTGAGAGCCTCTATGGGCCCAGGTTAGTTGATTCTGTAGGCTTCTTGTGGTGTCCTTGACCTCTCGGGCTCCTTCAGTCCTTTGAGTAGAGGTTTTGACGTTGGAGGGAACAACCAGGCACGCCGCTGAGGCTTGGAGTTCAGTTTTAAATAAGGCTGGTCTCGGCTGGGGTAAATCTATCAGATACTGAAAATCATTCACACCCCCAGATGGGAGCAAATGTGGTCTTGAGTAGCAGACAGTGTCCTATAACTGACCCAGAAAGTACTGTCTCAAAGTCTTTGGGAAATCGTTCCGATAGAGAGGAAACTCAAAGCGCGGGGGGGGGGGGGGGGGTAGAAAGAAGATGGAGTTAGAACGATGCAGTTACCCACTGAGCCCACAGATGCCTCTGAGGCCACCCGGCCCTCCATCCCACTTTGCTGACTTCAGATCTTCATCCTCCCTGTCACTCCCTGGTGTGGCGGAGCTGACCCCTCACGTGTCTGTGTCCCCTCTCTCACAGAGCCATCCTGTGATCAAGATGAGCCTGACTCCGCCTTTGAAGCCACTCAGTACTTTTTTGAAGACATCACCCCAGAATGCACACATGGTAGGTGAAGTTCTAACCCCCACGGAGACTGTTTTTGTCTCCTGTAGCGCCTGCTATTACTGGGGAGGCTTAACTCCAAAGTTAGAGAAGTCTGTAAGTAGGTTTGCCTAACACAGTCATGAGGTTTGCACACCGACCTTGCCTTCTTAGGCTCTCAGTTTAGAGGGTTCTTCTCTTATGCAGATGCTTCTGAAAAGGCCACACTGTGGAATGTCTTTACACGATGCTTCTTCAGAGCGGTTTTCTAACAGAATCCCTATCGAGTTGCTGGATGTTTCAAAACACAGACTAAAGTACACAAGATAAGCTGGAAATCTTGCTCATACAATAACCAGCTAGTCATAGCCTGGCATTTTGCTTTTCCACACTTTCCTACTAGTGTATGTGATCATGTGCACACACAGTACACCCATCTAACCTGCGATCTGGCTACTTACAAACTTCTGGTTTTGTTTTTGCTAAAATTCTGAGGACCGAATCCAGGGCCTTGCTCGTGGAAGGATTCTCTACATCTCTTTTCACGTGTGCACATGCACATGTATGTCACAGAGCATGTTTGGAGGTCAGAGAAGAACTTGCTGGAGTCGCTTCTTTCCTTACACTATGTGGGTCCCAAGGACTGAAGTCCTAAACATCATTAGGCTTGGAAGCAGGAATGAGCCCAATTTGCCAGCCCCTATTTTTATTGTTCTATTAGATGTGTGCATATATGTGCTTCATTAATTATCGTTTTCCTTAAAATGCAGTGAGAAGGTGATATCATTACATCATTAGGGCTTTTTTTTTTCTGAAAACATTGTCATTTCCTCTGATGCCCACCAAAAATCTTCATATCACAATGGGCCACCCCCCACCCCACCCCCCGTGACCTCCCCACCACTCAGACGCCTATGTTATGGTCTCACCAGAACAAGCTGTACCCAAAGTCCTTCTGCCAAGACGTCTCCGATACCGAAATCTGAATTTCTGACATGGTATGGAAGAAGGCAAAAGTTGATGAGCTCCCACTTTGTAGCCACACAGTGTCAGATGAGTTTAGGTGACTCTCTCCCTAAGCCCTGGAAGCCACCTGTGTTGGTGCCAACACAAACATGATAAAAAGTGCAAAGATGGCCTTGATAGTGAAGAGCAGCGCCACCCTTCCTATGTCACCTGCATCAACAGGGGTTTCAGTGCTGGGGCTGACAGGCTCCCGACAGCAAGCAGAGTGCCACAAAAAACCCCAGGCCACAGTGACCAGGGTTTGCTTAGCCAGGTCATCCTGTCCCTCTGCACCAAACTGCAGCATTAGGAGCATAGGGGGAAGGCCTTTCATGTAACCAAGATCAAGTTTCCTGGTTGCCCAAAATCCCAGAAGAGTTTGGCTTTACCAGGTTTAATGCAAATGAATTTCAAGTCGTGGTAGCCAAGGAGTGGTCCATCCCCAATAGATATGGGGTCAAACATATCATCAGTTTTGGGACAGGCCCTGCACTCCTGAGGGCTTCCACTGTGCTGAGTCCTGTGTCCATCAGCTCATGTGCAGTAATAAATCTCATTAGCAGCCTGGAAAACAAATTCATAGAAGGATAGTTTTTAAATGATTGCATACTAACCACTGCACGGGTTTGCTGTGCACTAAATAGTATGGGTGTCTATTTGTTTCCTATTGCCTTTTTCGTGAAGCAGGGAAGAGATGCCCTGTCCCTTTAGCTAAAACACTGCTAAGGGAGGTTGGAAATCCAGCTGTGACCGAGTTAGCTGAGAAAGTCCAGGAAGCACTCACAGCCAGCCAAATCCATCAGACTCTGAGACTGTTGTAACTCTTGTCCTCCCCAGTGTCTGTGTGTCCTGTCGTGTCCAGTTTCAAGAGGAAAACACAGTTATAACTGGGTTCTTCAAAAATGATATTTTAGAGTTGCCAAATTATGTTCTCTTGCTTCTACTATCATTCCCGTTTCCTGTGAAGGATATGTTCTTGATCCTGTTACAAGTCACAGCAGATGCTTGTGAGTCTGTAAGATCCCAGGCAGGATGGAGGAATGGAGGCTTATGGGAAATTCCACACCACCACCTCCAGTAGCTTCTAAAGACTGCATGACATCATCCATCATACATCTTTCATTGTACAATAAACCCTCTGCTGTGAGAAATAAATCTGGGGCCATCCTTCACCTAGAGGTGGAGTGTCAGATAAAATATGTCCAATAAAACTCAAATTTCTGGCTGGAGCGATGGCTCAGTGGTTATGAGCACTGACTGCTCTTCCAAAGGTCTTGAGTTCAATTCCCAGCAACCACATGGTGGCTCACAACCATCCTTGATGAGATCTGATGCCCATCTTCTGGTATGTCTGAAGGCAGCTATGGTATATTTACATACATAAAATAAATAATTCTTTCAAAAAATTCAAATGTATAAAGAATAACTTGTTTAGTATAAGTATACATCATGTGCTATTAGAAATGCACTTTGACCTACAGATTATCTGACAAGGGATGCTGGTTATGAATATGTATGTATGTATGTATGTATGTATGTATGTATGTATGTATGTACTGTGAAGATTTGTGTGTGAGTGTGGAAGCTAGAATGTATCAGATTTCTCGGAGCTGGAGTGACAGGCAATCTTAGGCCACCTGATGTAGGTTGTGAGAGTCGAACTCTGGGTCTCTCTGCAAGAGCACCATAGCATGACTAATGCTCTCCAGTCAGTGTTAACATTAGTGTCTGCTAAGTCAGGCCACCCTGCCCACAGAATCTTCATTTTCTCCTACACTAAGTCCATGATTTATATTCTCTAACACCCTTCTTCTTTCCGAATATTCCCTGATAGTTGTTGGCTTGGACAGTAGAGGCAAGCAGAGTGCGGACGACGGCTTCGTCACAGTGAGCCTGAAGCAGGACAGAGGTACAGATGTCCTCTTCTCTGTTTACCAGTCTGCTGTTCTTGTTTCTTGATCTATGAATGCTCATCTCTTGACTTTTGGGTTTTAGGGAAAAGGGCAAATTCTCAAGAAAACCGTAATTACCTAAAACTCTGGACTGCAGAAAATAAGTCTAAGTCAAAAACTGCCAAGGATTTGCCCAAGCTGAACCAGGTAAGAGACTGTTCTTTGCAGCCATATATAAACTTAGATTAAAATATCTCCTAAAGACAGCGGGGACTTGGGGGTACTTAACTATGTTCTGCTTGTATTTGTTTTGGTGTTTCGTTTTTCAAGACAGGGTTTCTCTGTGTAGTCCTAGCTGTCCTGGAACTCACAGAAATCCACCTGTCTCTGCCTCCTGAATGCTGGGATTAAAGGTGTGCACCACTGCCACCCTTTGGATTTATTCATTTTTTTAAAAGACAGGGTGTCATGTAGTCCAGGCTGGCTTCCAACTAACTATGTAGCTGAAGATGACCTTGAATTTTTGATTCTCCTGCCTCCACCTCCCAAGTGCACAGGCATGTAGCCACCATATCCAGCTTATGTGGTGCTGTGAGTTGAACCCTGGACTTCACGGATGCCAGGCAAGCACTCTCAACTGAATTACATCTCTATTTGTATTTATTTCTTTTGCATCAAAAATTATGCTCTGTTGTGAGAAAATGTTCTCCTAAAAGAAATATTGAACAAAGTACTCGGATCTGAGACTACGTGTGCTCCATCCCAATTGGCAGGATTACCCTAAGATACTCAGAAGTTAAGTTCTGCTGTCTTATATCACTGCACTCAGCAATAGAGATGTCCCTGAAAAGCTAAAGTGTACTGGGGAAGAGATATAAGTGGGTATAGTCATGAAAGGATAAGTTTCCAGCTAAGGTGCCAGGTTAAACACAAAGGTGTTGTTATGTACAGGGAGGTGAAGAGTTGTGTCATGGGAGACTCTACTATAGCTAACCTTGGGAACGGTCTTCAAAACTGCAGAGACACGAGGAGAGATGAGTCTGATGCTTCCTTAAGATTCTTCAACTAGGAGGAAAAGAAGAGACAAAGACAGAGAGAGAGAGAGAGAGAGAGAGAGAGAGAGAGAGAGAGAGAGAGAGAGAGAGGATGTAGTGCCTAGCATGATAGTCCATGCCAGTAGCCCTGCACTAAGGAGGCAGAAGAAGGGGATAATGAGTTTGAAGCTAGCCTGGCCTACATAGTAAAACCCTGTTTCAAAACAACCAACGTGGATGGGGGCAGCAGAGGAAGAGGAAGAAACTAAGCAAGATGTAACTTATCCACTGTGCGTGAGGAGTATATTTTCATGTGCATAGGCACAAATATGTGGGTGCGTGTACGGAGGCCAGAGGCCAACCTCAGCTACCCCTCAGGAACCACCCTCCTTGTGTTTGAGACAGAGTCTCTCATTGGCCCGGAGCTCACCAAATAGGCAAAGTTGGCTGGCCAGTGAGCTCCAAGGGTCCATCTGTCTCTGTCCGCCCCGATGCTGGGATAGCAAGTGCACCTCCCCTCACCTTCCCCACCCCTTAAACTATGGCTTCTCTGGAGACTCCACAACTTTACCAACTAAGCGGTCTCCCCAGCCTCTGCCACAGTCATCCTCCACTCTTGGTGATGAGTCTTTACCATTTCATTCTTGCTCTTTTTATGGATGGCTCAAATTTTCAAAGAGGGAGGGGTCTAATAGAGATGCCTTAACAGTAGGTCCATCCCTTCTTTGTAGAGCATTTCCCGGGGGCTTTGAGAGTCGTAGTTTAAATAGCTGTTTAGTCCCTCCTCTTAGAACCTTGCCTTCCCTACTCATTCTCCAGGGGCAGTTTATTGAGCTCTGTAAGACCATGTACAACATGTTCAGTGAAGACCCCAATGAGCAGGAGCTGTACCATGCCACAGCTGCGGTGACCAGCCTCCTGCTGGAGATCGGAGAGGTTGGCAAGTTCTTCATTACTCAGCCGGCAAAGGAAGATGCAGTTCCTGGACCACCCTGCGGCCAGGCCATCCCAGGCATGCTCTTCCCTAAGAAGGGGTCCAGCCAGTCCTATGTGGTGGAGTCCACAGAGCCACTCACAGCTAGCCTGGCAGTGGACAGTGAGGAGCACTCCCTGGGAGGGCAGATGGAGGACATTAAACTGGAGGACTCCTCACCCAGGGACAACGGGGCCTGCTCCTCCATGTTGATCTCCGATGATGACACCAAGGATGACAGCTCCATGTCATCCTACTCGGTGCTGAGCGCCGGCTCCCACGAGGAGGACAAACTGCACTGTGAGGACATTGGAGAGGACACAGTCCTGGTGCGTAGCAGTCAGGGTAGAGCCACCCTGCCCAGGAGCAGCAGCCTGGACCGGGACTGGGCCATCACCTTTGAGCAGTTCCTGGCCTCGCTCTTGACGGAGCCCGCTCTCGTGAGGTACTTTGACAAGCCAGTGTGCATGATGGCCAGGGTCACCAGTGCGAAGAACATCCGTATGATGGGCAAGCCCCTCACCTCAGCCAGTGACTATGAAATCTCTGCCCTGTCGGGCTGATGAGGGGAGGGAAGCCAAGGAGTTTTTTTATGTTCGTCTGTGTTGGGGGTTGGGGGGAAGGGCTCTTTCCTTTTAAATTAACTATTTATTAGTACCTGGCTTAAAAAGCCTAGTGTTTTCATAATGTAATACAATGAAAAAATGGTGAGAAATAGATAACCCAAAGTAAGGCACTAACAGTCTGCCTACGAGGCATGGCTACCAGAACCTACTTTATTCATTGATTTCCCCCCAGAGACCAAACTGTCAGTGAAATGTGTATTATAACTTAGTTCTCTTGCTGTATCCATAGTAAGAAAATATCTCTGTTCAATGCTAATAAAGACAGCCGTGCTCTGAGGTAAAATTAGACCTAGAAGGAAAATGGAGACTAGACTGTTTGTAGAAGGAAGGGGCATTGTGAGCTGGGGTAAAATCTCGAAGTACTTTAGTGAGACTTCAAAATATTTTTTAAGATTTGAAATATATTTCGTAAAAATCCTCTATCCAAAAGTCATATTCTACACTGGCCCCCTCAAGGGGACACATTTGGGTTTCAGGTAGTTACAAAAATATAAATGAATTTGCGTGATGCTAGAGTGGCATATTTGATCAGAATGGACATTTACAACTTACTCTGATTATTTATGTCAGCTGTCCGGGGGGTGGGGGTGGGGGGGATGTGATCCATCTGAGAACCCGAATGTGAGTGCAAAGAGGTCCCAGGACACAGGATCCAGCCTTTTGTTTCAGTTTTTGTTTTCGAAGGACTAGAAGTCCTGGTGCCTCTCGTGCGGGGTTTTTAGATTCTTGTTACTCATTGAAAATACAGCAAAATAATAATAAAATTAAAACAATGATTTTTACCACTTCCATACTTTCTGTAGAGACAAGAAATTATATCATGTCGCTATAGAGGTTACGTTTGCAGGGAGGGGATTCTGCAGGAAGACGTAACTAGACGTGTAAAACAGAGCCTGTCACTTTATTTAACAGAATGGAATGTTCTGGCTCCTGGTGGGGTGTGGCCATCAAAGCTGGCATGTCTGCACTTTGAATCCTTATTTCCGTTTACTGCTGTTAGCTTTTGCTGGTTGCAGCCACTGGGAGACCTTCCGCTGGGGCTCTCGGCCACACAACCACGTTCCTGTTCACAGTACCTCTGCCTGTTCTGAGGTTGCTTTCCAACGTTCCCTTTGTTTATTACATACCGTGTCCTTTCTTTAGCTGTCCCAGATGTAATTTTTTTTAAATTTTATTTGCAGAATGATTTTTAAACTGTCAAATGAAGGAGTTATGAACCTCGGCTAGGATAAATGTGAACAAATAAAATACTTCAGATATGGCTCGATGTCCTTGTACTTGAGTTTCTGCCTGCTTGAGTTTCTGCCTGAGACCATATGTTGTTCCTTTGACAATTTTGTAGGGAATCTATCAGCAGACGACCATTTCGAGTAAGTAAAATTTTATGAGAAAATATTTTGAGATAAGAAAATGTGTAGAGCCAAGAAATTTTTTTTTTTTTTGGTGTTTTTGAGACAGGGTTTCTCTGTGTAGTCCTGGCTGTCCTGGAACTCACTTTGTAGACCAGGCTGACCTCAAACTCAGAAATCCGCCTGCCTCTGCCTCCCGAGTGCTGGGATTAAAGGCGTGCGCCACCACGCCCAGCTCAAGAAATATTTCTTAAAAATAGAAGTACAGTGCTGCATTCCAAAAATATTTGAAATAAAAAAGATAGTTTATGTTAGGGTTTCCATTACTGTGAAGAGACACCATGACCACGGCAACTCTTACAAAGGCAAACATTTAGTTTGGATTGGGTTACAGTCTCAGAGGTTTAGCCAAATATTATCATGGCAGAAAGCATGGCAGCATGCAAGCAGACATGGTGTTGAAGATGGAGCTGAGAGCTCTACATCTTAATCTTCAGGGAGCAAGGAGAAATTGTGTACCACACTAGTCATAGTTTGAGCATCTCCGACCTCTAAGCCCGCCTCCACAGTGACACACTTACTCTTACCGAGGACACACCTCCTAATAGTGCTACTCCCTGTGGGCCAATCATTCAAACACAAAAGGGGGCCATTCCTATTCAAACCACCACATAACGGTTAGCAGTTATCTCATTTTAAAGGCTTGGGGCTAGAGAGACGGTTCAGCAGTTAAGAGTGTCCACGTACGTCACTTTCAGAGGACCAAAGTTCTGTTCCCAGCACCCATGACAGGCAGCTTGAAATGGCCTGTAAGACACCTCAGGAATGCTGAGAGCAGGAGAGAGTCTTTCCCCGGGACAGAGCACACAAATCGGTTCTCCAATACCAAGTGGTCCGCTCTGAAAACACACACACACACACACACACACACACACACACACACACACACACACACACACACACACGTAACATTATATAGACTGAATAAGTTGTACTTGCATATTGTGTACGAAGGTGTGTGTGTGTGTGTGTGTGTGTGTAACAACAATTAATGAAATAAGAGGCCATGAGGGAGCATTGGGGGGAGGGAACGAAAGGAGGAAAGATGTATATAATTATAACTTCTAAAATAATTGTTTAAATGGCCTGTAGCTCTGGCTCCAAGGGGATCCAAGTCCTCTGACTTCTTTGAGCACCTGCACTCATGTCACAACTTAAAAAAACCAAAAGTTTAAAATGCCTGTTTTTATATATGTCAAAACATCAGAAGTCCCTGTCTGATCCTCATCTGTGCACTACAGTGCTCCTTGACATGGATTTAATTGAGTCATTCGGAGTCAGTATTTGACTTAACTCTAAAGTCCTTGCTCCATTGTGCCACGCTTTCCCACCTGTAAAGATCATTTAAATATACCTCAAGAAAGAACCTCAGATCTGACCCCACTTGACCAGCACAGCCGAGGGATGGGGGAAGGGACTCGAGCTGAAGCAGGGTTGCGGGGCACTGCAGGCCCTCATCTCCTGACTGAATAACTCTGCTGTGAAGGAGAACGGGGACTGAAGCAGGGTAGCGGGGCACTGCAGGTCCTCACTGGACAACTCAGCTGTGACACTGCATTTCTATCTTCAGGCACAGCATAGCGCTCTCCCTCCCAGCAACAGCGTGCTACAGTGTGGTGATTAGCAGTCGGTTTTCCCGTAAAGCTGCCTGTGCAGGAGCCCCCAGCCCTGGAGTTATTTCTGTCTTCCCTCTGTGTCAGAACAACTACCTCAGAGATAGATCCCTTTCCCTGTTTGCCTCCAGATGGTTTGCTCGTTTCAGAGAGCCACTGCCGGGGTCTCTGTGACCTTAACAGGAAGCAGGAAGGCAGTTCGACTCAACACGACTCAGCAACAGGTGTTGGTTCAAACTTCAGAAGTCTGACTCGGACTCTTAGGCAGTTTCTCTTAGGCAATATTTAATCACAGCATCATTAGGTGAAAATGGTTCTGGTGTTGACTGACTCAATTGCACATGCATAACAAGTATACATAGATCTGCTTGAGGAACAAACTAAGCTAACTGTTAAGCTGACTACATTGAAACTCTTTTTTTTTTCCATTTTTTATTAGGTATTTAACTCATTTACATTTCCAATGCTATACCAAAAGTCCCCCATATCCACCCACCCCCACTCCCCTGCCCACCCACTCCCCCTTTTTGGCCCTGGTGTTCCCCTGTACTGGGGCATATAAAGTTTGCAAGTCCAATGGGCCTCTCTTTCCAGTGATGGCCGACTAGGCCATCTTTGAAACTCTTGTTAGGTCGGTAGAGGTTAGGTGCTGTGGACTAAAACAAGCTTACAACAAGCGTCTCTGGGAAAATCTGACCTCACAGCCCAAATGTCACCAGGCTAGAAAACAAGTCCACACCAGCCTTCTGGGCACATAACAGGTATTGTGCTCCTTCTCTTGAAAGAGCAACCCCGTATGCATAGCATTCCAGGTTCTCCTAATGTTTATCTGTGAGCACAGAGACCCCCGTGCCTCCTACAGACTTGTGTTCCTCCACCTGCCTTACAGTGATGGTGCCATGTGATCTGCCCAGTCTCCCCTCCTGGGACTTGCCCAGAGCCCACTGTGATGTTTATGACTCCATCTGCAGTCCACTGACATCCATGTCTCTCAGCCCATGCCTCCTTCCTAAAACTGTTCTCTTCTCAATGTGCAGCAGAGGTGTTGGGTGTTCCAGTCACTCTTGGCACCTGTGATAATACCAAAATAGACAAAGTATCTCCTCTCCTTGCCTGGATTTTACCACATGCACCCTCAAAGCTACCACTGTTTTCTTCCCACATTTCTCCCAGTTACTTCTTAGCTTAATTAATAATGTCAATATCCGTTTGGCACCTGAAGCCAGGTACTGTTCTTAATACCTCCTGATTGTGTGTGGCCCACTGTGGTGCTTAGTTTCATCAGCTTGGGTCCACCTAGAATCACCTGGGAAGGGAGTGTCAGCGAGGGACTGTCTAGATCAGTTTGACCTGGAGGTTTGTCTTGACTATCTTAATTAATGTGAGAAGACGCTGCCCACTGTGAGTGGCGCCATTCCCTGGGTTGGGTTCTGGCCCGTGTAAGAGTGGAGAAGGTGAGCCGACTAGCAAGCATGCATGCATGCATTTCTCTCTACTCCTGACTGTGCATGTGATGTGACTAGCCATGTCACCTTCCAACCTTGATTTTCCCATAAAGCTGAGACAAATCCCTTTCCCACTAAGTTGGTTTTGTCAGGATATTTTATGAAAGCAACAGAAATGAAACTAGGATACCCACGTCTGGCCACCGAGCCCAGTTGCCATAGTGCCAGCTACCCCACTGAACTCGGCCTTGTAGCCACTGATTGGCCCAAGCAGTAACAGTACACCCATCACACTTACGATGTCCCCTTTACTCCCACTTGTATGTCAAACTTTATAAGTCAAGCTTCCAGCCTTATCCTATATTTTTATGTTTGTATATGCATGTGGGTACGTGTGTGTGTGTGTGCATATAATGTGTATGTTTGAGTGTGGGTGCGTAGGCGCCATGGAGACCATATGAAAGTTGGAGGGAAACTTTCAGGTGTGAACTCTCTCCCCACATCATGGGTTTCAGGGATCATATCCAGGTTGCCAGGCTTGTGCAGAAAATGTCTTTGTGCAATGAACTGTCTACTTCAAAAGCTGGATTTATTTTATTTCTAGTCAACATATAAAGTAACAGGTTTTCTTATGTCATTTTCATATGTAAGATTTGTTGGCTCATCCCTTCTCTTCCTTGGCTGCCCGCTCCTCCCCCTAGCTTGTAAGCTTCCACCCCAGCATTTCCCTTGAATTTTTATATCATATGTGTTGTACTACACTGTAGTGGGTTGGTCTGATGCTGCTTGTATTTAAATGCTAGATTCTGTAATCCAAGATCTGGTTGCTCCAAGACAAACAGATCCTCGTGTATACCAGCTTTTGTTGTGTAAACCTTGCCCTCCCAAGTTATCCGTGATTGGTTAATAAACATGCCTACAGCCTGGGCTGGGAAGAAGACAGTCAGTAGAGCAAAGGTTCTTGGCCTTGGCGTTGGAGGCAGGGACCAGGAGGAAGGAGAAGAGAGGAGACCAGAAGAGGAGGCTGACGTGAGAGGAGATGGACCATGAGCATGTGGCCAGGAGAAACAACGAGTAATAAGAGACACATGGCTGGAATATAAGTTAAAATGGCCCACAACCTAACCCAGTACACCTCACTCCTCACCCTCCCTCTCTTAGTCCTTTTCCCTCCCTGTCATGGTTCCTAGCTAGTCTCTGGCCTCCATAAAGAATTGTCGCCACATAAATACACATGTGTATAATTAGAACCTAAGCTCCAAATGAAATGTTCCTGAGTTTGAGCTACCTAATTTAGTATTTTTCAGTTCTATCCACCTTACTGCAAATTACATAATTTCATTTTTCATTACACTGAACAAAATTCCATTGTGTACATCTAACACATTTTTTATTATCCATTCACCTATTGAACATCTATACCAACTTTATTACCATAAACCAGTGGTTCTCAACCTGTGGGTCCCAACTCCTTTGGGAGTCAAATGACCCTTTCATAGAAGTTGCCTAAGATCATGGGAAAACACGGAGATTTACATTAGGATTCATAACAGTGGCAAAATTACAGTTATGAAGTAGCAGTGAAAATAATTTTATGTTTTGGGATCACCACAACACAAGGAACAGCATTAGGAAGGTTGAGCAGCCTTGCATTGTACAACAGGAAAAGTCCTGCTGCTTTTTACTTTAAAAACCAAGACATCTCCATGAGCTGTGAATCCAGGGGCTTCTCACCATGGTGCCTCTTCGTATAGCTTTGCACAATTTTGATATTCAACCCTTATGCTCCAATGAATGCCCCCCTCCACACGCACACACAAAAGGTAACTCCGTTTTGACTGTGCAGCATGCAACCAACAATGACTTTGAACTTTCGATATTCCCGCCTTTACCTCCCCAGTGTCATGAATGTATGTGCCAGGCAAGCACTCTGTCACCTGAACTACATCCTCTTGAGTCTGTCACAGGGAAGACCCAACCAGGGACCTCCAGTTCTGTCCTTTCTGCTGTGTCCCACGCAAGCTCATAACACCTACTCTACTCTCCCAGGAGGGGTGACATTGAGTTAAAGGAAGTTCCCTGGGACTAACGAAGCCTGCATTTAATACACCCTAGCTGAAGTTTTACTTCTCTGGTCAAAATTAACTGGAGTGCCGCACCCCTTCATGCTGCAGACAACTGGGGCAGAAGAGGAGGCAGAGCTTTGAGTAAGAGTGATGGGAATATTACCAGGAGGAGCCTGAGCAGGTCCTGCTCCAGGCAGGACTCCATAGGCACCACAAGCCTCTTCTGTGGTTTTGTTTTAGTTCCGGAATGTCTCTAACAACCCAGGTTACCTGCCATCAAATACTTCCACAGGATTTTAGTTCTGTTTACCGTGTAGCTTCCTCTCAGGCTATGACTCTAAGCTGCTAACCCTCCTCCCAGGACCCTGCCAAAGCCACATCTCTGCCAGAATAAACCATATTAGTCACCAAGCCTTCCTCCGCAGCCAACAGCAACCCTCTCCCATCAGTGTGCTGGCCAGGACTCAGTCAGACAATTCCCTGGTGGCCTCCCTGACCACCACCAGCTCACTGAGAAGCACGGTGTTAGGCTGTGGCAAAATTTCCTCTACACATTCTGCAATCGTGCACAAAAGCATAACCCAGGACGGCCAACCTTTGCCCTTTGAGGGAACTCAAAGCTCACTCCGAGCATTGCACTTGAGGACCCACTCGGCTGCCTCTGCAAAGGAGCGCAGCAGCCACCTTCTCAGAAACTGAGTGGAGAGCCTAGTAGACAGCGCTGTTGGCAAAGCACTTGCTCAGCAGGTATGGGGACCTGAGTTTGCATCCCCAGATCCCACGTAAAAAAAAAAGAAAGAAAAAGGAAGGAAGGAAGGGAGGGAGGGAGGGAGGGAGGGAGGGAGGGAGGGAGGGAGGGAGGAAGGAAGGAAGGAAGGAAGGAAGGAAGGAAGGAAGGAAGGAAGGAAGGAAGGAAGGAAGGAAGGAAGGAAGGGGAAGGAAGGAAGAGGAAGGAAGGAAGGAAGGAAGGAAGGAAGGAAGGAAGGAAGGAAGGAAGGAGGAAGAGAAAGGAAGGAAGGAAGGAAGGAAGGAAGAAAGGAAGGAAGGAAGAAAGGAGGGAGGGAGGGAGGGCAGAAAGAAAGAAAGAAAGAAAGAAAGAAAGAAAGAAAGAAAGAAAGAAAGAAAGAAAGAAAGAAAGAAAGAAAGGAAGGAAGGAAGGAAGGAAGGAAGGAAGGAAGGAAGGAAGGAAGGAAGGAAGGAAGGAAGGAAGGAAGGAAAGAAAGGAAGAAAGAAAGAAAACTGGGTGAAGGCTTTTAATGCCAGTGCTGAGCAGAGAGAGACAGACAGATCCCTGGGGCCCATTGGTCAGCCAGTCTAGCCAGTTATTGGCCAGTGAGTGACCCTGTCTTTAAAAAAAAGCTAAAATAGGTGAATGGCTTCTGAGAAAAGACACCAAGGTTGTCTTTTGGCCTCCACACTCAAGCACATGTATTACAAATGTATTCGCATACATCTGTGCACCTGCACATACAGAAATATGCACAAACACACACACACACACACACACACACACACACACACACACACACACACCGACTAAATGAAATGGAAGGAAATGCCTAAAGGATCTGAATTAAATGAACAAAGCCATAGAATGATGATGATTCAAGAGCGTGGCTCTGAACACAGAGCAGCCTGAATCTTCAAAGAAGGGACATCGAGTAGGCCTTCCACCGAAAGCTCACAGGTGACACCACCAGCAGACAAAATGATGTCATCCCAAAGTATAGAGACAACCTAGATGAGAGCAAACAAAGGTGAGCTCAGAGCAGGACAGTGAAGTTGCGTGTCAGCAACATTGGGACGCCAGTGCTCTTCCACGGTGTGTGTGTGTGTGTGTGTGTGTGTGTGTGTGTGTGTGTGTGTGTGTGTACCTATGTGGATGTATGTGCATTTGTGTGCACATGCACATGCAGGCCATCAGTCAACCTTAGGTGCTTTCCCCTAGAAGCCACCTCCCTGAGTTTTGCGACTGGGTCTTTTATTAGCTTGGCACTCCCTGAGTAGGCTAAGCTGCCCAGGCAATGGACCCTAGGATTCAACCTGTGTCTGCCACTCCGAATTGGTATGGCACGCATGTGACACCACACCCTCTTATCAAATGGGTGCTAGGGACTAAAGGTGGGTCCTTATGCTGTACAGCCAGCACTTCAGCAACTGAGCTTCCCAAATGACATCTTTAATGGTGACATTCCCAAGGCACTGAGGGGGTAAGGCACAGTGTTAGCTGAGCCAGGTATCAGTAGAAAATGTCGCTTACACATGGTCCTCCCTCCGTGATTACAAAGAAAGCACACACCCGGAAGTGAAAAGAGTCCATGGCCCTGACAGCTGGGAGGAAAGGAAGTGGGATGTGCACCAGGAAGTCACCAGTGTGTGGAGTTTTGGAACCCCTCTGATGGGCAAAACATTGTTTTCCACAGAAACCCTGCCCTGGCCTAATTGACTCTTGTCTGTCTTTTTCTTTCCTTCTTCCCTGGTAGCAGCTTCCATTGAGATAGATGTGAGTGGAAAAGCCAGCCCAAGGTCTAAGCGAGCACTGGGGTCCTGTGAGACAAGAAGGAAATTCCGGGAATGATTTCATGAGACCAAGCCACAGGCAGGCCCTGTCACCTTTTTTTTTCATTCTTCCTGTTTCCCCAAATATTCATTTACATGGTAACCCAAAATTCCAGCCACCAGAGAGCTAGTTGGACTCAGTGCTGTCCTAAGGTGTGGCCCATGGGTGTCCTGTGTCGCTGGGCCTGTGTTGTGTATCCCCTCATACTACCTATACTCATACCTATTCCTGGTATGAGGAAAGAGGACAGAATGATCAAGAGAGCTGTGATAGCTTCTATTCAGACTTCACTCTGGTACCCAGGGGACCACCATTGCCTACCCACACCACTCTGGGTCTCGTTAGAGATATCCAGTCTTCCTCTCACGCCCCCGAGAGCAGAGCCATGAATAAAAGACACAGCATTCTATATGTAGACAGAAGACTTCACAAGAGTTACAGATACGGGGCTGGTGAGATGGCTCAGTGGGTAAGAGCACCCGACTGCTCTTCCGGAGGTCCAGAGTTCAAATCCCAGCAACCACATGGTGGCTCACAACCATCCATAATGAGATCTGACTCCCTCTTCTGGAGTGTCTGAAGACAGCTACAATGTACTTACATATAATAAATAAATAAATAAATAAATAAATAGTTACAGATACGAAGATTGCTTGTGAAGCCACTGTGTATAAACTGATGCCTCATGGCCAGGCCAATCAGTGTCAGTAAATAGAGAATGACAGCAGACTTCAGATAAAAAGGTAGTCTTGAGGACCTCCATGTAGTCTCCCCACATCCAAAAATGCTTGGTTTAACTCTGCTTGAGTTAACACTCTTTCTTCAATTAGAGACAGCAACTAAGAATTGGGCCTCATGGTGCAAACTCAGATCAGGGCCATCCTCGGTTACCTAGCAAATTCAAGAGCAGTTCAAGATACATCCTGTCCTGTTTTAAAAGAAACAAAGATGAGAGAGATCCAAAAATGCCTAACTCCTTATATGAAGGGGTTCTTTAAGGCCACCCTCCACTCAGAACAGCACACGTGTCGGGATCAAGCTGGGAAGAATGTGGTCCTGAACTAAGGCTTTGGATCATGAGATGTGTGGTCGGCGGCTCTAACCAGTTCAGGGGGTCACACCCTGAATGGCATCACTATTCAACCAGACACAGGTCTTCATTTCTAAATCCAGGCTTGCATATCTCACCCATAAGGCCTGGGAGAGAACATGGCACAGGTGCAAGGGCTATCAGCCCTGCTCAGAAGAGACACCTTCTTCTCTAGACAGAGGACAACCTACAGAGAGTAGAGGGCTCTAAAGATGACAGTGCTGTGCTGGAGATGTGAGCTTGCATTTCTAGAAGACAATGCATCCTTTCTGGGATGCCCGGGTGTATTCCATACTTTCGTATTTGCTGTGATACAACACCCAACAAGGACCACTGCAAGAAGGAAGGGTTCACTCTGGTTCATAGTTCAAGGGTACAGTCCATCATAGTAGGGCAGACACAGGGGTAGGAGCATGAGAAGGCTGGTAGCATGGTATCTGCAGTCAGGAAGCAGAGAGAAGCAAATACAGGGGCTCAGCTCCTGTTATCTTTATTCTCAGTCCGAGCCCCCGTCCCACAGATGGGCTTAGCTTGCCAGTTAAGCTGTTTCAGAATGGCCTCGTGACTCACAGAGGTGTGTTTCTGTGGTAATTCTCAATTCTATAGAGCTGGCTGTCAAGTTTTACCTTCACAACTTGAGCACTCAACTTCGTCGTCAATTTATCTTCTCATCCCAGTCTGTTTTTGGCTCTGTGGGGCTTGCTCTCTCTCCAATTGTGGTTTTTTACTGGTGATCCTCACTGTTTTGCCTGGAAGAGCAACCTTGGGCAATTGCAAAGGGTTGGTAGACACCTCAGGTTCCCCTAAATTGTATCTTACTTTGGCAAGATTCTATTATCAGGAGGGTGAAATCTCAGTGATTGTCACACAGGCATGGTGGCCCAAGACATATATATTTACACAATAATGTCTTTATGTTTCAAGCTGTGTTGGGCATTATTCAATCCAAATTAATAATTTTATTTTCAGGGGACTTGAGACTCTTATTTAAGCCTGCTCAGTTTTATAGAATAAAGGTGAAACTGAGAATTTATTTGTACTTTGAACTCCATCCAGTGTCCAGGGTTTCAGAGCACTTTTCTATACAACCTTGACAGGAGACACCATCTGCCAGCCCTTCCACTTAGATGTGTATGTATCCTGAGTGTATTCCTAGCACACTTGACACAGTGAATGGGAGAGGGAAATCCTGTCTGGATTGCATGCTGCCCCTTCCCCAAGAAATGTAGGCATTCAGCTGATAATGGAAATACCGACTTCTCCATTGATAGTCACTATTGGGGGGGGGTGGACATCCTTTTTCTTGTTACTTGGCAGGGAAAGTGGTTCAGTTTGATTAGAAGGCACCAAAACATAAGTGTGTATATGCAAAATGCAACCCATTTGTTTTGGTAAGAGATTCTAATTGGGGCTGCCTCACAGATGGGGAAGGGGTAGGGAGTGTTCCACCTCCCCAGTTGCTTATGAACTCCCAGGACCAACAGGAGCTTCATTGTAGTGTTGTAATAACTGATAATGCATGATAATTTCTAAGGACAGACAGAGGGATGCAGGAAGGAGTTGGAAGACAACTGAGTGAGAAAGAGCACTTCCTGTGTAATCACAGAGACTTGGAAAGAAAGCCAGGCTGGGCTGCACACTCCTGTCGCCCTGTGCTTCCGGTGGGTACAGGGCCGAGAGAGGAGGGTACCTGAGTCTCAATAGTTTCCAGCAAGCTAGGTTCAGCAGGAGACCTTGTCTCAAGGACACCCAATGTCCTCCTCTAGCCCTGTGCACACTTGCACACTCGTCAACACACACACACACACACACACGCACCTGCCACACTCACACGATGTTTTTCCTAAAAGTGCAAGAAAGTCTGAAAAGTAAGCATGCCAATCTACATAATTATTGATTCTTACAACATGATATGTATAATGTATACATAATAATGCCAACTAGCCAGCTATTCGATGAGTTCCAGAGCACTGAGAGACCCTGTCTCCAAAAACCAGGTGAATGGGGCCTGAGAAATGATACTCATGTTTGTCCTTTGCCCTTACACACACATCTAAGAATGCACTCACCCCTCACATACATGGCATCTACATACACACATGTACAATACCATGCCAGTTATTACACTCTCAGAAACATCATAAACCTCAGAATAATCCCAGCAAAATATGAGCTCAAATGTCTACACCATTAATTTTAAAACATTATTAAAGGCAAGTAAGGAAAAGCTAAAGGGGACATATTACAGTCCTACATGGTGAGATTCACTATTGGAAAGATGTCTACTTTCTTTCCAATTTGATTTAAGTAGATAAAGTTCTAGTTAAATTGATCTAACTTCGATTAGACTTTTATGTTGTTTTGTTTCAGTGAGCACACAAACGAGTTCTAAAATCAGTGAGAAATCCAAAGGGCTTTCAAAAGTCAACACAGTCTTAAATGGCAAAGACATAGCACTACCAAGTATCAGACTTGGTTTTGAGGCCACAGTGGTTCGGATATGTGAAGCTTGATGGAGAAGAAGCAGAGGGCTCACAAACAGAAACATTGGATTCCTACGGAGGTCATGATGAAGAGCATTAGGGAAGGAAATTCTCAAAGGGAAAAAAATTAGAGCAGGTCAGTGTGTATGGAAACAAAGATTTTTGACCCTTTCTGCAAGGTCATCATTGGTAGTTGCGTTTTTAGCAAGTTTGAGAAATCCCAAGAGGATTTGTAAACTTAGCCACAGTTACCACACCATTTGGAGCCTGACTATCATGGCCTCCTCTTAGCCCATCCTCCCTGCAAACTCAAAAGTAGCTAGAGGAGATGGACAACCTAGGAGAGCCAGTACTCATGAAGGTCAGACACTCCCAGTGGAAAGAGTCTTGACCTAGCAAGAGCTCTACCAGATCTCTACCTAGACGTCTAGGAGAAAACACGGGCAGAGTTGAGGGGCCAGTGAGCCTAAATTCTCCATAACTGAGTTGTCCCAGACTTTGGTTCTTCAATGGCCCACTATTGGAACCTCCTTTGGCCACTGGTCATTCTTCTCTGGTCAATAGTTTCTTCTACCTCTTAGCACTTGTTTTCCATCCACAACTCTAGTGAAATAAGTTGTTGCACACCACCCTTATTACCTATAGATTACCTAGAGCAAAAACAATAGCTTCCATTTGCTGTGAGGCTGCTGTATGTTACGAGCTTCACGTATGATATAGTCTTTCTAATTCTTCATGACGGGTGTTTATTGTTACCACTGGTAAAAGAAGAGAGTAAAAGACTTGCCCAATTCTACCAGGCAAGTGAATACTGTTGGGGTGGGGGGTTGAAGGGATAGCATCCATTGTGTTGTATAAGCACAGTAGATGTGAAGCACCCACTCACACTGCATCAGCAATCAGGAAGCAGAGAAAGACAAATGCTGGACCTCAGCTTGCTTTCTCTTTCTGTCTCTGACGTTGCAGGGAAAGTATGTGTTGGTTGTAGGACCCTCCACTGCAGACTCCTGACACAGCTAATGTGGTCCTGATCTATCAGGGAGCCGTGCTCACAGGAGACTAGCTACTGGCAAGTCCCTGAGCCTCCATACTCAGTCACATATGTGGAGTCATAGACTCTGTATCACTAACTGGCCACATAAGCTCCTAGAGAATTTTGTTCATAGAGGCGGGTCTCCGGTTCATCCCAGACTGCCAAATAGGGCTGGAAATGGGCCAACAAACACAGATGTCCCAAAGAACGTTCCCAGTGTCACCTTAATTTCTCTTTGCTCCTTCCCCCACTGCCTGTCACGTTCACACTCAGAGTGCAACCCCTCACCTTTTACCAAGTCCTTTCCACCGTGCAGGACGCACCATTCGGCAGCTTCCAGTTGTCTGGGAACTTCCAGTTGAAGGGATGATGGAAGGAGAGAGACCTGGAACAGATCTGCGACCTCTAACCTGCCAAGCATGGCCTCATCTGAACAGGAACCACTGAGCACAAGGAGGCTGAAGACCGACTCTTAGCTGGAGTGTCCCCAGCTCACCTCCAAGTTGTTCCTGGTTGCTCTCAATAACGCTTTCTGAGAGCTGGGTTGGCTTCTCCTACCTAAGATCTAAATCCAAAGGTGGGCAGAACCATGCCTGGAGGATTCCAGAGTGAGAGAGATGTTAAGTGATGTTAAGTGATGTTAAGCTGAAACCTTAAGTTCAATGTTGACGTGCCCTACAGCCTACTAAGTAGTCATTAAATTTATTAGTTAAAAATGTAATTGCAGTTGGGTAGTGGTGGTGCACACCTTTAATCCCAGCTCTGAAGAGGCAGAGGCTGGGAGATCTCTTGAATTTGAAACCAGCCTGGTCTACAGAACAAGCTCCAGGACAGCCAGGGCTACAGAAAAACAAAACAAAAGAAAATAACCATTTGTTCACTCCTTTCCAGGTACATCCAGTCTTAACTGTGCTAAAATCATTGCTAGTGTTCTTTATCTGAATCCTCCTAATGTGGCTGCAGCTATGGTTATTGTCCCATTCATTTCACTGACAAGAACAGAGAAGCTTAAAAAGCCTGAAGAGATTGCCCAAGTTCTCACAGACAGACAGGGCTCAAATGTATATGCGGAGAGTTCTGACAATCAAGTCACACTCTGAATTCATATTACAGCATGTTGTCTGAAATGTGATACCAACAGCAATAGAAGAGGCATGGCCCCAAGCAGCTCTGTTCCTTCTCAGGCCACTGCCCAACACACCACGGTCATGCTTAATGGTGATCAACCCACCTATAGTGACATTCTCTGCCCTGATCCTTTCCCTCAATTCCATGTGAACGAATCTACCCTCACCCACTGGATCTGGGGACAGAAATATCTTCTTCTAGATGTTGTTTGTTTGTTTGTTTGTTTGTCTGTTTGATTGATTTCCCCCTCCATTGGCCTCAAACCCTATGAGTTTCATTTTCCTAAATTGTTTATGTCATCTTTCTGTCTTTTTCATCAAGTGCTACTGAAGAAGTTTTTAGTCATATAGGTATGTATGCCTCGGTATGTATATACCACATGTGTGAGGGTGCCCCTGGAGGCTAGACGAGGGCATTGGATGCCCTGAGGCTGGTATTGTAGATGGTTTTGAGCTAACCAACTAGGAAGCAAACCCAGAGCCTCCTCTCCAGCAGTGAGTGCTCCTCACCAGAGCCTCTCCGTGCTCCTCACCAGAGCCTCTCCATGAGCAGTGAGTGTTCCTCACCAGAGCCTCTCCACGAGCAGTGAGTGTTCCTCAACACTGCATCATCTTTCTGGCCCCACTTACTAAAGAGTTTTATAAGTGTCTTTTGTGGCCTTTGTAAATCTCTTAGAAATATAAAGAAATCAACAACAAAAATATACATTGGACATAACTTAGTGAAAGATATATTGGGAGTCCTAATAATTATTATACATCTTCAAATCATGGGAAAGTGCGATGTCACATAAACGTCTTCATCGTTCCGTGCACACTGCCAAATCATCTCAAAATCAGCATGCCAATTTATAGTGCCGTCACTAACAGTACTGATACTTTAACATGCTAAGTTTAAAGTGTGTGCTATATTAATTGTAAGATTGGTGAAGAGAGGTGTTATCAGATGGAAGCTGCACATTTCTGGATTAATGTGGTTAAATGTATCTTCTCCTGTGATTACTGTCTTTATTTCTTCTTTTAAAATATTGTCATTTGGACATCTATCTGTATAGCTACGCCCTGACACGTCCTCCTGGAGACAGATAAGAAGTTACGACGGGAGGAGCAGATGGAGGCAAAGCGCTGTGATGCTTTTGTGGTTTGAGTGCACACATTTGTTCAGTGATTCTGTGAAATGAGTGAGCAAATGGTGACCGGGTGCCCTGTAAATGGTGTTCTACATCTTAAGAGAAGAACACGGACACTAGGTAAGTGAAGCTTGCTGTCACTCCTCTACAGCGTCACAGAGGGTCAGTCACCCTTGACCACACTGAACTAGTCGTCACCTTTCCACTCTTCCTGCCAGAAGAGCAGAAATCAGACTCTCTGGGGATATCAGCCTCACCCCTACTGCTCTCTCCATTATGAGGCAAACTTTCTTTCACTTCCCAGAGGCTCTGGGGGCAGCAAGGTCAACCCTTTCCTCAGACTCTAGAACCACTCCCTGCCTTGAGTTGACATCACGGGGCCTCCTTGAGCGAGAATTTCATTCTGCCATATGCCACATTTTGGGCTCAGGAGTTCAGGAAAGCCTTTGCTGGGTAATAATTCTTTCTATTCACATCACAGAAATGACTTGATGTGTGGAGCTGAGTAGCCGAAGGGTTCAGGGTGGTCGGGACCTTGGTGAGAAACAACAGAAGCTCCTATCTGGTCCCTCTCAAGCATACCATCCTCAAGGGCATTTGATTTTTTTATGCCGTGGCCCAGGGCTCCGAGTGCCACTCCTCTTAGACCATAGCTGTGGTTCCCAGGGCTCCGAGTGCCACTCCTCTTAGACCATAGCTGTGGTTCCCAGGGCTCCGAGTGCCATTCCTCTAAGACCATAGCTTGGTTCCTCATGCTTTGTTCCTGTCTCCTTTCAATCCGGCTGTGCTCATTCCCACAGAAAGTTACCAGTTCCTTCACTACCCTACTAACCACCTCCGATACCTCTCAGCTTTGATTCTCTGATGCAAGTAGCATGACGCTTCCTATGGGATCATGATGCAAGCAGCATGATGTTTTAATGAAAACATCAATGCCATTTTCTCCTAATAATCCTAAAACGGAAAGTTGCCATCTTATAAAGAGTATTTACTTGCCAACTGCTTTGTGACAATCAAGTGGAAACATTGCCAAGACTGCGGCCATCTTCTCAAGTGTAGAGTCATTTTCTAATAATCTCTGACTCCATAGTAACCCTTTCTTAAGCTGTATTATCTGGTTAGATGTGTCATTCATGTGAGCACAGTTTACGATCTACCAAGCCCTGCACAACATATAAGATGAACTCACATGCAGAAAGGATGCTCACAGACTGCCGTTTATTATACTGTTGTTGCTGCTGCTGTTTGGGGGTTTATTCTAGCCTCGGCAGCCCTGGCTGTCCTAGAACTCACTCTGTAGACCAGGCTGGCCTCAAACTCACAAAGACCCCTTGCTGCTTTGGCCTCTGCCTCCCTGGTGCTGGGATTAAAGGTGTGTGTCACCACCACTAGGCTGCTTATTACACTTTTCATCCATAGGTCTTGCAGCTTCCTGCCCCTGCCCCTCTTTTCTCCCCGCCCCCCATTCAGTTTCCCAGCCCCCAGGCATTCTGCTCCCCTCCATATCATTGTCTTCACACACACCACTGACTGCTCATCACTGCTGTTCTGGCTCAAGTTCCAGGTGTGTATTTTATTGTGGAAGCTCCCAGGACTAGGTTCTTGCTTAGTGTGCACGCTTGCCCCTTTAAATGTGGTGTCCAGGGGTGTTGTCTCTTACATGCCCCAATCCAGGAGATGAGTCCCACCTCCTTCACTCTCCTGGGACCACGCTGAGTAGCAGAACCTGGCCAACCAGGGAGGATACAGAGAACAGGCATCGGCTCCAGCCTGCTCTCTTTCTCACCATTTCTTACGTAGTATTTTTTTTAAAGCTTTTCAAATACAAATCTTTGCTCAAAGATAGAAGTAAGAAACACCCCCCCCCCACACACACACACACCAACAAACCACCTTACAATGTCTGAACTGGCACTAGGGATAACAAGAGTTCAAATCTGGGACTATATTTGACACAATCACAAACCAAAGCTAGAGGACTTTCTCAGGGTCACGAAGCTGGTCAGATGGCTTGGTTGCATCTGCAGCCAACCAACCCTCTGTCCTTCCAGGGCTCCTGCTAAGAACTATTCAAAGGAGCAAGGGCTGGCTTATGAGCTTAGTTGATCTCGCCCAACTAAAAGTGACCACACGATGCACTCACTTTCTCGAAAAAGTTTAGGGCGTTATTAGTTTTTGCATGGATTCCCTCCCCTCCCACATCCTCATCCCCACCCCATCCAGTCACCCAAATCTGAAGGTGACATTTGAAAAGGAATGTAAAGAAAGGGACATTCAGAATTGAAAGGAGAAGAATCAGTAGCCAAGTAGATGCATGGGAAGGGGGCCCGGGACTGGGACGTTCATCCTACAGCTATTCTAGCTGTGGAACTTTTCAGCAAAATCTCGGAGGAGATCAGATCGCGCTTATTCAAGGGAACCAGCCCCTGCTCTGCGCCCTGGTCCAAGGCTGTTGAAGAGTGACAAAAGGCACCACGCTGCGGGGACGCGGGTGAAGCCCCTCTGTGTGTCCTCTGGGCATAATCAGGAACTGGTGCCAAATCAGAGGTGATGTGGCCAGGGCTTTGGGAGTGACGCGCGGCTGGGAGGCTTGCGCACCCAAGGCACGCCCCTGCCAAGTCCCACTAGCAGCTCTTTGGAGACCTGGGCCGGCTCAGCCACTTCCCCCAGTCCCTCCTCCGGCAAGGGGCTATATAGATCTCCCAGGTCAGGGCGCAGAAGTGCCGGGCAATCTGGGCTTAACGGGTCCTCCCTGCCCGAGCAAGAGGAAGGGACGCTCACCTTTGAGCTGCTCCACAGCGCCGCCTCTGCACTGGCACTACCTAGCCCAGGTGGCTCTGCAGGAGTCCGAAGTCGCGGGTTTCGTGCCCGCATCAGGCAACAGTGCCACTGTTGTCTTCAGGGCTGAGTCCTTTTGTTCTTGCACTCACGCCTCTCTGCCCTCCAAGCCAGGATGGTGAACCCGACAACTTCCGAAGTGCAACCCACCATGGGGGTCAAGATCTTCTCAGCCGGAGTTTCAGCTTGCCTGGCAGATATCATCACCTTCCCGCTGGACACTGCCAAAGTCCGCCTTCAGGTAGAGTTAGTGACATTGATGAGGCTTCTCCAAGCAGGACTGCTGTGGGCATCCCTGTGATGTGTGCTACGGTTTAACCACTCTTCCTCAGGGTGGCTCTGTCTTGGGAATGGGTGCTATTAGGAAGGAAATGGGGCCCTTGGATTGGCTGAAGAACCGCTGTTGATGGGTTAAAAATGGCCTCTGCCAAATCCTTCATAAGGCAATGGTGTCCTGAGCATGTGGGGTCTAAATAATAATAATAATTCAAATCCCTCAGAGTTTACAGGCCTGGCGCTTTTACCTTTCTTTGATTTGGGGCACGGGGTGGTGTACTATCCCATCCTGCTTTTAGGGGCTCTGGAGATTTCCTGGGTACCTTGTTTAGGTGTTTGGAGCCTGCATTGTAGCAAGCTCCACCTCTGAGATGGATAGATGATAGATAGATTAGATAGAAAGAAAGATAGATAGATAGATAGATAGATAGATAGATAGATAGATAGATAGATAGATAGATAGACAGAGACAGAGGGAGAGATGAGAATATGGGGTAGTATGCAAGAGAGGTGTTGAGAAGGGGAAATTATAAAAAAGATACTTACCTAGGGTATACACCAGTTTTTTTTTTTTTTTTTTAGTCCCCCTGTCAGGTGGGATCCCCCCTTCCTTAATGGACAGCCACTTCTCTCTGACCCACACTTTTCTGATTTCCAGATCCAAGGTGAAGGCCAGGCTTCCAGTACCATTAGGTATAAAGGTGTCCTAGGGACCATCACCACCCTGGCAAAAACAGAAGGATTGCCGAAACTGTACAGCGGTCTGCCTGCGGGCATTCAGAGGCAAATCAGCTTTGCCTCACTCAGGATTGGCCTCTACGACTCAGTCCAAGAGTACTTCTCTTCAGGGAGAGAAAGTAAGGAAATATGCATACCAGTTCTTCACCTGTTTATATCTGTGAAAACCAACTGGCCAGTGAGGAAAGTTTGTGTTTCTTCATGGACAATGTGGGTGGGCTATAAAGCAACGCTCAATGTAGACTTTCCCAAACAGCACGGTCCCAGAGAAGCTTAGAGAGCTTTGTGTAAAGTCAGAAAGAGACCACCACGCTCCCTGAGTCTGCGTGGGTGTCTAAGTAAAACACATCTTCACAGAGCAAAGGTCTGATGTTAAAGGTTAGCAAGAGCAGATAAACCTAGAGTGGCCCATCCGGGGGACTTTCTGCAAATTCTTTAATCAGTCACTGGTTATATCAGGCTCCACAGTAATCAGATATATTCTGTGAGTGTTCCTCGTTCTACATTCTGCTTCTTCAGTTGATCTAGTAAGCTTTGTTGAACTTCCTGTGCTCGGTTGGCCAATGAAAGTTGCCACTCTAGACAGGAGCCTCCAGTTCAGCTGACTACACAACCATGACATATGCTGTGTTGCAAGCTACCACAGAATGGGCACAGTGAAGAGGCATGATCATTCAAGACTCGTGAAGAGTTGATATCTGCATTGACTCTTGAGAAAGCAGTAGGAGACTTCGAGGGCCAGGAGCAAAGTGGTGAGGGAAGTCCTTTCTAGCCAAGTGAAGACTGGGTACAAACTCTGAGTGAGGAGCTGACATTCAGGGCAGACAGAGAAGGGCCACATTGATGAGAAGGGACAGATGAGTCCAGAAAAAGCAGGAACTGGTTACAAAGGGCCTTGCAGCTCATGCTAAGGAGTTTGCATTCTACCCATACAGCGACTCGAAGTCACTGCAAATAGGCTAAGCAGGCCATCAGGTGTGGTAGCACCTACCTGGAATCTTAGAACTAGGGAGATAGAAACACAAAGATCAAGAGTTCAAGGCCAGCCTGAGCCATCTAGAAAGATTCTGTCTCAAGTAAGTAAATAAATAGCTAGGCATAGAACTCAGTGGTAGAACACTTGGCCTTGGGTTCAATCTTCAGTTAAGTTAAAACAAGTTAAGCAAGTGTGATACACACATTTATACTTCAAAGGATTACATTGACAGCAGTAAAAAAAATGTATATAAGAAATCGTAAGTCAGAAACGATTGTGGCATACACTATTGCATACACGGAAGAAGAATCAGGGTGCCCATCAGAATACTTTAAATCACACCACTGGCTAAATTTGGTGGGAAAGAAAGCTGCTACCAGCTTGGTGTGTTCTCTGTGTGCTGAGAGGTTTACCAGTCTGAGCTCACACCCAGTGGGCATGATGTTGATGCTTTCCCTGTTTTGTAGACTGGAGGCAGAAGTGGACAGACAAAGGAAGGTCTGAATGAGTGAACATTCCTGAACCTTAACTATAGTCACTATAGAATGAGTATTGACTTTCAGGATTCACTGAAGTTTTATTAAATGATGTCTCTCTTCATCAACAGACTTTATTTTTCCCCAAATTTTTAAGACAAGGGCTTCTCTGTCTTATGTTTTTGGTCTCTTTGGAACATTGTTTGATGTCTTGCATTAAGGCAGTTGCCCACTGGGTTTTCCCTAGGGCCACTAAGTTCAAAAATCAACATCGTCATCAATAAGGGGAAACTTACATCACTGGTGACCAGGTGTCTCCTCCCAGTTGGGAAATACTAAAATGACAGCTAAACACAGGAAAGGACAAAGCTAAATTTTAGAAGGGACCAAGCTGCTATTAAATAGACATCCCCCCCCCTTTTTTTTCCTTGGGAGTCTTCATCTTAGAGGAGAAAAATAAAAACCTAGGCTAACTGAAGTTTCCTAGTCTGTTGTGAGTTGGTACAGCTTCCAAAACCCATCAGCATCTGATGGAGCATCAGGGAAGAAGAAAGAACACAATGTAAACATACTAGAGATAGAGAGAAGATTGTCAGTAAAGCGCCTGCCTCGCAAGCCCAGGGACCTGAGTCCTAGAACTCTCACCACTGCCCGAAATCCAGGTGTGATAGCACCAGGGAATGGTGTCCAGTGAGGCCAGTCTTCTAGGCAAGCTGCCCCTCAGCAAGAGCCCCTATCTCAAAAACCCCAAATAATGTTCCTGAAGTAGCGTGGGCAGAGTTTGTCCTCTGTGCACCCACTACCCACCACACACACACACACACACACACACACACACACACACACACACACACCACATAATTAGCCACAAAAAATGTAAATGTATGTGATGCTTGGTAGGGGCAGGCTCTTGGTTTTTCTTTTCTTAACCGTCTTTTTATTCTTCCTGGATAGCACCTGCCTCTCTCGGAAACAAGATCTCAGCCGGCTTAATGACTGGAGGTGTGGCAGTGTTCATTGGGCAGCCTACAGAGGTCGTGAAGGTCAGAATGCAAGCCCAGAGCCATCTGCATGGGATCAAACCCCGCTACACGGGGACCTACAATGCTTACAGAGTTATAGCCACCACAGAAAGCTTGTCAACACTTTGGAAAGGTAGCTAACTGCCAAGTGAACAGCCACAGTACTTAAAAGGCACATACACCCAGCCAGCAGCTCATTCATTAAATGCTGTCTTGTTTTTCTGCAGGGACGACCCCTAATCTAATGAGAAATGTCATCATCAATTGTACAGAGCTGGTAACATATGACCTCATGAAGGGGGCCCTTGTAAACAACAAAATACTGGCAGGTACTTCCCATTTTATACCAAACATGTCTGCGCCTTTCCAACCTCAGTTTCGAGTTCTAAAACCATGCTGTTTTGAATTGCTTAATTGAAGTAGACTTCTCTTTTGAGAGATGTGCATGTGTGTGTGTGTGTGTGTGTGTGTGTGTGTGTGAGAGAGAGAGAGAGAGAGAGAGAGAGAGGGAGAGAGAGAGAGAGAGAGAGAGAGAGAGAGAGAGAGAGAGAGAGTCAGAGTCACAATATAGCCCTATGGTCTGGTATTTGGTGTATAGACCAGGCTGATCACTCTGAGCTGGGTTAAAAGTGTATCCCACAACACCTAACAGATGTAATATTTTAGGAAGAAAATTGCCTACAATTATGTTGGAACAAAGTTTTTGTTTCAGCTTGAGTGTAAAAATACAAAAGAATATTGCCACAATATTCTCCATTAACACCAAGAAGTGAACGTGTACTACAATTCTCCTCTTCGGGCTGCAGAATCAGGAGGCAGTCAAGAGCAGCTTCCATGCAGAATTAATCACTACTTTCATCTAAATCACATCCAAACTGCTTTCACAGACACGGACATTCTCCTTTGATGGCTTGAATTCATCTAATGGTGTTAGGGCTTGTGTATTGGGCATTATACCAGGTCCAAGGCACAAAGAAAACAGTGTTAGCCTAAAATAATAAATCTGTAAATGGATCTGTAATCATTAGACATGGATGCTGTACCATCATCAGCCATGTTTCTCTACACAAGCATATGCTTTCTTCTTATATGTTAATATAGTTATTAACTTATTAATACATCATATTAACTTCCTGATACTAATAGGTTTACAAGTATCTGACAGGTAAGTACAACCACATACAGCTCAAAGTCTGGTGTTGCTCACTTTCAGATGACGTCCCCTGCCATTTACTGTCAGCTCTTGTTGCCGGGTTTTGCACCACACTCCTGGCCTCTCCAGTGGATGTGGTAAAAACAAGATTCATCAACTCTCTGCCAGGACAGTACCCAAGCGTACCAAGCTGTGCGATGTCCATGTACACCAAGGAAGGACCGACGGCCTTTTTCAAAGGGTAGGATATGTCCTTCTGTGTCTATAACGTTGTGTTTAAGGCGCCTGTGTGTGCTGTGGCACTGTGTCAGCCAGACAACTGGCATTTAGCCTACCAGGCCTGGTCCCTGCAATGGCCTCCAACTCTATCTTTGCCTTTTCATAAATGTCTTCAGTTCTATCATGCCACAAAGTAAAAGCTAATTAATTCTTTTTGGTAGCACTTGAGGGGACTCAAACCCAGGGCCTTGCACATGCCAAGCAATGAGTCTTATGCCCTCAACCTAATTTAAAAATTTTTTCTATTAAAGCAAAACCACAGAAAATGTAACACAAAAAGTGTTCTTTGAGTAATGATTGCATTCACTGTGAAAGTACTCTTGAGAACTGGATTACATTTTCCCACAAAGTGCTGCTGTATTGCATTGGAAACCACTCTCCGAATAAAATACAATATGACCTAGTTTTTCAAAATATATTCAACAAGTATTACAATATGGAATAGTAATGCTTTGTAACCTTTTGAACTGCAAAGCCATACCCCATAATTTATAAACTAAAATGTGAGTGTATCATGCATGTTATATAAAATTCTAACTGTTCTTATGATACATTAATGCAAATAATATACACTGTAGGAAATTAACTTAAAATGGACAGACCACTTACAAATTATCAACCACTTAATAATTTGGTATTTTGCAACTTTAATTTTTAAATGTTGTTTTTCAAATTTTGAAATATTTTCTCTTTTTTAAAAGACACCACAGTTCTTAGTTTTGTTTTGTTTGTTTGTTTTTTAAGATTTATTTATTATATTGAAGTACACTGTAACTGTCTTCAGACACCCCAGAAGAGGGCATCAGATCTCATTACAGGTGGTTGTGAGCCACCATGTGGCTGCTGGGATTTGAACTCAGAACCTTCAGAAGAGCAGTCAGTGCTCTTAATCGCTGAGCCATCTCTCCAGCCCGAAATATTTTCTAATATGGGTTAACCTTAACCTTGTTAATAACCTTGACAAATGGTACTACATTAAACAGGCTGAGTTTGTTATGGTGGCACACACTTGTAATCCCAGAACATGAGAGGCTAGGGCACAAGGACTGCCATGAGTTCAAGACCAGCCAGAGCCACATAGCAAGACCCTATCTCAAAAAAAAAAAAATAAATAAATAAACCAGAGGGGTCAGTCTGTAAAGCACTTGCTGCATGTACGTGAGACCTGGAGTTCACTTCCAGAGCCCATGTAAAAGCTGGGCATGATGGCATATGCTTGCAAGCCCAGCGCTAGGGAGGCAGAAAATGGGGTTCCCTGGTACTACATCTGGCCAGCCAGATGGTCTAATATTTGAGCTCCATATCTCAGGAGAGACCCTGTCTCAAAAAGAAGGCCATGCAGAGGAACACAAACAGTTAACCTCTGACAGGGGTAGTGGGGATCTAGTGTTTAATGAGTGAAGAAACTGAGGAAACGAAATGCCATTCAATCTGGGGCTTACTACACATCATACATGAACGTAATGCTATCAAGTTATATAGTGAAAAAAGGTTGAAACGTCAGTTTTTATGTTAATTCTATCTTTTTGCATACACACAGACACATACACACATACACCTGGATCAAGAGAACTATGATAGCACATGTGTAGTCCTAGCACTGGGAAGACAGAGCTACCCTAAGCTATATAGCAAGACCCACTCTCAAAACTAAAACAAAACAAACAATAAGAACAAAGCAAGTTGGAAGGTTCTTTTCACAGGGGAGGCTTCTTTTAAAGAAAAATCTACTCAGGGCAGTGGAGAAGGCTCAGTGATTAAAGACACTGGCTGTTCTTCCAGATATCCTGGGTCTGATTCCCACACTCACATGGTGTCTTTCAACCAGCCACACAACAGTTCCAGAGGATCAGATATCCCCTGGCCTTCCTGTGCCCCAGGCATGAACATGGTGCACAGACATACGTGCAGGAAAAACACAGACACACAAAATTATCTTTTTAAAAATCTACTCAAAGCAACTGTCAACACATTTGAGTTCTGGAGCAATCGTTGGTATAAAAGCCATTCTGTGGAGTTTAGTGCAATTCCCTAAACCCAGAACTGACTGAATTATATTCAGACACTGAGAGTCTCTTAAGAGCTGTCCAAGGGAAAAACAGTACTGGTTCCCCCACCTGGACGTGGTCGGTGCTGGCTGAGAACTTTTCTTCTTCCCTCTGCTTCCTCTCTTAAAGAGTTTTCTACTTCCTGTTTAGGAAGTAAAGTGAAACAAAAGTTTCCTCTTTCCTCCAAAGGAGGGAAGTGTTGCTTGGCAACTCCATTGCTTCAGCTCTGTGGGGTTGGGCATCTGAAGAGGTAGAGATACCTAGAGGAAACCTGATTGTCTGCAGAGGAAAGATGAGTGGTGGCGGCACTGGGTACTTTGATCTTCCTTCCTTGTATTTTATGATTGATGCACTTAGCAGCCCATCACCACGGCTTTATGACTTCCAAACAGCTAACAGGACGGTGCCCTGTATTTCCTAGGTTTGTGGCTTCTTTTCTGCGACTCGGGTCCTGGAACGTCATCATGTTTGTGTGCTTTGAACAGCTGAAAAAAGAGCTGATGAAGTCCAGACAGACAGTGGATTGTACCACATAAGCAACTTGGAGGAAGAGATACTGAACATCATTGGGCTTCTATGCTGGGAGACCACGAATAAAACCAACCAAAGAAATCAAATGAACAGCTCCGTTGACTTTATTTACATTACAAGATCATTTCCAGTAGAGAGTTTTGAAACCTCTTTTAATTTTTTTTAAAGGGAAAACTAACACATACACATAGTTTTTATTCTTACTGTCTTAAAGACAGAAGAGCATAGCATTCACTAATATTTTGAGAAAATAATACCTATATAAAGTCCTGTATTTAACTGGTCTTTGGGGAGAGGTGGGAGTGTATGACTGGGTATAAAGAATTCTGATTACAGCTCAAACTAGTGGGAAGGAAAAATTAGTCCAAAACCCTTTACATCGATAAACACTTTAAAAAAGAAAGCTATCAAAAAAATATTGCCATTTCATCTTATTTATTGACCACAGTTCACAGCTAATATACTCAATAAAGTATTGCTAATTCCATCTAAAGCTTGTCTTTTCGAGGAGTCTATGTCTCCATTTAAGAGTTGGGGCTCAGCTAGAATACAGAATTGTCCCCACAGCAAGGGAAGTTCTTTGAAATCAAAAGTTCAAACTAACTCAGTTCATACAGGTGTCTGGAGGCCATCTTACCGCATCCATAACAATTTATAACTGGAGACACAATATTCATTTGGTTACTAATATTATCACTGGTGAATCTTGACTCTGTCTTTCTCACAATTGGAAGATGAGCAGCAGCAGCAGAGTGAGATTTTGGTTGTTTGGTTTGGTTTCCCACTCTTACAAACTGAAAGCAGAGCAGCAGACAGAGGACCTGAAGCAGACAGGTACCCTGTTCCTGGCTTAGTCACCTCAGGATGTGTTGGCTTTGGCAAGTTCCCTCCTGGGCCTCATACTGCTGTGGTGTTGCTGTGAACCTTTGGCTCTACCAACATAGAAATCAGGTAAACAGGAGCTATTCTTCATATGCTGGTCTTTGGTGGCTTCTCTATCCATCCATGTATGACAACAGCTGCAGCAGAGGTGGAAGCAGAAATGGGTGGTCCTAGTGCAGGTAGATGTACAGGATACTTAATTCAACGCTTCCACTCTCTTCTGCAGCTCTGGGCTGTGAGAGGTGTTGTGGCTTTCAGATGCACTGAGGCATCAGAGCACCTCAGCCCTTGATGGCAGACAGTATTGCAATTCTTGTGTAGTTATAGGAAGATGAGATTTCTATGTCTAACTTAACCTTGGTCAGTGTCACGGCTACTGGTTAGGCTGTTTGAGACTCCTGGGTTGATCTGCAAACTACAGAGCTGGAGAAAGACAAGACCCTTGAGAGAAACTATGGGAACTAAAAAGGGGCCCAGGGGAAGAAGGGGGAGGAAGGACCCATGCCCCGCCAGAGTTCCACCTATGCTCTGGACAGGCAGGCATGGGAGGGCTGCCAGACGCTTTCCACTCAGCCCCAGGTGGGCATCCAAGCCTCTGACCCACCTGACGGGGGACGGTGAACAAGGGGCAGCTCAACCTGGGGGCTCCGGGGCCACTCCCTGTAGCCCTGGGGTTATGGGAGAGAGGGAAGAGGGAAGAGAGGTTCCCACACCGGTGAGAATGAGCACAGCAGATCTTGATGAGCAGAGACTGTCTATGGTTTTAGAGCTTTGTTGTAGAAAGGCAGGGAGAAAGAGAGAAGGTAGAAAGAGAGTGAGAGGAAAGGCTAGAGAGAAAGAGAGTAAGAGGGAGAGAAGAGAGGAGAGGAGAGGAGAGGAGAGGAGAGGAGAGGAGAGGAGAGGAGAGGACAAAGAGAGAGGAGTGAGGAGTGAGAGAAGTGAGAGATAAGAAAACAAAGGAGTGAGAGGAGTGGGAGTGAGGAGTAAGAGAGCAAGGTGGGGCCAAGCAGCCCCTCTTATGGTCTTTACTGTTGCTAGGTAACTGGGGAGGAGTTTAGCCTGAAAGTCAGAAGTTTGGGACATTGCCTACGTGACTTCTAGCCATGCTTCTCTTGTAGGGGCTGTCAGGGCGGTAACTTAGGGAGGAGCCAATGTTCCAGGAGCACGAGGGAACGCCTACCATGTCATGTAGGTGAATTATCACCATTTCCAGGGTTCAGACCTCAGCTTGACTGGAGACCAGCCTGTCTTTGCATAGCCCAATGCCCCACAAGAAACCTTTTACTCAAGTTAATACTGCAATGTCAGGGGAGGCAGGATGGGTGTCACTTCCTAGCTAATTCCCTCAGTGATCCCAGGCAGCCTGATCCTATAGCCAGAGAAGGGATGTTTGCACCAATCACAGAACAGGTCATATGCAAAAGAGGCATATTCACACTAACAGACCTCACCTCCTGGCACCCATCACAGCAGTTCCTCGGCCAGACCACCAGGAGGCTCCTTCCCTAGCCTGCATAGAATTGGGTAGAGGATTGTATAGTTTGTCATTGGCTTCTTTGTGGGTTCTTCTTTCTTCCACTCTTTTCCACCCTTTTCTTGCACCTTTTCTGCCCCCTAATCCTAGATAAGAGAGGAGAAAAACAAAAGGATAGAAAGGAAAGGAAAGAGATCCCTGAATAAAGTCAAGGGTCAGAAAGGAGGCAATGTTATTGTTAGACCACCTCTTGCTAATTAGGGGCATCAAGTTCCTTGAGGTAAGTTTGATCTTCACCACCAGGATATCTAATTTCTTCTCCGGGTTTCTTCTTTGTACATGAGTACTTAACAAATTTCAGCCAATAGCAACCAATATCAACCAACCAACAACCCACTCAGCCTCTCAGAGTTATATAGTATATATCCAGAATTCCAAACATCACATAATGGCAGAAACTATATGCAGCTGGCAAAATCACACACCTGCCAGAGCACGAGGCAAATCATAGTCAGCTGCTGTGGACAACCTAAAGCAGCCTCTTATCCCGCATGTTCGATTAAAATGAAAACATATTCCTATGATAGTTCTGTGTTTTTTAAAGAAAACCAAACTCCAGAATTCTCACTACAGGGTTGTCTAGAGTTCCCTAAGGCTTGTGAAAGTAAAAACTCTGGTACAGACAGACCGTTTGAAATAGTCCTGACTGAACTGAAAGGAACTGGGGCGGCCAGTACCTTTCTTTGTGTATTTCTGGCAAGGCATTCATAGAGTTTTCAAAACAGCTAGTATTTACACAAGAGTAATCTCACTATGTTTGGCTGATGGTCCTCTCGAAACAGCTCAGAAAGCAAGGAGGAGTCCAAAGGATGCCTGTTGATCAGAGTCAAATTGTCTCATCCTTCAACATCTTCGCTTACTTACAGGAAAATGAACCCCAGATAGCATGCTCAGGGCAAAGACCTAAAGCCCTTAATAGTAACACAAATAGCAATTTTAACATTTAACACCTGCCCAGGGCCCTAGGGAGATCTGAGTCTCCTTTATCTATCTCAGGGAAAGGACACACTTGTTCTTTTTATAGTAACCCCTCTCCAGGGACATCACTCTAGAGAGATACAACCCTTTCTTCCAGACCAGCATTAATATATTGATAAGTGGGGATCTCCCAGGACCTAATTACCCACCTCAGTCCACACCTTTCATTTTCCACCATCTCAATGGTACATTCCAGGGATGACTCCAGTACTACATGAAACTAGAGGAATAACCACACCGAAAGCCATCACCACCATTCCTTGTTTGTTCACTGCAGGAGAATTTTGTGGTGGGTGCTTTAATGCCTTTCCAGACATATTGTTTAGCAGCTCTTACAATTCCGGTGTGCTCAGACCTGACTTCCTATGTTATGTGAGCATCTTCCTTTTTTAGAGTCTTCTCATCTGGAGTCATCACTGCCTACCTGTGCTGGGTAGCACCAGCACCTGAGAGCTGGGTAAAGAACACTCATGTGCATAGCTTTGGGCAGTGAGGGTTTGGGATGCTACATCAGTTTCTCATTTCTGCCAACCCTTGGGTAAAATGCCACTGAGCTATCAAACTCCCGTTGCATATGGTGGCATTCTGCTTACTACGAAGACCCTTTCAGTTTCCTCTCAGTCTCCTAGGGCTTGGCCAGTGTCTGCTGGGATCACCTTCCATGGGGCTGCAAAAGCCTTTGTTCAGGTTGGCTTAGGAAAGAATTCCAAACCTTAGAGTACCCTGTATCACGAATAAGAAAGAAAGCATGTCACTTCATTTCTTTGCTTCATCCAGTTTCCCCTGTGGCAGTAACAAATGAAGGCAATTAAGATAGTAAACCCTTGCATAAAGACAAGTCAATCAGAAAGTCTGCATCTGACATTGTGTACAGAGAGGGAAAACAGCTATAGGTTCTGTACTCGTATGCAAGGAGATACAAGTAAATCAATGTCAGGTTACCCAGCAGCTCACTGAGTGTCCTGATAAATGGTCTCGATGGGGAAGAGCACCTATAGCAGTTTGGAAGATCCTAGCCCGTGATTCTTCTTTTTCACACAATTGGCAAATGGTTTCTGTCTGGTGCTTCATTATTTAACAAGGAAAGGTTCCAAGTCTCTTGCTTAGAAATCACATTAGCTTGCTTTTCTCTTCAAGTTTTAGTGTGGACATTTTTTATTTTTTATTTTTTTGGTTTTGGTTTTTTGAGACAGGGTTTCTCTATGTAGCCCTGGTTGTCCTGGAACTTACTTTGTAGACCAAGCTGGCCTCGAACTCAGAAATCCGCCTGCCTCTGCCTCCGGAGTGCTGGGATTAAAGGCGTGTGCCACCACGCCCAGCCTTAGTGTGGACATTTTTATTGGAGAATATAACACATATACATAAAAATCACATGAAACAAATGCTTGACTTAATAAACAAAGTGTATTAGTCAGGGTTCTCTAGAGTCACAGAACTTATGGGTAGTCTCTATATAGTAAGAGAATTTGTTGATGACTTACAGTCTGTAGTCCAACTCCCCAACAATGGTCAGCAGCAGCTGTGAATGGAAGTCCAAGGATCTAGCAGTTGCTCAGACTCACCAGACAAGCAGGCAAAGAAGAGAGAGTCCATCTTCCTTCTTTCAATGTCCTTATGTAGGTCTCCAGCAGGTGTGGCCCAGATTAAAGGTGTGTGTCACCACGCCTTTAATCCCAGATGACCTTGAACTCAGAGATCTCCCTTTCTTAATCTTCTAGGATTCATACCCACTATGCCTCAAGATCTCCATGCCAAGATCCAGGTCAGAAACTTGTATCTCTCAGCCTCCAGATTAGGATCACAAGTGAGCCTTCCAATTCTGGATTGTAGTTCAATCTAGATGTAGTCAAATTGACAACCAGGAATGGCCACCACAGCAAGCAAGCAGCCATGGTGAAGATCAAGAAACCAAGGAGCCTGGTCTACTTCCACACCATGATCTACTTTACCTTTGTGGCTAATGTTGTTTAGTCTGTTTTAAAATTATAGATTCACATGTAGGCATTTACACTTCAATTGTTGTGGGAAGCCACATGTGCCGTTGCAGAGTGGTGCTGACTACTGCTGGCCACCACACATAAGTTTGGACAAACAACGAATGTGTACATATGCAGTAAAGTTTTTTGCAAAGACACTGCCTGGCCCGGGCATGATAGTTAGGCTTTGAGAGTATAACCAATCATATGTGAGACATGCAAATGAGGTATGATAATGAGGCTCTGTGAGGTACAGAGAGAGAGAGTAGCCAATCAGATGAGGAACATGCAAATGAGGCTTAGTGCATAACCAATCCGGGTGTGAGACACGCCTCTCCTAGGCCTATATAAGCAGCACCAGTTCTGGGCTCGGGGTCTCTTTGCCTCTGTAATCAAGCTATCCCAATAAACATGTGCAGAAGGATCCTGTTGCAGCGTCGTTCTTGCTGGTCGAGTCCGGCGTGCGCAAGAAATTGTCTTACTTGAGGGGCTTTATGTGAATTGAACCATTTGTTGGGCGTGTGGCATCTTTTGCCAATATTGTAAACCTAGGGTTACTTAGGCAGTTTTTCATAGGTGCAGATCCTAAACAATCAGCAGTACCCAGCATTTTATTGTAAAAGTTATCAGAATTGATCTACTCCTTTTGATGGACCTCTGAGATTTCCTTTCAGGCTATGATGCTGATATAAACTCTTATAACATAAGTATTTATTTCCTACTTCTGCTATGACACACCATCAGAAATTAAGTGGTTTCAAACAACACAAATTTATTACCTTATTGTTCTGAAGGTCAGAAATCTCAAATGCATTTTTAGAGATGTGCACCCCTTGCAGGTTCTCAGAGGAGAGTGCATTTCCTTCCACAAACCCTTGACTTCTCTGCTTCTTCCAGTTCTATTCTATCATTTAACGTAACAAGTTCATTGGGTCATCCTTGGAAGGCTGTGCCCTGGTACACATGTGTCCTCCTTTGTATAGGACAGCTATTTAAGTCAAGCTCTTTCCATTGTGACAGACTGGGATGTTGTTTCTTATATTTTCCTACTATGTGTCTTGGGTTTGACTCTACAACCTCCTCTATCAATACTTAAATAGAAGCGACATGAGCAAAAATGGAACGATGTTTGCATAGATGGCTTGCCCACTAACATTCCAACAACAATCTACCAGGAGTGTGAAGTGCCTTGCAGAGCTGTTGATATAAAAGGCTACAGTTTGAGAGAAGGTATCCCTCTGGATACAGATGATGAAGGAGACAAAAAAAAATGCTTTAATTTATAGATTCCATTCAATCTGTAAGGTCAATATGAAGAGAAAATATTTTTCCAATGTATGAATATGGTATGTATCTCCAGTTTTGTTTTTAATGTAGCATGTTGTGGTCTCTTCATCAGGGTATACTACTCACATTTGGTGTATTTATTCTTAGGTACCGGTCTTAGTTAGGATTTCTTTTCCTGTAATAAAAGACTCTGAATGAAATAAATGTGAGGAAGAATGTATTTATTTCACCTTACATTCACTGGTAACAGTACATCTCTGAGTAAAGTCCAGGGCTGGAGGCTGGACATAGAGAAAGGTATAGCCGCCAGCAGCCACAGGTTACTGGGTTCCTGAAAGGAAAGCTGGGAATGGATGGGAAGGATGGCAAGAGAAATAATGAGCCAAGACAAAGGTCTCTGATCAAGGCTCAACTTTAATTCTTGAGTCTGATTTTTAAATGGGGGAACCCATTCCCCAATTTGCCAGGATCTTGTCAGGAAAGCAAACTCAGCTGCTCAGCAGGTAGTGGCTTCTTGGGGGAAGCTGCAGATGTGGAAGGACAATAGACTTCACTAGGTCAGAAGACTCCACCCTGGGTGGGCTAGCCAACTGTGGCAGACAAGGTCTGATTCAGCCCGCTCAAGGCTGGGGAAGGACACAATTCCTCCCTTTTTATTTATTAAAAATTAGCTGGACTAGGGCATAAGATTTACTTATGCTCCATGGTCCTGCCTGGGAATTATGGTGGCTGGTGGCTGCACCTGCCTTAGGACTGAGCCTAGACTCTCTCCTACCCATCCCAGAGGATGTGCACAGCTTGCTTGTGTTTATTTGCACAAACACGGCCGTTTAGCATTTATTACGAACAAACACGACCTCTTGGCACATGCCTCTGTCTTAGGTTGAGAAGAGTCAGAGAATAATCAGTTGACCATCTTTGACTGCTGGCCCTCATATCACACCTTTTTTTCCATTCTGACGAAAGCCACAATATGCACTCAATGCATTTCTTCATAGCCATGAATAACTGCCATAACTGAGCTTTGCTGAAGGAGAGCCTTCACAATTGGAATCATACTTACTAGAAGACTCAGGGTCTGTGTCCCCTTGATGAACCAATATTTCAGTCAGCCACTGGGCTCCATCTTCTTTTTGTGAAAAAACACAGACAGAACCTCTGCCCCATATTAAAACGGGATCTGGACCATTTCATGTATTAGTTAGGGGGTCCTGCCATTTAACCATGGCATATGAGCTGGAAGTGACTGGATGCCTATGGCGATCCACTGCAGGCTGAGTTTTAATATCAGTTTGCAAAAAATTAAAACAAATAAAACAAAGGCAAGCCGTGCTTTTGGTGACCTTAGAGGTATAATTCCCCCTTTTTTGTTTTTTAAGAAGATACTGTTTTAAAGTTCCATAATATCTTGTCCTTGAGAATTATAAGGAGTCCCAGTAATGTGGGTAACATTAAATTGTTGTCAAAACATCTCAAATGCTTGAATGTAATAGCCAGTTTCGTTAACTGTTTTAATCTGATTTGAAACACCAAGCATAGAAAAATAGTGCAGGTGTAAGACCCCCTTTCGGGGACCCCCACTCTAGTCTCGGGAGTGTGAGAGCACCCAAAGAAACACGAGGACCCACTCGCTGTAATTACATGAGGACGTTTAATTACGGAGCTCCGGACAGGCATGAATCCCACACAGGAGATAACAGATGCCGGCCCCGAGGCTCAAAAGCCAGGGGCTTTTATGGGGTAAGGGGCTTAGGGGTGTGGAATTCAGCATAGTGACACACTATTGGCTTATTCAAACATTAACAGAAAGAACACAGTGCATCAGGACTTTGTTCCTGTGGGCTGGGGGCTTATCTTTGTTCACATAACAACCAGTTGATGTATATGACTTTACTCAGCGCCAAGGGGTAACAGAAAGGAGGTTCCGGCCAGATGGTGTGAACTTAGATAATGTAGCCCCATTTGTCCTTGAATACCTTTTCATCTTTACAGCCAAGTTGTTCTTAGGAATGCCTTATCAACAGCCCTGCCTTGGCCTGCCTGGGGGCTTGTTCTGCTTTGTTCTCAGTCCCAGACGGGGCAGTGGGCTCTTAAACAACTCACAAGTTACAATATTTTATCTTCCTTCACAGGCAATGACCAGTTACATTTTTAGTTGCTTCTCCTGTTAAGTCAATTGCAACTAAAAAGCCTGAAAAGGTACCAATAGTCACATGTGCATATTTTATTTTTCTAAAATCAGAAATATGAGTATCCATTTGCAATAATTGATTAAGTATAAGTCCTCAAGAATCAACACCATTATGTGGAACAGGTAGAAATTGAGGCTACTGAGAACAAGTCTTTATAATTTGACACGCATGTTCTCTAAGAATACCAAATTATTATCTCAAGCCATTACTATTTTGATGATGTAAAGAATGAGATTGTATGGCCAATTGTTCTTGTGTAAGGCCTATAATCTGCCTGGGGTACAAATCTGCTGTGGCATTGCCTTAAGGGGTCTTGTCCAGGCAGTCCAGGATGAGTTCTTTTTTTGTTTATTTGTTTGTTTTTGTTTGTTTGTTTAATTAGGTATTTTCTTCATTTACATTTCCACAGGATGAGTTCTTAAATGTCCAAGGACAGTCCTTTAAAGGAACAGTACTTTCTCTTAACTTGAGTTGTATATGCATAAACCATTGCTAAATTTGAGAATTTGCAGTATCTAAAAACGGAACAACTTCAAGCAATTGTAAGCCCTGAATATATATATATAGGCTATCAGTATACAAATTAAAAGCTTGATTTTAACACTTTAAAAACAGTGACTACAGTACATAGTTCAATTATTTGTGCTGAATTAGAGGGAACCTCACGAGAATAAACATATTAATTATCCGATCACATATACTTCTCTTTCATAGAAGGGCTGTTTATAAATACAGTAGATGCATTCTTTATGGGATGCATGCATAAATTTACAGGAAATACAAAAGCATGCATAGAGGCAAATTTTAACAACTTGTTTTTTGGATAATGATCATCAATTTTGCCTAAAAAGTTTGCTATGCAATATGCCAAATATCAGTATTCTTTAATAACCAGGTGTTTGAAACAAGGACTAGATGTCTCGTCAGGTTTTTAAGACATTCTTTCCAAAATACCTTCATGATTCTATCCTACAATTTTTTATTAACACCACAACAGCTTCATTATAGGATGTTAAAACTTTACTTGGAGATGAAGAAAGATGAATCCACATTAATGCTCTCTTTTCCAAAGAATTGCTGTTGGGCGCATTGAGTAACAATAACTAAAATAAGCAGTTAACATTTGATTACAGAGGTTTCCTTAAAAATAATCTCCCGGAGGCGAGGCCCCCAAAACTTCCTAAAGCAGGGTTTGCAAAACAAAAGAAATGCCACACATGCCCTAGGAGAGCTCTGAAAGCCAATTCCCATCTCTCTCTCTCTCTCTCTCTCTCTCTCTCTCTCTCTCTCTCTCTCTCTCTCTCTCCCTCCCTCTCTCTCTCTCTCTCCCTCCCTCTCTCTCTCTCTCTCTGTCACACACTCATCATTTTTATATCTAGCATATTTCTTTTTGTTGTTGTTGTTGCTTGTTTACTCTTTTTATTTTATTTTAAGCCCTACTCCTCTCACCTGATGCAGTTCTTGACTGCGGAAAATGCCTGTTTAGAATTTTCCAGTCCCATTTTCCACTGTCAACCCCTAGCTGATATCAGCGATGGGCCGACAGTGACTCAGTCTAGCCTGTATCCTTTTTGCACTCTTGCAACCAACAGCCTTCAAAAGATGAAATTTATAGCGTTAACATTAATGCTGTATATTGGTTACCATCATGTGGGATACCATCTTCTTCCGTTTTCTGTGGAGCTCCACCAAGACAGTGTCCCTCAGTTGGTCTTTCTGTATTCAGGTCCCTCGTTCGTGTGGCCCCTGTAGCTGCCAGTGGCCACAGGTTACTGGGTTCCTGAAAGGAAAGTTGGGGATAGATGGGGAGGATGACAAGGGAAATAACGAGCCAAGACAAAGTTCTCTGATCAAGACCCATCTCCCATTTTACCAGGATCTCATCAGGAAGGCGAGCTCAGCTGCTCAGCAGTTAGTGGCTTCTTGCAGGAAGCTGCAGATGTGGCAGGACAATAGACTTCACCTAGTTTGGAAGAGTCCACCTTAGGTTGGCTAACTGACTGTGGCTAACATGGTCTGTCGCAGCCCACTCAAGGCTGGGGGAGGGCACAGAAAGGGCCATTAGGGAGTGCTGCTAACAGGCCTGATCATCCTGGCTGGCTCATTCTGGTTTCTTATATCCTCAGGACACCTACCCAGGGGTAGAACCACCCACAGTTACCTGAGTCCTTCCTCATCAATCAGCAATCAAGAAAATGACCTTATAGATTTATCTACAGGTCAATCCTATGGCAGAATGTTTTAAAATAAAAGTCCCACTTCCTACCTGTGCCCAGTTGACATAAATCTAATCAGCAAAGTATGGGGGTGGTGTGTGGGGGGAGGTGGTGTTAAATACTATTAGGCATTTGTGCAGATTTTCTAGCTTTTTTGGGGTGATATTAAAATATAATTTTTGAAACCTTCACTCCATCTATTTAAGACTCATTTCTGCATTTTATTTTCCTCTTGTTCTATTTGAATGCTCAACACATCTAACTTTGTTGGATATACTGCTAAACGTGTTTTTAACTTGGCACATAAATTGTGTAGACATATGGGATGCCTTGTAATTTTTAATACACATTTCACCATATAATGTTCACACCAGAGTGTGTATAAACACCTATAGCTCCTTAAATATTTATTCTTTGTGGTGAGAATATTCAAATTTTTCTTGCATCTTCTCTGGAACATACATACAGTGCTTTGCTCTCTAAGTCTGTAGGCTTGAGCTGCTGGTTCCACGTTCTAACTTTGATGGCTTTCTTTGTTGTTGTTTTGGTTCTTTGCTTGCTCTTACTTTGAGACAGTCTTAGTCTGCAGCCCCAGTAGGCCTCAAGCTCTACTGCCTTCACCTTCTGAGCTCTCTGGATTACACAGGTGAGCCACCATACCTAGCTTTCATATTGATTTTATTAGCAACTTTGCCAACCCATTATAGTTTATATAGAAAATCTTTTGAAATTTTATTCTTTGCACATTTCTATTTCTTCTGAACAGTAGCTTGTTGCTTTCTATCATTTGTTTTTTTGCGGTAGCTATCTCTGGTGTGTTCAACAAATCTCCATGGGTCTCCCTCCCATTGACAACAGAGCCCACTTTCTTGCTTTAGTCACAGAAGGTTTGGCCTCGTAACTTGCGGTACCCAGTGGCACACATTGTGAAAGGCTGGAATACGTTTGAGCAATCTGGCTTGTTATTGGGCTCCTGAGTCATTATAAGAATATGCCTCAAATTAGTTCCAAAAGAGTTGAAACCAAAACTGTTCAAACACTGGTGGCACTGGCATAAGGCAAGAGGCATCCTGACAACATTCTAGCTGACTGGGCAGCCTGCGGGGATGAGGAAATGCTTTCGCTGACATTACATAGCTATGTTTTGTGACTGAGTGCTAGACAACACTATGGGACATTAGCTGACCTACACGGTTTGTGATAAAGGCAACTTTCTTAACTTGGTCCCTGCTAATCATACTCATGTGTTTTATAAAATGAAGATAATCACTATTTACATATTTGCTTTAATGGTTAAAAAAACCTATTTTATTTTGTGCCCTGTGTGCATGTGAGCACAATAACACCACAGCTTGCATGTGGACATTGGAGGACAACTTGTCAGGATCAGGTTTCTCCCATCATGTGGGTCCAGGGATCAAGCATAATCCTTGGGCTTAGTGATACTCACCTTTACCCTCTGATCCATCTAACTGGCCCTTAATTTTTAGAAGATATTTAGGTGTGTATGTGTGTCTTTCTGCATGCTTGCCTGTGCATCATGTGTGTATAGTGCCACTAGAGGTCACAGGGGGTGTTGAGTTCTGTGGAACCAGAATGGCCGTGCTGGGAACCAGCCTGGGTCCTCTGAAAGAACAGCCATTGCTCTCGGTCACTGAGCCATCGCTCCAGCATCCTTAATGTTGTTTTTGGTTTTGTAACACAAAAGCACATTGAGCTCTTTTCAGATGCTTTTGCTGCATCTAAGACCATCATACAAATTTTCAAATACTAATAAGGAAAATTACATTGGTTTTTATTCTGGGCATAAACTAAACTGAGCCATTATCACATATTAAAAATCACCTGTATGTGTGCCATTATACTTGAAATATTTACTATATTTTCAAATTTGGTTTGCTAGCATTTAATTTAGGATTATTGTATCTAACACATTTTCATAAAATGTATTCTTTTCATACTGTTCTTTGAGGCAACAAAACTAAAGCAGCCTCACAGATTGCAGACTCTGCCTTACGTGTAGCGCTACTGTTGTTTAATACCATTTCAAAGTATTATTTAACTCTCCATCAAGTAGAGTTTTCAATAGAAAGTTTATTTCCTCGGTAGCTAAGCTTAATGGTTCTAGGACTATCATTTTTCCTTTTTGTATTTTTGATAAGTCAGTTTTAAAGAAAATTTTGTAGTTCATCTAAGTTTCAAGTTTTGACAGAATTATTCTTCATATATTTTCACTTCACTATTTGTAGGATCTGTAGCAATGCCCCATATTTCATCCTTGACATTATTTTCTTCCCTTTTATTCTTGATTAGTCTCACCAGTTTATTAGCATTTGGGCTTAAAAAGCAAACTTTTAAACATCTGTTGGTCTTGAAGCCCAAGCACAAACAATAGCTAGCAGCCCAGGACTCTACTTGGTATGGGACACATACACACACACACACACACACACACACACACACACACACACCAGGCAATCCTTTATGATCCTCACCTGCATCAAGCTGTGCACACTCCATTCCAAACAGTGCAGTAAGTTCCCCCTTCTCTTAACCACCACTTAGATTCCTGTCAGTTGCACTACAGTTATATACAGGCATTGGAGGCCAGGAGGCAGGCCATGGCTTAAACTGGTTTTGTGTGCATATGCAATAGGGCAAACTGTGCCCTCTAAATCAGCTTTTAGGGAGGCCCACCCCCTACTGCCATTGCACCTATGCACAATTGGACACGTGTTTGTGTGGTTGAGGGAGAATTTGCAATTCGGAACCATTTTGGGGATCGGGGTTAGAAGTGTCCTTGGTAGAGGTGTGGTTTTGTTGGAGGGGGTGTGTCACAAAAGATTTTGAGGTTTCAAAGTCATCAACATTCCCAGTTAGCTCTCTTTGCCTTGTGCTTGTGTGTCAGATATAAGCTCTCAGCTACTACTCTACTGCTAGGCCTGCATGTTTGCTGCCACATGCTCTGCCATGATGATGGACTCTCTGAAAATGTAAACAAGCCCCCAAACGCCTTCTTTCATAAGTTGCCTTGGTCATGGTGTCTCTTCACAGCAATCGAACAGTAACTAATAAAATACGCTTAACGTTAGATGCATTCAGGAAGGAGTATGCACACCGAACAAAGTCTTCTGTAATCTAAGTCTGTCAAGCAAGAGAAGCACCCAAACTATGCCACCTGGAAACCGGGCCTTTTAAATCTTAAAGCCTATAGTAAAGCTGTCCTGGACAAAAACCTGGAGGCCCCAGGATTGCTCTGAAGAAAGTTATCTTGCAATTTTTAAAATCTCTGTGCACCTTTACCTCACTGTTAAGATGCCAAGAACCTGGAAACACTTGGACCAGACTCCCAACTACTGATATCAATCCTACAGTATGTCTATGTCATCCTATAGTATGTCTATAATCTGTCATCCTACAGTATATCTATAATCCATCTGCTTTCCGCACCCTCATCTTTAACTGTCTGTTTTCACTTACTCTGCTCTTCTCTATAAAAACATGTGAGGGGGTTGCACGGTCTTCAGTCTTCATCCTATTTTCTGCTAGAAGTGTTTATAGTTACAGTAACGTTAATGAGTGCTGCAATAGCTTTATCTAGACTGCTCTATGAAGAGTTTATTATTTCAAAATAAAATACATCTACAAAAGCACATACTGGAATGCCATGCAACTGTACAAATTGAGTATTAGTATATAAATAGAACCAGGAAACATTGTAAAGGAAAATGTGTGTATGAATCACTTCTACCTTTGGTGAAAACGGGGTGGAATGGGATGAGTTTGGGTGAAATGGTGGCTTCTTGTAAAATATACTTTGAGTCTCAGAGCCACTTACTCTGAGCCAATATCATCTTATATAATTACAAAGTGATTTAAGAGTCACAAGTCTGTGTGTTACAACTCACCTGTAACTTAAGCAAGCATTGTTTCCTGAACTCAAACGACTTAAATAGGGATGAGGGGCAGCTCAAGCATCCACAGAAAGGCTTTCAACAGTTTCAGCTGTGATTTTATTCTCTCACTTAACATCACAAACAAAAGGACGTCACATCTCACACTATTGCTTTTACATGAAATTCAAATGCTTGATGCAAAAGAGACAAAAATTTAAGTTACCAACTGGTGCTTTCCCTCCAGGGAACACTACAACTTAAATATTTGTCAGTACTTTTAACAAAACATAGAACTACTCTACCAACGTCAATGTGGTTGTTGGGTCCTACCTCCACTACATTTAAACTTTTATCTCATCAAAAATTGGAGACAGAAAACAAAAATACACATCATGATCTTTCTCAGAGTGTGAAAGAGCCATCTTCATTTAAAAGCCATTTGTGTGGAGAGGCAGTACACATGAACGTGACGACAAAGCCTCCCCAGATGCACCATCCTTTGTGGATTAGAGTAGAGCACCTGTGCTGGGGATGCAGCTGTGGCCCCCAGTTATGAGCACAATAATAAACCATCACCTTCCTAGGCAAAGCTCCATCTTCTATGCTGTTGCTCCCCTCTGCTGCAGAAATGAAGAGCTGCTTTTCACACCCAAGAAATTGTTTTTCTTTGAGCAAAACCTGTAATCAAAATCCCTTTTGCTGAATATTCTCAAGGGACAGAATGATATGAATGATGGCTAACACTGAGGGAAGAATAAACGCTGCATACATTTCCATAAAAAGTAACACAAATCTAAGTAGCTATAAAATAGAAAGGAAGAATAAACAGGGAAGAAATTTTTTAGAAAAACAGTCTGAGTTTTGAACTATAAATGGTGCTAGTTCATTTTTATACCTACCTGTACTGTTACATTTATTTACAAAGAGCCTGGTCTAGGATCCATGATACCCAAGTGTCTCCCATGTTTAAAAGATTGTCTTTCAGAGCATCTCAACTGTTAAATGTTGTGGTTCTATTCTTATGCTGCTCTTGTCACTGGTGAAATATTTTCATCGTCACATGTACAAGAATCCATCTCCACATCGATTCTACTGGATTTAATCTAAAATAACGTAACTTTCTTGTACTTCAATGCCATTACTACCAATTGCTACATTGTAATTTTACAAGTCCTAGACACAGGGGAGCATCTAAACATGCGTTTTAAAACTGCATGAAGTTCTGATGTCTGCTGCAAGTAAGGGAACCATTCTAGTATACAACTAGTGACAGTCAAGCTCCCAGAAGATCAGAACTTTGAAGCTGGAATTGGCTAACACATCAGTTCACTATATAATTATCTGAAATGGCTAATGATAATTTTAACAAATAAACAAACAAACAAAAAAAAACAAACAATATCTGTAATGTACAAAGGAGGATTTAAGGACTGTGACATTAACCAAACCATGACAATATGTTCTTAACATCATTAGAGATTTTTTTCTGCCAGAAAATAATTACTTATTATTATTATTATTACTTCCTCTTTCATACTTCAAGTATGCTTTTTGTTACATATGCTGATAAAGAGTTAAATCAGTTCAAGATCTAGGCTGCTCAAAGATTAAAATACATGCATAAGTACTTTTAGCACAAAAGTTAAAGACTAACACAGCTGCTTTCCATGGAGGACTTCACACTATAATACAGTGGACAACAATGGTAACCATGGGCTCCTTGTTAGGGTTTTGGTACACAATGCATCCTAAAACCTGGGTGACAAAAGATTTCTCAAAAATGAAATTACTGTATTACCAGGGTCAACAAGTCCCCTATAAGAAATCAATTATTAAATTCCTATAATACTGAAAAGCTGAATCCTTTCTAGTATTATAAAACAAAGCTACTTTTAAAAAAAGTTTTATCTTCCTTAAGGAAAAGCAATTTGAACCCATGCTCTGCAACACAGTGCTATACAACACTCCAGCTGTGGCTCTCTGATGGGACATCCGTACTGCACATGACTTTCTCATGCTTGCTCTCTCCCCCCAACCCCACAAGTGGGAAGACAGGCTTGACAGAAAACATGAACAAATTGTGAGAAAACAGCAAACTTTCCGCTATCACACAAGCTAGTCTTTAAATACCTGATATTAAAAGATGTGCAAAACAGCACCATGTTTTAGGTTAACCTATCATGTTGTAGACTGGTTTCCACGGGACGTACTCAGTGCTTCTAAGTCCAATCATCTTTCTTATCTTTAGGCTCTTTTTGTTTTGCTCTGAGAACAAATTGCTAAAGCATGCCAAGAGGAAACCACCCCATTAGAATCCCCTCACATAGAATCCTCGACAATACTTGCTGCCCTCCTGAGACTTTGGAGAATAAAGCTATACAAAAATGCACAGTCATGATCCAGGCTATGGTAGCATGTCCCAGCCCACTAACCCAGGTCCCTACAATATTACCCAGAAACACCAGAGTCAAATCAAGGGCAAGCAAAAGTGAACAGCAGGTCAAACACACCAATGATAGGGAACAGATGTCTAAAAAGCTCTCGGTTTTCTTCTTGTGTAAGTTTCAAAGACAGTTTTATCGAAAAAGAAACTATGTTTCAAATGCAGTCCAGATTTTCTCAGCAGAGGCACCTCCTTTCTAAACACACAGGCGGGGTTCTCCCAGGGGGCTCTGAGGAAGGTTCCTTCTACAGCTGATAAAAACAAATACTGACCTGGAGTAAATGCCTAGACTCCTTAGGATAAAACCTCCCACACGGGCTACTTATAAGTAAGAAGCAGCCATCAGTACTGCCACGTCTCGGTTCTTTAGTCAGTGACCAGAAAAATCAAAAGGAAGCCATGATTGTCCACCTTCCCTGACAGAGTCATGTGCCCTCTGCTCCAAGGACAGGACATCTTGACAAGAGCTAAAGACACAAAGAAAGCCTCAGAGGGCACCCTGTGCTGATTTGCCTAGAAATAAAAAGACAAAGGGCATTCAAAAGCCACTTCCAGAGCAAACAATGACCCTGCAGAATTTTCAAAAAGACACCAGCTTGGGAGCACCACACATAAAATGACAACAGACTTGTGCACATTGTGATCAATTGGCTAACTATAAATATACCTGATTTATACTTTTAAACTAACAGGCTAAGACCCAAGTTCCAAACTGTAGTTCATGTACCTCCGGAAGGGCTCTTTGGAAGGGTAAGGGACCTTTGGAGAACAGTGTATAAACAACTGTAAACATACACTGATTGTCCGCTAGCTTTCTTAAATAGAGTTTCTGAAGTATTTTTGTAGGAAATTATATGAGTGTAGTTAATCAGATAATTTCTATAATAACATATAAATTCTGTTGTGTGTGCAAAATGTGGTAGAAAGTGAAGATACACGGATGGTTCATGTTTTCAAAGTGAGCACAGCATTGCAATCCATCAAGAGTCCTTTGATCCGCTCGTGAAACTTCTCTCTGTACAAGTTGAAGTACATAATGCTTTCTGGCTCTTCCTCAAGCCAAAACTTGTCAAATTCATAGACAAGGTAACCTGCAAGTAAAAACACACAAATACATGTCCACAGGAGTAAAATCATCTATTTAGACCATCTTCAGAAAGTATATACGCATCTTGGGTCAGGGAGACAGCTTGGTGAATAAGGCTGCTTGTCACACCAGCCAGACAATCTGAGTTCAAATATAGACAGTAATGTTTAAAGTGCACTTAGAGATCATCTTCCATTATTCTCTTGGATAGCAAAGATCTTAAACAATAAAATGATAAGCATAAACTCTGTATTCAGAGGCATTAGGTTAAAAGCTCTATATTCTGCCTCGCTGAGTGTTAGAATTGCTCTTGGTCAGGTCTGGTTCTGACCCCGATACTCACAGTAAAACTGGTGGAAGTGCTCCATCGTTGGTACCCCAGGGACAAAGTTGTAGAGGTGAAGCTTCAGGGCCTCGCTCTTCAGTAAGCTATAAGCCATCTCTGTAAGGTTGATTCCAACTATTGCATAAGAATACCTACGTCAGAAACATTGCCAGTTACACAGCTAGCTGACGCTCGTAACAGCTTACAGCATGTAAAGAGCTCATTAGTCCACTCCAAACTGTCTCTACTGCACTCCTGACACAGGGCCTACTTTGCAGTAACCTCTCTGAACTCAGACAGTGAGAAAGATCAAAGTGCTTGTTGTTTTGTTTTGTTTGTTTGTTTGTTTTCAAGACAGGGTTTCTCAGTAGCCCTGGCTGTCCTGGAACTTACTCTGTAGACCAGGCTGGCCTTGAACTCACAAATCTGCCTGCCTCTGCCTCCCAAGTGCTGGGATTAAAGGCGTGCGCCACCACCGCCCCGCAAAGTGCTTGTTTTTTTGAAGACTGTTGTTTTCTGAATAGAAGCTAAGAAGTAAAAATAAAAGTTCTGACTGCAACATTTAAATACAATGAGGGACACCCATATACACCATGCTTTATTGTTCTAGTTATTATATACAAAGCAATATAAAGCTAATAACAAGGGCTCAATTTGCATTTTCTTTACTATTTTCAAAGCTAACTCAGATTTTCCTAAGTTTCTCCTTCTACTTTGAAATAGTCCTTGAAAAAAAAAAATGAGCCCTTATCTTTGTTTTATAAACTACATCATGTGATAAAATTTATTTTGGAATACATAGAACACTTATGATCATTTTTCCTTAAAATAGTTTATATTATCCTTTCTGCAGTTTCAATCATTAAAATAACATCATTTTAGGATACATTTTGAAATATACAGTCATTTTCACTTCAAGAGTCTAGTTTTTTTGTTTGCCCAGCTTACCCTAATTTGGGGTGATTTGAGCGGGAGAGAATCTGATGCGCTTCGCTGGTGTAGTTTTCACTGAAATACCTAAACAAGTCAAGGGAAATGATGAAGCGAGATGTCCCACCAAAAGCAGGGTAAATACTTCAGAGCAGGCACGTGCACTGTCAGACCGTGCCCTCGCTGCCACAGCTCCACCATCTCCACCTCAAGGCACCTGATGGCACCTGATTAAATAAGGACCACAGACAGACTGGCTCTTGGCAAGACCATTTCAGCAGAGAAATCACCTACAAAGGGATGTCCTATTTGCTTACAAAAGAACAGTTCTGAAATCTGCCAACTCTCATCCTGTCCAATACGAAAGTGCAGCTGCCGGGCCACTCTCCTCACTGTCTGTCCTCTCTGCCACGCTAGAGTGCGCGCTTGTAACACACTGCTGACAAGCAGATCATCACTAATGGACGTGGATGCTGGCCATCTTCACATCAGCCTATGCTCTAAATACAGTGAAGAAACTGCAGGTCATCAGAGGTACACCAAGACCCCTCCGCACAGTCTAGAGTCAGACTCTGTCACGTTACCCCAGGCTCAGTAGGAGTCTCTTCCAGTGGAGGCAGGGAAGTCACTTACTGTGTGATTTATCTTTAGGAAGCAGAACTACATAGAACTATTAAGCTTTAGGCATTGCCAAAACATGCATGCTTTTATAATTTAAAATAGCATAGATCTTGAAATCTCATTATGGCATATCCTTTCCCCAACAGCTTTACCCACATTGACCTAAACAATTTTCTCAGCATTAGTTTAGTTCAATTCAGATTTTTTTCACATTAAAAATTATCCAAAAAAAAAAAAACCTACTGGCTTCCCATTCTCAACATCAGTTACAATTTGTAAGTCACGATCACAGATAAACTCAAACACGATGGTGTATACACCTGTATAGCTATCTAGCAGAGTGGCTCCAACCATAAAAGTGTTTCATTGCTACTTCAGAACTGTAATTTTACTATTGTTATAAATCATAATGTAAATATCTGATATGCTGCCCCCAAAGGGGTCACAGTCCACAAGTAGAGAACCACTGGTATAAGAACTTGATCTTCCTCTTGCTTACTGGAAGAGTGCTGACTATCAGTTGTGATTTATATTGCATATCTGGGATTGCATGCATGTAGCCTAAATGCTGAGGGAACAGGCAGGTTGTTATAGCCTGGACTCAGGGTTCAGGTCAGGGCCAGAGGTAGTGAGGAGCATGTCACCTAACCTGGGTGTTGCCCCAAATGGAATCAGAGTCCACACAGTGGAAACAAGACGACAAAACCAGAAAGGGGTGGTCATGACTGTTAAGCAGATGTCAAAAGTGAGGCAGAAAGACACAGGAAGGGGAAGGCACTGGAAGTATACATACACACACAAACATGCACACATACACACACAAACATGCACACACACACACAGACATGCGCACACACACAGACAGTTGTGCACACACACACAGACATGCACACAAGAGACAAACTCGGCACACGTACGTGCATATGCACACGTGCACACACACAAACACACACAATGTCTTTGAATGTTGTCAACACACTAGCAAACATGCGCATTATACCTATGAAAACTTAAGAGTTAATATGAAGCAACTGCAGAATTTTGTTCAGCCAAGAAATAAGAAACTTTATTTTGACTTACACGAGATTGATCAGTCCGAGTATGCCCATGCCTCTGAAGTCTGTTTTGGGATCGTCACCTTGGAAACCAATGTCTGCCCACTGCTTGGAGATCCGGGCCGTCAACTTTTTCGTTGGCATCAGAAGACTCCAAAGCTGCACAAACATGCTTTTTTGTTACAAATAATAGTAATATTCTTGGTTTACTGGGACATTTTCCTTACCTTAGTTTATCTAATTCATAATTGAATACCTGAAGTTCAACAACCTTTATATGCAGATTCTAAGACCGACAAGGACTGTATTTAAAACACAGTGTATCTAGAATGACTGTTGTGAAGAATCATTTTTTAAAAGCAAATACCACAGTAATCTAGAGCAATGACCTGTGTCTAATAACCAATAAATGTATACTAACATTAAATTGTTTGGGAAGAGCAGTCTTGAATAAACAGACCCATATTAGGCTTGAATAGGCTATGCTGTAATGCTGGGTGGTTACTTTTTAATAAAAAGAGAGAGCGGGGAGGGAGGAAAGGAAAGGAATAAAGGAAAATTAATTCTGAGAGAGGGGATCATGGAATAATATTAATATAACTCAAGAGATAGGTGTGTGTAACTATTTCATAAAATTTTAATTTTTGAAAGAAAAAATAATTTAGTTTTAAATAAATAAAATCTTTACCACTTGTCTTAGTCAGGGTTTCTATTCCTGCACAAACATCATGACCAAGAAGCAAGTTGGGGAGGAAAGGGTTTATTCGGCTTACACTTCCACACTGCTGTTCATCACCAAGGAAGTCAGCACTGGAACTCAAGCAGGTCAGGAAGCAGGAGCCGATGCAGAGGTCATGGAGGGATGTTCTTTACTGGCTTGCTCAGCCTGCTTTCTTATAGAACCAAGACAACCAGCCCAGAGATGGCCCCACCCACAAGGGGCCTTTCCCCCTTGATCACTAATTGAGAAAATACCCCACAGCTGGATCTCATGGAGGCATTTCCTCAACTGAAGCTCCTTTCTCTGTGATAACTCCAGCTGTGTCAAGTTGACACACAAAACCAGCCAGTACAGAGGGACACATAGGGAGTCTACGTTAAAGCTGTATGAAATGTCATCAGGAAACCCCTGCTTCATGAACATGGTGAGGAGGGAGGAGACTGGAGAGGACTGAGGCAGGAGGGAGAGAGGGACAGAATGGAAAGAGAGAGTAAAAGTGTAAAAGAATGAAAGAAAACAGTTAAAACCACAGCTTTAATCCTCCTGCACAGTGTGAACTGTGCGGAAACAGGCAGGCAGGAGGCAGAGCTGTCCTGGCTCCAGAGAGTCAGCACGCACAGCAAGTCAGCCCAGCCCCCAGGCCTTGCAGTCTTTTCCTCCAGTGAAGGGTCACACTGCACAGCTCTTTCTCTAGCCTCAGCCTTTAGATGCCTGAAGCGGGCTGGTATAGACCAGGCCACCACTGAGGTGGGGCCACCAGCAGTGCAGCCTTCCTACTTGGCTGGCTCCTTTGTAAAGTGACAACTGCCCTGCTCTTCTGCCACCTGCCTAGAGGCTGAACCTGTTTTCCTGAGATTCCTGAATAAGCGGCCAGCCTGGTTAGTCAAGAAGCCTGGCATGGGGGGGGGGGTCTTCCCCCTTATAAGCATGGTCTCTTAATAAACTCTTGGGCCTTGATCAGAACCTTTGTCTTGGCTCTATTATTTCTCTCGACCATCTAGTTTCTCTCTTTTCAGCCCCAGCCTGCCTCCCTGGAGAACCCCGGTTCATATAAGCCGCAGGCCGGTTTGCTACATTAGATATGGGTGCGACTACAGCCTCACACACTTGCACAGCAGAAGCAGGAGACAGGAAGGTGCTCTCTCCTTTTCTTCCTGTGAATATGTTTTTAAAGATGCTTATCAACTAAGCTGGTGACCAACAATCTTTCCCTATTTATGAACTCTAACAAATGCTTCAATAGGCAAACAAGCAGGAAGGCAAGCGAGGCTGGAGAGTGCACCCAGCTCCCGCCCTGCACCCTGCGCCCTGCGCCAGGCTCACCTTGAGGAGCATCTTCTCGTGCTGTGCATTGGCAGAGTCATAGGGCTTTTTCCTCACATTTTCTACATCGTGGTAGAGCTGTTTATAGCCAGTTATCTGCAGTAAGCACGTCCGCATGCAGATCTGAAAACTGAAAGGGTAAAACCATTGTTTAAATCAGAATGTCTATCACAATAAAGCAAAGCCTGGGGGGGGGGGGCGTCACACATCTATTTAGGAAGTGGGTTTCCGCTTCTGACTTAACTCAAGGTGCACCGAAGAGCCTCCTTAAGCACCCAAGGCTGTGCAGAGCATCACTCGGGGCTGTGATAAAACAAGGCCTAGACAGCATGCACCGTGTGACTGACTCCATCACAAGACACCACTCAACATATTTTCTCTGAAATGTCCACACAGCCCAAATCTTTATTGTCACTTTGCAACATCTCTAATAATTTAAAGTGTATTCAAAACAACCCATGACAAGTTCTCTCAGTTTCCCCGAGTACAGTAGCTTGCTTTCCCTGGAGCTACATGCTTTTTACAGTGACTGTACTATAGTAACAGCACACTAACCTTTAGTTCTCAGCTAGAGCACTTCAAATTCTAATCCATCAACAGTTTGGAAGACCTTCAAGCCTCACCCTGTCTATGAAATGACCTTCAGACCAGTCTGCACAGCACCAACTCCCTGCTGGGGTTGTGGCCTCTTACCCCAAGGGTTCATTTCCTAACTGCTGTCACATCCCCAAAGCCACCCTTCACCTCCCTTACTTATGTATCAACTAATGTCATTTATTATAACACAGAAGACATCTAGCCTTCAGTGTACCGTTGCTCATCAGGGTGCCTAGCATCTGTTTGGCCAGCTACTTGGTGACTCTTACAGAACAAGAGTCCCCAGCCTACAGATGGGCAGTGCAGCCTGTGCATGAAGGACAGAGGACAGTGTAAGGACTCAGCAGAACATGTGACACACACAAGAGGGCTATGGGAGGGCCTGACCTGAACAGCAAAGAGACACCAAAACCTGAAGGGCAGGAAGGACAGCTGCCAGCTAATTATTTGACCTCAGGGATGGAGTGGGAGGGCCCAGCTTTGCGGCTGCAGCCTGTGCAGATATCAGCATTCTGGGCCTCAATGCTCAGGGGATAACAGAGCTGGGCTGTCTCACCCACTAGCCTTCCGCACCACAGTCCAACTGTGCAGGGCTCTGCAGAGCAGGCGACATCAGTCACAGAGGGAGTCAGCATACCTTGTGTCCTTCTCGGAGCAGATGTTCTTTTCCTTCATGATGTTCGCTATACACCTGTCCAGTTCACTCTGGGCAACTCGTGTTGCATTCTGTAGGACCTAGTGATGGAGATACATGAGAGAAGTCTCCAAGAGCTGATAGAGAAGTCTGTATTTGCAACTTTACAACTTTAAAATGCAAAAAGAAATCCTACTGACTTCAGACCTCCCCAAAGCTGGAGTCATCTAAGTCTTTGTGGATTTCTAAAAGCCTCCTACCCACACTCGTAAAAGTGATCATAATTAAACAACAAATGATGATGTCAGAAAAGAGGGGGAGGGGTGGCAAGGAGGCCCACATACCCAGGAGATAGAGTGGGTAAGAGGGAGAGTATTCTGGGAAACACTACAGATCTGTGAAATTGTCAAAAAAAGATGTTACAATCTTAAAATTAATTTTAAAAAGAGTAGCAACAGTCTCTAGGAGCTGTCTCTCTGTGCACCACCTGCTCACCTCCCAAGCCCACCCTTCTACCCCTGCCACTTCCAGCTCCCTAGCACCCACTGCTGGCTGCTTTTCTTCCTGCAGTGTGCGTGCCAGCACATTAAGGTGCTCTTTTTTTGAGGTCTGCTCTGGTCTGTCTGATAACACCCTCTATCTGTAGGAAACCTTGTTGAGTACACCCGTCTTAGATGATCATTTTGAGCTATCTCAGGCCACTCTTCTATTTCTGTATAAGTTTGCAGACTGAGCTTGTCAATGCCTTTGTCTTAGTCAGGGTTTCTATTCCTGCACAAACATCATGACCAAGAAGCAAGTTGGGGAGGAAAGGGTTTATTCAGCTTACACTTCCATACTGCTGTTCATCACCAAAGGAAGCCAGGACTGGAACTCAAGCAGGTCAGAAAGCAGGAGCTGATGCAGAGGCCATGGAGGGATGTTCTTTACTGGCTTGCTTTCCCTGGCTTGCTCAGCCGGCTCTCTTATAGAACCAAGACTACCAGCCCAGAGATGGCACCACCCACAAGGGGCCTTTCCCCCTTGATCACTAATTGAGAAAATGCCTTACAGTTGGATCTCATGGAGGCATTTCCTCAACTGAAGCTCCTTTCTCTGTGATAACTCCAGCTGTGTCAAGTTGACACAAAACTAGCCAGTACAGTTTTCCAATATATTCAATGAGATTTTCACTAAAACTTCACAAATTCATAGATCAATTTTCGAATTCATATTTAGAAACACTGAGTCTTTTAATTGATAAATATCAGGCTTTTTTTTCTTTTCAAAACTTTCTCCACAGGTTTAGAACTGAAAACTGTCTCACTAGAACTCTCTGGATGGTTTGCATCTGTCTGCTGCGGTAGCTGGCACTCCACTTTGATGATCCAAAAGTGCACTGCTAATACAGACAGAAGTGAGCAACCTGCTGCCAAATATTTCAGTCCACTTATTAATACATAGCAGTGGCCTCCAGGGACCCAGCACTGTCTACATCCTCAGACTACATCTCTGTTAATACATGTAGCTCTTTCTGGCCAACTATGTCTCAGGTTTTGTTTTTGTTTTGTTTTTCCTTGCTGACTGTGGTCCCCAAGATTTCAGTAAAATGCTGAATAGAAGCAGAGAAACTAATCATATCTGTCATGCTTCCAACTACAAGTGACTAAACCTTCAAAGTTTAATGTCTTCTGTGATGTCAGCTAGATTGTCCGCTGGCGACCTTTAATGGATTGTGGGATAGATTTTAATCATGAGCCGATTTTTCAGTACCTGTCGACTCTGTTACCGTGGTAATAGATGAAGTCCCTGAACTTAAACTTTAATCCTAACAGTGTCCTTTTATGTGTTTCTATGATCACTCAGCTCATGTTCTGTAAGAACTCTTGCATCACGTTCATAAAGGACACCGAGTTGTATTTTTTATTTATAGGTCTTTGGTTTTAGTGTGCACTCAAAAGGGGGGGGGTCTTCCCTCCATTTCCCAGGACTTTCTGTTAACAGTGGCACTGTTTCTTCTTCCATAAATGTTTGGTAAGAATTAAGCAAGGCTAGAGAGAGGCTCAATGGCAAAGAACACTACTTCTGCAGAGGACTGGGTTTGGTTTCCAGGACCTACCTGATGGCTCACAACCACCTGACAATCCAGCTCCAGAGAATCTGATGCCCTCTTCTTACCTCTGTGGGCAGCAGGTATGTACACAGCACAGACACAGTGCATACAGGCAAACACTCAAAAGCACAAGGGCCCAAACATCTATTAAAAGAGAACTAAATAGGCCAATGCTACAGAGTTTTACAATATTTTAAATTGGAGATTTTATTTCTTTTCTTGAATATATGGCAACCTAGATTCTTTTATTTTCATATTAGTTGACAAACTGCTTTCCACAAACTTTTCCCACTTCACAGAAACTACAGGGTTTCCCAGGATGAAGCTGCTCACAGAACCTGTGACCCAGGCTCTGGGGCCTTATGTTCTACCTTTCCTAAGACTGGGAATCTTGGCTTTCTCGCAGAATTCATCAGTGGCTAGAGGTGACTGACGCTACTAATCTTTTTAACGGATTGGCTTCTGAGCTTGTTGGCAATGCCCACGTTTGTCTATTTTACTAATTCATTGATTTTTCTGCCTTGTAACTTCTTCAGCTTACTTTTCAGGTTTCTAAAGGTACAAACAGATTGTACTGGTTTAGGCTTTTAAAGTTTGCTTTGGTGAGCTAAGCAAATGTAGATATGTTGTGTTTCCAGTTCAATTTTGTCTATTTCCCACCAAATTTTTCTTTGACCCATGGGACTACTACAGTATTTATAGTCCAGATACCACAAATTTTCACAGTTTAGCAGCCATTGGACAGAGCTATAAATAGGTCCAAGTCTGTAACTGAGGGAGTAAGATGTTTAACCAACAAAGAAGGCGGTTCAACTGTCCAACAGTCTACAACCCAACAGAACCATATATTGAGATTGCTGTCAGAGATAAGCATGCATACTCACCATTAGAAATGCAAAGTATTTAAATATGTACAAGGGTATCACGGATGCTTTCTCTCATATTCTTATAGTGTTCACTGGCTTAATTACATTATCATCAATATTATCAACATGCACTCTCTTATGTTGCCTTTCTAAAATGGTGATACAGGTATTGATGAGGGGACAAGCAATAAATAAAATAGAAAGTAATAAAATCAAAACAATTTCCAGACTTCTTTTCATGTAGTAAAATACTGAGATAGTCAATGGAAATCCACAACATCAGAATAATATTATTCTCTTGAAGAAATATACAAATTGCATGTTTAAACTGACAAGCCCATTTCTATGTATTGACAAAACAACTTCAGTTCGAGGCTTCAAGAAGAGAAAGCAGCTATGATTTGAGTTAATCTTAGGCATTGCTAGTTATTCTCTTTACAGAATAAAAAACACAGCAGTAGCATTGCTAGTTATTCTCTTTACAGAATAAAAACACAGCAATATTCTATTTTTTGATGGTGACATCATAAGAATACAACTTTAACATTTACATTTCAGGTGAGATTTTTAAATAGCTACTAAATAATTGAAAACTTAGCATATTATTTCCTGTTAATTTAATCCACTCATGTTGAGTCCCAAAATACTCTAAGCCAGTGGATCTCACTTGTGAATCATGACTCATTAGAAGTCAAATGACATTTTTACAGGGATGGCATTATCAGATATCCTGCATATCAGATATTTACATTAAAATTCATAATAGTAGTGAAATTACAGTTGTGAAGTAGCAATGAAATAATTTTATGGTTGGAGTCACCACATGAGGAGCTGTACGCAGACTTGGGAAGGTTGCAGCCACTGCTCTAAGCCATGTCCAGTCCTTCCTGCTCTGTATTGCTCTTTGTTGCCTATTGATAATTGTCCATCATCAATTTTACTACTCCTACAAATATTGAAACCCTGGCAGAATCTGAACATATGGTAGTCACCCAATCCTTGCTGAAATTTTGCCAATATCTGATCCCCTGTCCTACTTACATTTAGCTTAATTTACCACACACACACACACACACACACACATATATATATATATTTATATAATCCCACTGATAAATTCTGAGAGCCCAGATGCTGCTCCAGCCTATCCTCGGTCTGCTGATATGTGGGTGCTGAGTTCAGTTTCTGATCCTTCTCCACCAGAACAAGCAAAGGAAGCAAGAACCACACGCTCATGTGGAAAAGGGCCAGCACTGCCCACTCTGTCTATGTTTTCTTAACCCTCAAAGCACTGCTGCTTGCTGGGAGTCAGTGCAGGCGCTGGGGATACGGCCGTAAGCAACAGACACTATGCTTCATGCTGTTTCTTTGCAGCAGGAGAGAATGAAGAAATAAAGAAGTAAGATACTGAAAAAAAAAAAAGAAGAAGAAGAAGGAGGAGGAAAAAGGACAGGGGGTGGGACTTATGATTCCAAGTAGAGAAGGCTCAGTGTGCTCATGAGGTGAGAACTGAATGAAACTGGAGCTGATGTGAGGTAAACTTTTAACAGGGAGAACCAACACTTTGGCCCTAGTGGCACAAGGCCTACACAGGCTGATGACAGATGGTACGCTGGTTTGGAGCAGAAGCACAGGGCAAGAGCAGTGCTAGATGCAACAGTGAGCAACAAGGGAAACTAAGGGGATGCGCTAGGGGGAGCAAGTGGGGTGCACTGGGGCAGCACTGATGGTGTGCAGGAAGGTCTCAAAGCATTAAAGAGGATATAAGTGCTGGGTGTGTGGGTGCGGCACAAGGAACTGTAACACTTTTACAGTAGTTTTCAGGGCACTGGAAAGCACCTGTCAGAGGACAATTCATTCTCAAATATTCCAAGATTTAGGACACAAAGAAACACAACTTGATCTGCATCAGTCAGTCTGTGTGGAGAAAACATGGCTTCTTACAGAGAGAGCAGGAACAGTCAGAACACAGGGCTATCCCTCCAAGCAGGGCCCTGACCGGCAGGAAACAAGCATCACTGGGGAACCAACAAGTCAGAAACAGAATCAGGACATCTGGGGTGGAACCCAGTGTCTTCACTCCCAACAGGCTACCACAGGATGCTGGGGCTACTAAGTTTGAGACCTGCCGTAACAGCTCTGAAATAAAATGTGTCCAAGCAGGTACCTACAATCAAAGGCTGCTGTGGGGATCTGCCTGCTATATTACAGTAACAGGTACCACATGTGTGTGTGCAATTAAACAAGAATTAGGGCAGAAACTTTCAAAGTTCCAGATGCCATATTCTCATGAAAAAAAAACAAATCACAGTTTAGGATTCTGAACAAAGGCAACTCTATACCCTGCCCAGTGTCCACTGATGTGGATGCGAGTTACTCTCACACAGATAACTCATAAATGAAAGACTGTACCTAAGATAACAAGCACCCACTTTAGAAGTTACTCTCCAGAACGAAGTGTGTCAGCTTGCAGAACCCAACTCTTCCGATTCCAGTGTGAGTCAGCAACTCTTACCAACACTAGCAGACCGAATCATGTCCACGTTTTTTTATTATGATTCATATTTTACATTATGACCAGTGCAAACATGTATATGGATATCTAAAATAGAGATGTGCACACAGATGGCTAAACTAAAAATGTCACAAAATAATATATACCAGTAATTCTTTTACAGACAACACTGTGATCTTACAGTAAATTCTAACTGGTTAATTCTTGGTTTCCCACGTAACACATCAAGAGCTGCAGCTGACATGTGGCAGACAGGTTTTCCTTCCCATGCAAGCCAGTTCCCATGCAACCACTCGCCTGCCACAGCTTTGGGCTGTTCAGAATGCATCTTTTGTCTTGCACTTAACCACTCATTTAAACCCACAGATGCAAATGGAGATGATGCAGTCTGCGGGCCTCCAGTGACTTACTGTGAGACCATTCCCTCACTGCCCACTGAACCCGCACCTGTGACCTACAGTAAGACAAGTGAAACAGACATGGGAACATGAGACCGACAAGATAAAGGCCTTTGCAGCTGAGCCACATGGGCATGAGCACTCAATGACACTGCTTTAGGCTCCGCAGACTTGTGCTTGTTTCTTATACAGCAAAAGCTGACTGCTAGGGATCGTATGCTGGGACTCACTTTGGATCAAAATTTGCCTGGCTCTTCTCTCACACAACCTACCCTGAGGACACAGTCTTGGGAAAGGCTTTCCTAACATGCTGGTCCCCAAAGCTACCAAAGCTGCTACAAAATCAACAGGTAGGACCTCAGAACAGGACACAGAGTTGAAATCCTCTTCTGTCCATCAAAACACATGGAGAAAGTATTTTGTAAACAGGATTACAATTTCTAAAATGAGAACACTTAACTCACAGTTTCTCATAGCAAAGGCAGTAAACATAATCCTGAAATCAAAATGTTCTTTTCAAAGAAAAAACTACACTTAGGTTAAGTTTTCTAGAATTAGCATTTTAATGTGCTCTTACCTTATTCTTGGAATATGTCAAGGAATTTTCTGAAATTAAAAAAAAAAAAAAAGTTACCACTTGAACACATTTTCTGAATTACCCAAAATCAAATAGTAAAACTATAACAGCAACGATAAATCACTTCTGCAGTTTAAGGTACAATTCCCACATGAACAACACAACAATCATCTCAAAATCTTACAGGATAGAGAAAAAGGTGGAACCATCATCCCCCAAATGCAGTACCAAGCTGGTGACAATCTAATTTTCCCAGAACTGTGTGTTTCTGTGCAGACCGCCAGAGTGGGGGTGTTTGCCCACTGCTAAGATCTCAGAAATTCATCTGAAGACTATATCCCCCACTACACCCTCTTCTCTGTCAGTCTGAGCAAGCGGCCCGCAACTCAGCAGTACAAGAACAAAGGAGCAGACTGTCTGCCAGCTCTCCTCTCACTAGGCAAAGAGCGAATAGCCTCTGCATTCCTGGTTTCTCTTCTAAGAATGGCAACATTTGTATTGGTCTGTTAAAAAAAAGTTTAAGAATTTATTAAGAACACTCTCCTTTTGAGAATTGTAAGAAAGATGCTTTTTGCCTCAAAGTAAACCTTTGAATATGCTCTTTCCCCACACTGTAAAGTGCCAACCAGTACAGACTGCAGAGGTCTGTGTTAAGAGGCACTTGGTTCTTCTGAGCAAGTGTGTGTGCAGGGGTGTGTGTGTGTGTGTGTGTGTGTGTGTGCAGAATTGTGCTTTATGCCTCATTCAGCCACAAGACACTCTGCCATTCTTCCTTGTCATCCTGGGTACAGGGTCTGCTGTCCACACCTCACTCCCTTGGACGTAAAGAGCATCAATTCCTTATTCAAGGCATTTTTGATCAACACAAAATAGGAGCTGGTTAATTCTTGACTTTCTACTTAACACAGCATCATGAGCTGTGGCTCCGCCCAGGTCTCTCTTACCATTTCTACAGTAACTTCAAACCACATTTCTCAGCCATCTGAGTTTGAAGTCAGAACAACATTTTCAATTAAACACTGAAAAACTGTCATTTGACAGAAATATAACACAAGCCAAATTGAGCCCCATGTATACCATAGACATTTCCACAGCTATATTAAAACAAAATACATGCAATTTTTATTGCTCTAACAACTTATATTATCACTTGACTGTATTACAAATACAATTATCATACATCTTTACACATTTTTTCATATAAGTCTTTGAAATCCAGTGGGTATCTTACAGGTAAAGCACAACTCAATTAACATCATGCAGACTTCAAGTGCTCAGAACCATGTGGCCATCACTGTGAGCCTGGACCAAGTAGGTTCTAAAAGTCTTTCCTAGGACCAATGAGTAATCTGTCCATTCAGAAATAAGAGTCAAAAGTGAGAAGACTGATTATTGAGGCCTCAAAGTAGGAAAACAGATAACTGACTCTTCAATCTTTTTTTTAATTAGGTATTTTCTTCATTTACATTTCCAGTACTATCCCAAAAGTCCCCCATGCCCTCCCCCCTCACCCCCCCCCCACACTTCTTGGCCCTGACGTTCCCCTGTACTGAGGCATATAAAGTTTGCACGACCAATGGGCCTCTCTTTCCACTGATGGTCGACTAGGCCATCTTCTGATTCATATGCAGCTAGAGACACGAGCTCCAGGGGGTACTCTTCAATCTTTACCTCATACATTTGTGTAAAAATTTCAAATGGAAGAGAGAATAATTTTCTAGTAAACAATTGAAAATATAATCTGAATAATAACTGATACATTTTTAAGACACCCAAAAGGCTCGTTTTTTGGATACATATGGGATGTTTTAGGAAGTTTCTTTTTATATATTCAGTGCTCAATTCAATAGTCAGTAGTAGAATGAAAAGAACTTAAAGACCACAAAGCTTAAGAAACTCAGCTGCAGTGACTCGCTCAAATCAAACTCCCATGGGGTGAGCAGAAGAATTCAGTTAGGTTATAATTAATGTTGAATTTTCTTTATTTTGAAGGTATTACCTATTCTGTAGGTCCTCTGTGCCCCTCCATAGGTGTCAAAAATTCGCTGCAATTCACATTTCCCAGTCATCTGCCGTAAGAGCCATTTCATCCAAAATCGGAAAAAGTGTCCATAGAAAAACTCCCACAGAGACACGAACATGTTTCCCTGGAAAGAGGATATAAACACACAAGCTTAACGGTCTCAAACTGGAATTATAAAACTGAAAAAGAAATTAAGTTGATCCAACTCCCCAAATGATAATGAAATATATTATTCCATTGTGTCTATTTTGTGAGTGTTTAATTCATCAGGCAAGGAAATAACATACAACAGCTTAAATAATGATTTGCCAAATGGTCACTTGAAAAAAAAATGTAAAAAGTAGCCAAATAACTGGCCAAATTATTTAATCGCTAAAAAGAATAACCACATTTCATTTTTGCCAAATATTATATTTAATATTTTGGATTCATACTTCCGTTTTTCATCCCTTGAAACTTGGAACAAAGAAGTTCAAGAATAAAAGGACCAACCGAGCAACAATTTCAAATCTACCACACATCAGATGTGGCTTCCCAAAAAATGAGCTCTTCTCAGCCTTGGTTGAGAGCGCGCCCAGCTGTCCCTGTCAGCTGACTCCGACAAATGAAAACACTACAAGTGGCTTACAAACTGAAGCATACAGGTTGGGAAACCGAGCAGATGGCATCCTGACGAATTCATCATTGTTCTAGTCAGTAGGTGAAGGGCAGAGACACCAAGAGGTTAAAAAACAAAAAACCCCACAAAATCTATACACTTGATATAACTGATCTTGCAATAAAACTCTTTTCGGGTGCTAAACGAAGGGGAGGAGGGATACCGGGAACTCCAGCCCTGGGATTCGCAGACACACCCTCTCTGCGCCCGGGCCCGAGGAGCTGTCAAATTCGAAATCCCCGCAAGGCAAGGCACCAGGTGTCGGTGCCAGACACGCGGATCAGGATCTTTAAAATGAGTCATCCCGTCGGCGCTTGTCGGGACGAAGCGGGCAGAAGTGCCAGGCGCAGGCAGGCCGTCCCGCCGAGCCCCAGGGCCTCGGGAAACCGAGTGCGAGCCCCGTGGGCACCGCGCCGTCCCGCCCCTCTCGCGCGCGGGAACGCTGCACAAAGCCCCGACGGCCCCCGCACCCTGCGGGTTATCCGCGGGACGCCAGCGAGGCTTGCGCAGCCGCACGCCAGCAACTCAGAGTGAGAGAAAAATAAAACAGCAGCCACCTCACAGGAGCGGAAGAACTAGGGGGAAGCTGGCACTGCCTCGGTTTCCCCAGCTGCAAACACCGGCAACGGAAACGACGCTCTACGTGGAGCGCTCCCTGCGAACACCGCGACCCGGAAGTCCGCACGGAGGCTGCGGGGGCGGGGTGTCTCTTGGCTCCGCGCCCCGCCTCTTCGTCTTCTTCCGATTGGCTCGCTCTCAGCCTATCGCCGGCGCGGAAGGAGGGGCCCGCGGGCAGGCGCGCCAGACGCTGGACGGTTCCCATGGCAACGGCGGCGGCCGCACTCCCAGCCCAGCGCCAACGAGTTCCCTGTGGACTCGGCCTGGGAACTTTGCTCTGGGCTTTCCGGGACTCTTCCACCGCGGGCGTGACCACAGCACTTTCACTTACATTTCCTAATCTGCGAAGTGATTATTTCCCATCTTTATGAGGCACAAAGGAAACTTGGGTCGAAGGCACTTTATGGATGACGCAAAAGAACTTGCGTGACTAAGTGTGTGCAATGAGAAGTTGCGAGTTTTTCCTCTGAAAACAAACATGGAACACTTAATTCATCAAACGTTCATTTCTTAACATCGTTTCTACTGGAGGAATAATCTGTGCCTTTTTTTTAAACCTCAAAAGTATGGTTTTTATGTGCTAGGTGGTCTTCTACAAGGGACTCGCACGCCAAACCAACCAGCAAAAGCATAGTATCAGGTGAAGCTGCCTAACAAAGTTATTAAGGGGATTAGGGAGTAGGGGAAGGGATCATTACATACAGCGGAATCAGCAAAGTAAGGATAAGCGTTACTAGAGGAGATGAGGGAGTGTGCTGGGCCAGCTTCAGGAGGAAGACTGATCCACAGGACAGTAAATGTAGAAGTCCTGGGTTAGGAATGTATTACAAAAGGCTGATGGCACAATAATGGGGTTGGTGGGTTGGATAAGAAAGAGCCAAGTGGAGAGAAGGCTAAATATAAAAGAAGTTAAAAATGAAACAAAAGAAATTCCTGAATTGGGCACGCTCATGCATGCCTGTAATTACATGCCAGCTGGAGGGTGATGTGGGCAGGGAGATCTGCAGTTCAAGGCTACTTAAGGATCTGCCTAAAAAAGTAGATAGATAGATAGATAGATAGATAGATAGATAGATAGATAGATAGATAGATAGACAGACAGACAGACAGTTTAGCCTCCTACCCAAACAAGATTCCTGGCTCCTTGGTCCCCTTGTCAGGACCAACCACTATTAGTTCCTTATACTTCCAAAAATATTCAAGCCAGTGTCTTGTCTATGCCCCATCCATCTCCGTGTTAGGTCTGATTAAGTGCGCAGTACATGCCTTTCCAATTTTTCTTTTTTTCAAGACAGGGTTTCTCTGTGTAGCCCTGGCTGTCCTGTCACTTTGTAGACCAGGCTGGCCTCGAACTCAGAAATCCACCTGACTCTGCCTCCTGAGTGCTGGGATTAAAGGCATGCACCACCACGCCCGGCATGCCTTTCCATTTTAAAGGTAGATTCTTCTTGTAGAGCATAAACCTATGAAGGGCAGACAAGCCACCACCTTTGCCCCATGGGAGTGAAATATTTCGTGGAGACCATCTCTCTCCCTGTCTCCAGTCAAGTTCTTGTCCCGCCCTCCTCTAAGAATGGAGTGGTCAGACAACAAAGACGTGTTATTGACACTCTGGGATTAACAGCCTTTACAAGATAAAAACTAGTTTAAACAGATTGCCATGTAGGATTTTACTATTCAGAGCCATTTGAACTCTCAGTTCCTGAAAGCATACAGCTCTAGCAGGTCACTGGACCAGCATGGTGGCCAAGCTGGGACTCAAGGCTCTGAAGCTGCAAGTCTGGAAGTCTACATCAGAGTAGGTATCACAGCAGTGGGTCTTGGAGTCAGGAAGCAGCTGCAGAGACAATTCCCTTCTTAGCCAGACTGCAAACTCTTGGAGAAATGAACCCTCTGCCTCAGCTGCTGGCCATATCCTGGAGCAGCCTCAGGTGAGCTCCCTGCCCAGAGTAGAAGGACCAGGGAGCCTCCAGTCAAATCCATCCCCCGGGAGTGTTGGAGGCAGCCTTTCTTCTATATGCTCCTGCAGTAAGCTGTTCTGTTTCTATAGCTTTGAGTATCCAAATTTATAGGTTACCAAGCAGGCCCTGATTGGCAAATCTTGAAAATGGGTATGTCCTGAAAGTGGAAGAATTAGAATTTAGGATCAATCAAGGAAGAGTTATCAAATCTAATGGGGTAGGGGTAAACCCAGAGACCAGCAAAAGTTCTCAGTCAAGTACACAGCTCTCTGTTAGAGTAGGAAAATGTAAAAGAAATCTCTTGGCCAGCCACACACCATCTTTGGCGCGAACCCAGCAGAGGGTCCCAAGGTCCCTAGAGGACTCTCCACGATGCAGGCCCCCTAGCACACCAAGGGCCTCAGGATCACTAGTGAGTAGAATGCAAAATCAATTTCAAAGAATCCTGGAGGGTCTTGTGCCAGCAGGAACAGGGACAAAGGAACCCTGCCCTACCAGAGGATGGAATTCTTTCCTGTCAGAGCCAGCTGCGCACCATCTTCAGCGTGAACCCAGTACAGGGTGCCAAGGTCCCCAGAGGACTCTACACCTGGGACTTTGGGATCACTGGAGGCAGAGTTGAGACCCAGACCCCTGGGCACCTTCCTTGCCAGAGGAGAGTCCCGCCTCCAGGGAGGGCTCTAACCCCAGGACACAGGAGGTGGATCAGAGCTCCAGACTTCTGAACACCTTCCCTGGAAGAGGAGAGCTTGCCTGCAGAGAGTGCTCTGACCACTGGGATTCAGGTGAGAGTTGGGCTCCCAGGAGTGCTGACAGAGGCTAACAGAATCACAGGAGGAACAAGCTCCAGAACCAGAACATCCACAACATCATCAGAACCCAGAACACCCACAACAGCGAGTCCTCAATACCCTAACACACCCGAAAAGCAAGACTCGGATTTAAAATCATATCTCATGATGCTGGTAGAGGATTTTAAGAAAGGCATTAAACACTCACTTAAATACAGGAGAACACTGCTAAACAAGTAGAAGTCCTTAAAGAATTATAGGAAAACACTGCTAAACAGGTAGAAGTCCTTAAAGAGGAAAAACAAAAATCCCTTAAAGAATTACAGGAAAACACAACCAAACAGGTAATGGAATTGAACAAAACCATCCAAGATCTAAAAATGGAAGTAGAAACAATAAAGAAAACCCAAAGGGAAACAACTCTGGAGATAGAAATCCTGGGAAAGAAATCAAGAAACATAGATGCAAGCATCAGTAACAGAATACAAGAGATGGAAGAGAGAATCTCAGGTGCAGAAGACTCCATAGAAAACATGGACACATTTGACAAGATCCAACACCCATTCATGATAAAAGTCTTGGAAAGATCAGGAATTCAAGGCCCATACCTAAAATTGATAAAAGCAATCCAGTAGCCAACATCAAAGTAAATGGTGAGAAGCTGGAAGCAATCCCACTAAAATCAGGGACTAGACAAGGCTGCCCACTTTCTCCCTACCTATTCAACATAGTACTTGAAGTATTAGCCAGAGCAATTCGACAACAAAAGGAGATCAAGGGGATACAAATTGGAAAAGAGGAAGTCAAAATATCACTTTTTGCAGATGATATGATAGTATATATAAGTGACCCTAAAAATTCCACCAGAGAACTCCAGCTTCGGTGAAGTAGCTGGATATAAAATTAACTCAAACAAGTCAATGGCCTTTCTCTACACAAAGAATAAACAGGCTGAGAAAGAAATTAGGGAAACAACACCCTTCTCAATAGTCACAAGTAATATAAAATATCTTGGTGTCACTCTAACTAAGGCAGTGAAAGATCTGTATGATAAGAACTTCAAATCTCTGAAGAAAGAAATTAAAGAAGATCTCAGAAGATGGAAAGATCTCCCATGCTCATGGATTGGCAGGACCAACATTGTAAAAATGGCTATCTTGCCAAAAATCTACAGATTCAATGCAATCCCCATCAAAATTCCAACTCAATTCTTCAACGAATCTGCAAATTCACCTGGAATAACAAAAAACCTAGGATAACAAAAACTCTTCTCAAGGATAAATGAACTTCTGGAGGAATCACCATGCCTGACCTAAAGCTGTATGTACTACAGAGCAATTGTGATAAAAACTGCATGTTAGTGGTATAATGACAGACAAGTAGACCAATGGAATAGAATTGAAGACCCAGAAATGATCCCACACACCTATGGTCACTTGATCTTCGACAAGGGAGCTAAAACCATCCAGTAGAAGAAAGACAGCATTTTCAACAATTGGTGCTGGCACAACTGGTGGTTATCATGTAGAAGAATGTGAATCGATCCATTCCTATCTCCTTGTACTAAGGTCAAATCTAAGTGGATCAAGGAACTCCCCATAAAACCAGAGACACTGAAACTTATAGAGGAGAAAGTGGGGAAAAGCCTGGAAGATATGGGCACAGGGAAAAAATTCCTGAATAGAACAGCAATGGCTTGTTCTGTAAGATCGAGAATTGACAAATGGGACCTCATGAAACTGCAAAGCTTCTGTAAGGCAAAAGACACCATCAATAAGACAAAAAGGCCACCAACAGATTGGGAAAGGATCTTTACCTATCCTACATCAGATAGGGGACTAATATTCAACATATATAAAGAACTCAAGAAGGTGGACTTCAGAAAATCAAATAACCCCATTATAAATGGGGCTCAGAGCTAAACAAAGAATTCTCACCTGAGGAATACCGAATGGCTGAATAGCACCTGAAAAAATGTTCAGCATCCTTAATCATCAGGGAAATGCATTTCAAAACAACCCTGAGATTCCATCTCACACCAGTCAGAATGGCTAAGATCAAAAATTCAGGTGACAGCAAATGCTGGCGAGGATGTGGAGAAAGAGGAACACTCCTCCATTGTTGGTGGGATTGCAAGCTTGTACAACCTCTCTGGAAATCAGTCTGGCCATTCCTCAGAAAATTGGACATAGTACTACTGGAGGATCCCGCAATACCTCTCCTGGGCATTTATCCAGAAGATGTCCCAACCGGTAAGAAGGACACATGCTCCACTATGTTCATAGCAGCCTTATTTATAATAGCCAGAAGCTGGAAAGAACCCAGATGCCCCTCAACAGAGGAATGGATACAGAAAATGTGGTACATTTACACAATGGAGTACTACTCAGCTATTAAAAAGAATGAATTTATGAAATTTCTAGACAAATGGATGGACCTGGAGGGTATCATCCTGAGTGAGGTAACCCAATCACAAAAGAACTTACATGATATGCACTCACTGATAAGTGGATATTAGCCTAGAAACTTAGAATACCCAAGATACAATTTGCAAAACACATGAAACTCAAGAAGAAGGAAGACCAAAGTGTGGATACTTTGTACCTCCTTAGAATGTGGAACAAAATACCCATGTAAAGAGTTTCAGCCAGGCGTGGTGGTGCATGCGTTTAATCCCCACACTTGGGAGGCAGAGGCAGGCGAATTTCTGAGTTAGAGGCCAGCCTCGTCTACAGAGTGAGTTCCAGGACAGCCACGGCTACACAGAGAAACCCTGCCTCAACAAAAAGGAAAAAAAGGAAATACAGAGACAACGTTTGGATCTATGACAGAAGGAAGGACCATGCAGATACTGCCCCATCTGGGAATCCATACCCATCAAACCATCAAACGCAGACCCTATTGCATATGCCAGCAAGATTTTGCTGACAGGACTCTGATATAGCTGTCTCTTGTGAGGCTATGCCAGTGCCTGGCAAACACAGAAGTGGATGCTCACAGTCTTCTATTGGATGCAACACAGGGCCCCCAATGAAGGAGATAAAGTACCCAAAGAACTGAAGGGGTCTGTAACCCTATAGGAGGAGCAACAATATAAATTAACCGGTACCCCCTGAACTCGTGTCTCTAGCTGCGTATGTAGCAGAAGATGGCCTAGTCGGCCATCATTGGGAGGAGAAGCCCTTGGTCTTGCAAAGATTATATGTCCCAATACGGGGGAAATGACAGGGCCAGGAAGTGGGAGTGGGTGGGTTGGGGAGCAGGGCTGGGGGAGGGTATAAGGGACTTTCAGGATAGCATTTGAATTGTAAATGAAGAAAATATCTAATAAAAAATAGTTTAAATAAAAACAAATCTCTTTCTGGTTCTGGTTGCTCCCTGGATCTCTGCAGGCCAGCTGCTTCCCTGCAGAGGCAATGGCTGCCAGCTTCCTTCTACTAAGGAATTTTGCTCAGATGGATTTTTGTTTCCTTTTGCAGATATATATATATATATACACATACATATACACACATATATAATCAGTAGAGTATAGTAATATATAAAATCAGTAGAATATATTAATATATTAATATGTATATATTTATTTATTAAATCTTCCCTATTCCTAGGAGAAGATGCTCATCACATGCCCTTTGGATTTCTTCTTCTATGGAGCCACCTAAGAAGTAGTGAAGTACTAAGATGAGATTCTGCCTCCCAGGAGAAAATGGGCCTTCATTATCTGCTCTCTAGGGCTCTCCATTAAACCACGTGCCCTTTCAGACCTTATCAGTTATGTAAAAGCAAACCAAAGGCTGCATATAAGTCTGGTTAAAGTGGGGTGTGTGTGTGTGTGTATCTTTTTCAGTTGCTCTTTCATCTTATTTCTTGAGATGAGGTCTCTAACCAAATGTGGGGCTCCTGGTTTAGATAGGCTGGCGAGCCAGCATGCTGTAGGGATCTTCACGTCTTCACCCCAACCCAAGCTGTGGGGCTGTAAAGTGCTTGGCTGATGCACTGGTATTTTTACACAGTTGCTGGGTGTCTGGCCTCAGGTAGCCCTGCTGACATGGTGAGCCACCTTCCCAGCCTTTGATTATAATTTTTAGTCACTCTGCTGTATCTCTATTTCTTAAGACTAAAAAAAAACCATAAGACTGGACTGGAGAGACTGCTGAAAGGTGAGAACTGCTTGACCTGGCCACTTACCATCTACCTGTGGTGGCTCAAGCAGTTGATCCTCAGGAGACCCAAATAAATAGCACTATGTCCTTGAGCATAAATTCAGGATGGTCCCGAGACCAAAATATCATCTCTGGGTATTTATCAGGCATTAGCCCTAGAACCAAAGTCCGCAGTCACTCAAGTCTTTGATGTAAAATAGTGTGATGTACATACATCTGCCACCTGCAGCTTAATACTGTACTGTAAGTGACCTACAGATCTCATCATTCTTAGACGAATGCAAACACTATGTACATTTTTATACCTTGTTGTTTTAGCCATACAACAAAAGTCATCTTCCCAAATGTTTTCTATCCACACTTGTCTGAAGCTGCACATGCCAAATTCAGAGCAGAAAGGGCCTGCTATTTAGCACAGGTGAGGATTTTAAAACTTACTTTAAATTATTCATTTTAATGTGTATTGTTACTCTGTCTGCATTTCTGTCTGTGAACCATAAGCATGCCTGGTACCTATAGAAGTCAGAAGAAAGCATCAGATCCCCTGGACCTGGAGTTACAGTTGTGAGGCAATATGTGGTTGCAGGGACTCAAACACAGGTCTCCTGCAAAAGCAGTCGTTGTTCTTAACTTACAAGCCATTTCTTCAGTTCCAGTAATTTTAATTCATCTCTTATAAGTAAATGCACTTGGAGGAATGTTGTGGTGTGAATGTGAAATGTCCTTCACAGGCTCAGGGATTTGCATACTTGGTCTCCTGCTGATGGCCATACTTGGGCAGGTTGTATAACCATTGGTGGGGTTGGAGCCTGGCTGGAGAAAGTATGACCCCTGGGCACGTCTTGGGATTTTATCACAACCCTACCTCCTGCTCTTGCTTCCTGACTGCCCATGTAATGTAATCAACCAGGCTACTACTCCTTGTCTTGGATAGGGTTTCTATTGTGAAGAGACACCATGACCAAAGCAACTCTTATAAAGGACATTTAAATAGTTTAAACTGGCTTACAGTTTCAGAGGTTCAGTCCATTATCATGGCAGGAAGCATGGCAGCATCCAGGCAGACATGGTGCTGGAGGAGCCCAGAGTTCTACATCTTGATCCAAAGATAGCCAGGAGAAGACTTTTCCACAGGCAACCAGGGGAAGGCTTTCTTCCACTTGGGGGGGGGGTAGCCTAAGCATAGGAGGTCTCAAAGCCCACCTACATGGTGACACACTTCCTCCAACAAGGCCACACCTCCTCCAATAAAGCCACACCTCCTAATAGTGCCACTCTCTATGACCAAACCACTATACTGCAAACTATGCCTTCTCCACTAAGATGGTCTGTCTCCCCTTAGAACTGTAAGCCAGAACAAGACTTTCTCCTTTAATTTTCATCTGGTCAAGTGTTCTGGTACTGTAATGTGTACTGTAAAGTAATTAAGACAGAAGAAAATGTCATGTGTGGGACTAGTCAACGCTGAGCCAGAGAGGATAAGAGGAAGAGTTTTTCAATTATTGTACGGACCATAACGATGGTAGGAAGTGTACTCAAAGCCCAGCAGAACAGACAAGGGAAACATCAAGGCACAGAGATGGAAGCTTAGGCTATGAAAAAGGTACACTACATAGTGCCAAATCACTGTCACAATGCAGAAGAAGAAATAAGAAAAAAATGTAGCTCTTGAATTTACAAAACTAGAATGGACACGGTCATTGCCATACTCAAGTCAAATGTCTCTGAGATTTATGAAACTTCATGTAGTTTCAACAAGACAGGAAGAATGAAAACCCAAGACTTGCTCCAGCGCTCCTTCCTAATGAATGCCAGGTTGTGCTGAGTTCCTGAAGAACACAGGAAATCTCATGTTACCTTGTGAATCAGTGAAAGCAGAAACCCTAATCTACACTTGTATTCTCTGTTAACCCCATATAGCTGCAGGGGTCAATGTCTATGTTTGTGGCATACTACCATAGAGACCAGGGGGACATCCTTGATTTGGGCAGCCACGTGGGACCATGTGGATATCCAGGGGCTGTGTAGAACTAACCTTGCTCCTCATGGGCTGCTATGCTTTGGAGAGGTGGCCCTACCTCTCACCAGTGGTAGAGCTCTGGAGAGCAGGCCGTGCCTTGCCAAGGCAGCACAAGTGCTGGATCCATGAGGTGGTGTGGTCTGATCGGTGCTCTCCCTCCAACCCCTTGCCACCTGCCTGTGGTCACCTGCCTGTGGGTTGTGAAGGGCCCTGTACCTCACCTGGTGTGATAGTTTGAATAGGTCTGGTCCCCTTAGACTCCTGTGTTTGAATGCTTAGCCCATAGAGAGTGTCTCTGTTGGGAGGTGTGGCCTTGTTGGAGGAAGTGTGTCACTGTGGGGCAGGCCTCCTAGTGCTCAAGCTCCACCTACTGAAGAATCAAGATGCCTGCAGATCAAGATGTAGAACTCAGGGCTCCTCCAGCACCATGTCTGCCTGCAGGCTGCCATGCTTCCCACCATAAGGATAATGAACTGAACCTCTGAAACTGTAAGCCAACCTTAATTAAATGCTTTCCCTTATAAGAGTTGTCTTGGTCATGGTGTCAATTCACACTTAGGCAGCACAGTAAATCTGACTGAGGGTGTGAATGCAGAGAGCTCGCCCCACCACTCATCTGCCATGAGGGGGAGTAGGTGTGGGGGGAGCCCCTCCCCCATCTCCCCGTTCACCACCTGTGGTGGTTGGATAGTGGGCCCTGCGTTTGTCCTGGGCAACACAGTGGAGCTGGCCCTGATGGAAAAGGCATGGGTGAGCCAGCCCTGAGGGTGGGAGAGCTGGCTCAGCCCCTCACAGGTTGCAACATTTGGGAGAGTGGGCCCTGTGCCTCAATTGGGCACCACAGTGGAGCTGACTCTAGTGGCATGGGTACAGGGGAGCAGGCCCAAGGGCAGGAGAGGAGAGCTGACCCCGTTCCTGCCATATTGGATGGCCTAGCTGAACAGTAATGGAGAGTTCACCTTGGTGGTGCAGATGAGGGAGAGCCAGTGTGCTGACCAGCTCAGCCACTACCCAGGCCCACGGCTTTAAGTTGGCCCATCCCACGATGCACATCATCTTTGAATTGTTGGAGTATGTGAAAGGGCCAGTCCCACTGATCCAAAGGGGCAGGATCTCTATGACACAGGGCAACAACAGGATAACTGGATGGAGTCCTGATGAGGATTCATTATTGATGGTGTCACAGAAGCCAGAGATCTCAAACCAGACTCATTGGAGGAACATTTGCAAGTGAAGATGTGTAGACAGAAGGACACACTGTGACATACTACAGCTTCCATGATGAGATGTTCCCTATGCTCTGTTTAGTTTCTTTTTTATTTTAAGGGGAGATTGTACAGATGGAGGGTAGATATAAGGGGACCAGGAAATGAGTGGGACTGGGTATATGATGTGAAACTCACAATCAATTAAAAAAAATTTTTAAAGAGTCTGTTTGACAAGCTATGCAAATGTGTATGGTCAGTGAGTCAAATGTGCTATAGGACCCTAGGATTCCAGCACATTCAAAAGATTTTAGAATTTTTCTGGGCTCATTCAAATGTTTTGGTTGAAACATAATACTGCCACCTTGTGGCAGTCATTAGTGAATGTGTGCTTTAAAAGTTCCTGACAGAAAACATTAGCTTGCTTGCTACTGAGCTCTCAGGAGAACATGCCACCCTATCTTTTTTTTTTTAATATTTTTATTAGTATTTTCATCATTTATATTTCCAATGCTATCCCAAAAGTCCCCCATAACACCCCCCACTCCCCTACCCACCCACTCCCACTTTTTGGCCCTGGTGTTCGCCTGTACTGGGGCATATAAAGTTTGCACGACCAATGGGCCTCTCTTCCAGTGATGGCCGACTAGGCCATCTTTTGATACATATGCAGCTAGAGTCAAGGGCTCCAGGGTACTGGTTAGTTCATAATGTTGTTCCACCTATAGGGTTGCAGATCCCTTTAGCTCCTTGGGTACTTTCTCTAGCTCCTCCATTGGGGGCCCTGTGATCCATCGAATACCTGACTGTGAGCATCCACTTCTGTGTTTGCTAGGCCTCGGCATAGTCTCACAAGAGACAGCTATATCTGGTCCTTTCATTGCTGGTATATGCAATGGTGTCAGCCTTTGGAAGCTGATTATGGGATGGATCCCCAGATATGGCAGTCTCTAGATGGTCCATCCTTTCGTCACAGCTCCAAACTTTGTCTCTGTAACTTCTTCCATGGGTATTTTGTTCCCTAATTTCTTTCTCAGCTTGTTTATTCTTTGTGTAGAGAAAGGCCATTGACTTGTTTGAGTTAATTATATATCCAGCTACTTCACTGAAGCTGTTTATCAGGTTTAGGAGTTGTCTGGTGGAATTTTTAGGGTCACTTATATATACTATCATATCATCTGCAAAAAGTGATATTTTGACTTCTTCCTTTCCAAATTGTATCCCCTTGATCTCCTTTTGTTGTCGAATTGCTCTGGCTAGGACTTCAAGTACAATGTTGAATAGGTAGGGAGAAAGTGGGCAGCCTTGTCTAGTCCTGATTGTAGTGGGATTACTTCCAGCTTCTCACCATTTACTTTGATGTTGGCTACTGGTTTGCTGTAGATTGCTTTTATCATGTTTAGGTATGGGCCTTGAATTCCTGATCTTTCCAAGACTTTTATCATGAATGGGTGTTGGATTTTGTCAAATGCTTTTTCCTCATCTAACGAGATGATCATGTGGTTTTTGTCTTTGAGTTTGTTTATATAATGGATTACGTTGATGGATTCCCATATATTAAACCATCCCTGCATCCCTGGAATAAAACCTACTTGGTCAGGATGGATGATTGTTTTAATGTGTTCTTGGATTCGGTTAGCGAGAATTTTATTGAGTATTTTTGCATTGATATTCATAAGGGAAATTGGTCTGAAGTTCTCTATCTTTGTTGGGTCTTTCTGTGGTTTAGGTATCAGAGTAGTTGTGGCTTCATAGAATGAGTTGGGTAGAGTACCTTCTACTTCTATTTTGCAGAATAGTTTGTGCAGAACTGGAATTAGATCTTCTTTGAAGGTCTGATAGAACTCTGCACTAAATCCCTTTTGGTCCTGGGCTTTTTTTGGCTGGGAGACTATTAATGATTGCTTCTATTTCTTTAGGGGATATGAGACTGTTTAGATCGTTAACTTGATCCTGATTTAACTTTGGTATGTGGTATCTGTCTAGAAATTTGTCCATTCTATCCAGGTTTTCCAGTTTTGTTGAGTATAGCCTTCTGTAGAAGGATCTGATGGTGTTTTGGATTTCTTCAGGATCTGTTGTTATGTCTCCCTTTTCATTTCTGATTTTGTTAATTAGGATGCTTTCCCTGTGCCCTCTAGTGAGTCTAGCTAAGGGTTTATCTATCTTGTTTTCTCAAAGAACCAGTTCCTTGTTTGGTTGATTCTTTGAATAGTTCTTCTTGTTTCCACTTGGTTGATTTCGCCCCTGAGTTTGATTATTTCCTGCCATCCACTCCTCTTGGGTGAATTTTCTTCCTTTTGTTCCAGAGCTTTTAGGTGTGTTGTCAAGTTGATAGTGTGTGCTCTCTCTAGTTTCTTTTTGGAGGCACTCAGAGCTATGAGTTTCCCTCTTAGAAATGCTTTCATTGTGTCCCATAGGTTTGGGTATGTTGTGGCTTCATTTTCATTAAACTCTAAAAAGTCTTTAATTTCTTTCTTTATTCCTTCCTTGATCAAGGTATCATTGAGAAGAGTGTTGTTCAGTTTCCACGTGAATGTTGGCTTTCCATTATTTATGTTGTTATTGAAGATCAGCCTTAGTCCATGGTGGTCTGATAGGGTGCATGGGACAATTTCAATATTTTTGTATCTGTTGAGGCCTGTTTTGTGACCAATTATATGGTCAATTTTGGAGAAGGTCCCATGAGGTGCTGAGAAGAAGGTATATTCTTATGTTTTAGGATAAAATGTTCTGTAGATATCTGTCAGATCCATTTGTTTCATAACTTCTGTTAGTTTCACTGTGTCCCTGTTCAGTTTCTGTTTCCACGATTTGTCCATTGATGAAAGTGGTGTGTTGAAGTCTCCCACTCTTATTGTGTGAGGTGCAATGTGTGCTTTGAGCTTTACTAAAGTGTCTTTAATGAATGTGGGTGCCCTTGCATTTGGAGCATAGATATTCAGAATTGAGAGTTCCTCTTGGAGGATTTTACCTTTCATGAGTATGAAGTGTCCCTCCTTGTCTTTTTTGATAACTTTGGGTTGGAAGTCGATTTTATTCGATATTAGAATGGCTACTCCAGCTTGTTTCTTCAGACCATTTGCTTGGAAAATTGTTTTCTAGCCTTTCACTCTGAGGTAGTGTCTGTCTTTTTCCCTGAGATGGGTTTCCTGTAAGCAGCTGAATGTTGGGTCCTGTTTGTGTAGCCAGTCTGTTAGTCTATATCTTTTTATTGATGCCCCTCTATCTTAAGAGTAGAAAATTTTTATTAAGATAGGAATAGCCTGTTATGTCATTAGAAACATCAAAAAATGCTATAAATAGAAAGCTGTACCACAAAATCTTCATAATTCATTTCATTAGAGGTACCTCTGCAGAACTGTGACAGATAACCTGAACAGGTATACCATCTCTTTTTGACGATGAATTCTCAGCCAGCTTCTGCTGCTCAGTGATCATGAAACCTGGACCTAAACAACCCACTTTCCACCACGACAGAACAAGCCTCTTGGTTTATCCATAAGAGTCCCTGTGTCATAGTAATCTAAGCATTAAAAACCCGCTACCCTTGCCTGGTGGGCAATTAAAGATCCAGTTGTATATAATGGGCTGAACCCATAGAGAGTGGAAGGGCTTCTTACTTCTTTGTCCTGGGCAACATTTAAACATTTACAGAGTCATGGGCAGTAATGAATATTCCATGTGGGCAAGAAAATGTAAGTCTTGATGAACGAGTGTTCTGAGTACCACAATGCTAGGGGTGTGCTCATGGGAGACCAGGTGGGGTTCCCGAGGGAGGGATACAGAGGGAGCTCACATGGATGACAACAGTGAAAACAAGATTCTTTTGAAAGGTAAACGACATTACAAATGGATTACCTGGAAACCTCTTAACGCAGCTGCCCAGGTAGCTACTATTAGTAGATATATTGGACCCTTACCCAAGCTGCTAGCTTAGTATAGTAAGAACCTGCTGAATTCAAGTCCTGTGAAGATCTCCTGTGCACACAGGTTTAAATCTAAGTTTCCATGAATGTATAGAATTACTATGTAGTCCCCAGAGGATTCTAGGAAGTTTGACCCTTAGTTTATCTTGGGCTAAATAAAGCCAGAGCTTAGAGCACCATGGAGATCTTTGAATAATGTTTTGTGTAACAGCCTGGTTCTCTATTATATACCTCACTGCGGTGTATTCTCAGGGCCTGTGCAAAGCCATTTATTTACCTTCTCCCAAAACAAGAGAATCCCAGCAAGATGTGTACCCAGGAGATGAGCTGTCAAACTGATGACAGAACACCACACTGAAAACAGAGTATCATATTGAGGGAGATGCTGGTTCGGTTATGTGAATGCATGCTTTGCCCACACTTTAGGGCTGGTAAGTGGAAAACATTTTCCCAAGTATTTGGGGATGCTAGGGGTCAGGGTAAAGCAGGCAATGGTGTTCTGATCAAATTCTCTCTTTCCCACCCTACAAACTTTTTCAAATTGATAATTCATTTGGGGGGACCCAGAAAATTGCTGACCAATCCACCAGCCCATTGAAAATTCTGTGTGTGTGTGTGTGTGTGTGTGTGTGTGTGTGTGTGTGTGTGTGTGTGTTAGGGAACCAGTAACACATATGACTTCCTATCATGAGATTGACTGTAACCTACTCCTTCCTGGACTCCGTGTGTGTGGTTGGAACATAGCTGCACTCCACTTGACCTTAGCTCCTGCAGCACTTTCTCCTGAACGTTGAGTAACCTGCGGTAAGCCATGACTTGGAGGCTTGAGTTCATGTCAGACACTAACAGTTTGGTATTGCTCTGTGTTGTAATTTACAACAATGCTCGTTTTCTAAGTGAAGACCCTTCCTGGGACTTTATCACCTGGTGAGGAAGACAGGAACTGCTAAGCCGTAGTGACAGGCAGATAGTAGTGCACTAGGAAAATCATCTTATTGGATGAATTGTGGACAGCCTAGGGTGGCGCCAGTTTGAATGTCACCATAACAACGTGGGTGTCAGGGCAGAAGTGGGGATCTAGAAACATGTCCCTAAGAAGGACTGTAAACATTTTATAGATGATGAGTGTAATAGCAGTCAGAAGGACCTGATGCCCTTGATAAAACTGAGGGGCTTTGGCGATAAAGAGCTTGAAGGAGAGGCTTAGACTTACTGGGGTGAGACATGCAAGAAAAAGGCTGAAAACCAGTTAGTTGGTGCTCCAATCAACACAGAGAAGCTGATGTCCTTCTGACGATATTTTCCTTGATACCTTCCTTCTCTATAGTAAGGACTTTCTCCATCGCTTCAGAGACTAGCAAGTGGGTTTATGTGTCTGTCCTAGCAGGGTTTGCTTGCCTTGTGGCCTCCAAGAGAGCTCAGCAAACGCCTGGGAAATGGGGCGGAAGAGGGGCTGGAGGAGCAGAAAAGTGAAGTAGCTATCAGCTGTCTTTGCCTCCCTCTTCTAGGATCTCACTACTCACAACTCCCGGCCATTACTATTCAGCGCAACATTCTCAAGCAGGTGGGTGTCCAAATCTTTTAAAGCTTTCAAAGGGGCCAGAAACTGGGTGCTCTTGCAGAAAAGAGATTGTGCATCACCCAAACACTGCCTGCAAGTCTCCAAGAGAGATCAGAGTGTAAAGACCAAATGGGAAACATGAAGGGCTGTGTCATGTGTTTCACACCTTTGAATCGAAATCTGATGAATTCTCGCAGGAAATTACCCTAAGATGATAATGTCTGGTCATGGCCAGGCAGCGCAGGGCTGACCCACAGTTTTTCACAGCCTTGCCAAAGGATTGTAAAGTGTGGTCAAGAGGGGACCACGATGTGCCTGGGAGAAAGTGTTGGGGACCTGAGGACCGTAGCAACGGCCCCTTGGGAGGGCGAGCAAGCACGCGGGGTCAAGGACGCAGGCTCAGTGCCTGTGCAGCCTGGTGTTGGCAGTGACGCTGCCACGATGAAGGCCAAGAACGTTAACTTGCTCTTCGCCTTCGTTGCCGTCCTGCTCTTTGGTTTCTCGTGTTTCTGCATCTCCAGGATGAACCAAACCAGTAAGCGGGGGTGGGGGGGGCGGGGGTGGTGGAGTGGGGTGGGGTTGATAGTGGGATATGAGGGAGATGGGGGGCGCTCTCCATCCTGCCTCTCGGGATGCCCCATCACCAGGGGCGGTTGGGCTGTAACCAGCCCTCGCAGACACCGTGGGGCACGGGACGCGTGCTGATGGATCGGCCTCGTGCTAGCAGGTCCCCCCAAAACTGCCCCTCGCCTCTCCTGCTCATCCTTCCTCCAGATCTCTTCAATATATCGCAAGAGCTCCAGGACTTTCTTCCTCCTTTCTCAGTAACTTTAAATATTTTCAGAGAATTTAGGAGCACTTACAGAAAGACAGCCAGGTTGTCTTTCCTCTCTTTACAAATTAGCTGGTGTTTGATTTCGGCACTCAGGAGGCAAAAGCAGGCAGTCTTTACGAGTTCCAGGCCAGCCAGAGAGCGGACGACGAATTTTCTGGGTAGATAGCCTTTTTTTTTTCTGTAAGTTTGTGGGATTAATAATTTACTTGTATGAGAATATTTAAATGAGGAGGAGGAGGAGGAGGCATCTCTGTTCTTGTCTGTTTTGTTCCCTGATGTGAACCTAGTGTCCAGGAAGAAAAACAAAAACAAAAACAAAAACAAAAACCAACTAACAACATTGTTTGGCATAGAAAAAAAATGCCAATTAATAAAAACCAATCAGGTAAATGAGTGAATGAAACAATAGCTGTCTTGCTGTAAGTAACTGATCAATGAGGACAGTGAGAGAAAATCTGCCTTTCCATGGAGTTTCCACAATGCTTGTGGGGGTAAAAAACAAATATTGCTAAAGCTTAGGACTGCAGCATGAACTCCAATATTGGTGGCAACAGAAAAGGACAATACACTGGGAACTTGTGGAGGTGACACAGGGTAGCCCATAGTCCAAGAAGAGGAGAAGCTGAAGCCACTTGGTGGTGCTTGGAGATCGAGATCACACGACAGAATACCTCCGATGGAGAGGCACCACTGTGCCGCCTTTGGCAAATATTCTCTGCACCTTTGTGGTACTTTCCTATAGATAAGCGTGGGGTAAGGGTCTCCTGGTGGTTTGGGTTTCTCTGGGAGATGCATCTGTTTGTGGCTACTTTGGGGGTCTTGCTGGGGTCCCCCAGCTGGCCATTCTTTCCTTGATGTGGCGTATAAGTCTCCCATTAGAGCTGCTCTATCACAGCCCTTGTGACTAGGGCTGTGTCATCAAGGAGGTAGACACTTTCCGTGACCCTGCAATACTGATTTGGGCCACAGCGACCTGAAGATCTATACCACTTCAAGCTGCCTGCCTGGCAAGCGGTGTCACAGATATCCCATCTTGATTTAGCTGGTTCTTCGCATCCCTGATCCTCTTCAACTGGCAACAGGACGACTTGTAGGCTCAGTGGTTTTCAATTTTCAGAGAAACACGCCTCAGCCTGTACTGGGGGAGAAGAGTATCATATTTTTATCTTCTCTGCACTCTCTTTGGAGGATCAAATGCAGGAGTATATTAAATCCCAGCAAGGTCTGGGCCCTTGGGAGTATGGCAGACACATGAAACTGGATCAGCAACTATATAGTAAATGCTCTGAATGCTGACGTACGTTTTGATTGGGTGTAAAACATTTTTATGATGTTCACAAGAAGCACCTTTAGAGGGCAAAAATGCTAGAACTGTAGAAGAATACACACTGTAGAAGAAGAATACACACTGTAGAAGAATACACACTGTAGAAGAATACACACTGTAGAAGAATACACACCCACAAAGCCAAGGCAAGGGGAACCCGGGAAGCTGTGTTAACATTAGCACAGGAAACCCTAACAGAAATGTTTAACAAACGTGACCACTCCGGAGACCAAGCAACTGTTTCCACTGCACAGCCTTTGACTTCTTGAGGATTTATTATTTATTCCAGGGTCTGAGTACAGGTGGGTCACAGGTTTCCAGGAAGGCCAGAAAAAAGATCTCAGATCCATGGAGCTGGAGTTACAGGCGCTCATAAGCTGTTTGACGTGGGTGCTGAGAATCAAAATCTAGTCATTGGAAGAGCAGCAAAGGCTTTTCTACAGTGTGTCATCTCTCCATCCCCACCACGTTGATTTTTACTTAGGAAATTGGACATTTAATGAGGACTTGGAATTTATTAATTTATACAAGCTTCTCTTGAAGAACTCTCCAGTCTCTTCAGTTCTGAAGCACAAGCATCTTGCTCATCTTAGCAGTGCCACTCTGGTTCCCCCAGGGCCACCCGGCATGCTGTGCCATTGCATCATCGGTACCGATGGTTTATCCAGTTCCATTCATTATTCCATAGATGAATGGCGTCACGTAGCATCAGGCTGTGGCTTCGTTGTATTGGACCTTGTAATGGTTTTTTTTTAATTATTATTTGTTTGTTTTTAATAGACATCACTAGCCAGGCATAGTGGTGGATGCCTGGAGTACTCAGAAGGAAAAGGCAGGCAGATTTCTGTGAGTCAGAGGTTCTCAAGGCTAGCCTGGTCTACAGAGTTCTGGGACAACCAGGGCTACTTAGACAGGGCCTATGTCAATCCTGCCTCCCCCCCCCCCAAAAAAAAAAACCAAAACCAAAAACAAGAAAAGCAAAAGGCAGTTTGGTCCACTCTATGTGTATGCTGGGTTTTGTTTTCTCAGAGGCACAGTGATGCTCAGGAGATGAAAGCTTCTACTCACATTGATTTTATCTCACATTGTCCATCACTGCCTGAGTAAATGCACAGCAACAGGAGCACTTTAAACATAGTAGGGATACCATGACACTTCACAGAGGCCATGCACTAAGGCCTGTGTCTCAATTATGTCTCTGTAAATAGAGCTCTCTCATGAGAAAACTCTCCTTCATGTGTGCCAGATTGGTCCATCGGGGACTCTACTGGGTGGGTTGCGTCACCTAAGATGTAGCAACTCCAACACAAGATTCATTTTTGCACAGACAGTTATCCAGGAAACCCTAATCACATATGGTGTACACAGTGGCCACACTTCAGACTACAGCCATGAAATGAACACTGGAGATTTATCTGGGTAGTCTAGTTCTTTTTAATAAATCACAACTGACCCTCATGAAAGGGGGAGGGACTCTGTGATCAGGATGTAAAATGAATGAATTAGTGGATGAATGAATAAATAAGTAAATAAATAAATGAAAAAAAATCTGTCAAATTCCCCCCAGAAGTGCTAAGATCAGTTTTTAACACTAATTAATCTATTTGACCCGTTCATCCATCTGTATAAGGGAAGTCACTGTTTCAGACATAAGGAATTCAGTAAGCTCGAACCCCAGATGTCTTGTTCTTACACTTACAGTCTAAAGGACTTTACCTACTTGCTGAGCCATAGAAAAGGAGGGATTGTTTTCTTTATCATTGAAATCCACAGAACAAGCCACTCACTGGATTATCTTCCTGGTACTTAGTGCTAAGATAAGGAAACAGAAGTAGGCAATCACGAACTGTAATCACACAACTAGATCATCTACTGGAAGGATTAAGCAGTGATGGTTGTTGAAGACAGAGCCTCAGCAAGTAGCCCTGACTGACCCAGACCTCGTCGTGAAGGCCAGGCTGACTTGGACTCACCTCACAAAGACCCCCCTGCCTCTACCTCCAGAGTGCTAGGTTCAAAGGGGTGCACAGCATGCCTTGCCCGGTGAAAATGAATAGTTTTTATAAGTAGAATTACAGTTAATATTTGCCCTTTTGTGTGCCTGTACGAAATTTTCATCTGTGTATCGTTTCCTAGTAGGTCACCTAGAGATTTTGAAAGGAGGCAATAGTTAGAAGATGGCTGGTCTCTCATTCACCCGGACACATCCTGGATCCTTTAACTACTTAGAAGCCAAATACTGATGTGTCAGTGTTGAGATCTGTATAGAATGGAGGCTTACATGTGATACCGGGTTCCCAAGTTGGATCCTGGTCGCTCAGTTCTTCTGCAGCTCTCTCTGTTTCTCGTTCGCCTCTGGAAACATGGCTGTCTCTGATGGTGTCATCAAAGTGTTCAATGACATGAAAGTTCAAAAGTCTTCAACACCAGAAGAAGTGAAGAAACACAAGAAGACACACTGCTCCTTTGCCGGGGCGAGGATAAGAACATCTTCCTGGAGAAGGGGAAGGAGATTCTGGAAGGAAATGTGGGACAGACTGTGGATGATCCCAGCACCACTTTTGTCTAGATGTTACCAGACAAAGACTGCCGCTATGTGCTCTATGATGCAACCTATGAGACCAAGGAAGCAAGAAGGAGGACTTGCTGTTCATCTTCTGGGCCCCTTAAGAGCAAAATGATCAATGCCAGCTCCAAGGATGCCATCAAGAAGAAGCTGACAGGAATCAAGCATGAATTACAAGCTAACTGCTACTAGGAGTTCAAGGACCCCTGCACCCTGGCAGAGAAGTTGGTGGCAGCACAGTCATTTCCCTGAAGGACAAGCCTGTGTGAGCCACCTTCAGCCCCTGCTTGAAGCATCTAGCAGCTCCAGATTGGGTAGTGAAGGCTGCCCCTTTCCAGTCAGACTGGAGGGGCTGGGGGGATCCCAGCAGGGGGAGGGCAATCCTTTCACCCCAGTTGTCAAACATCCCTCTGGACCCCTGGACAGGACTTCTCCCTCCATCCCTGACAGTCCTGGCCTTCCCAAACTGCTTTTGATCTTCTGATTCCTCTTGGGTTGAAGCAGACCAAGTCCGGTTCCAGGCACCCAGTCTGGAGGGAGCCTGTATTCTTTTTTTTTAATTAGGTATTTTCTTCATTTACATTTCCAATGCTATCCCAAAAGTCCCCCATACCCTCCCCCCCCCACTCCGCTACCCACCCACTCCCACTTCTTGGCCCTCGCCTGTACTGAGGCATATAAAGTTTGCAAGTCTAATGGGCATCTCTTTCCAATGATGGCCGACTAGGCCATCTTCTGATACATATGCAGCTAGAATCAAGAGCTCTGGGGTACTGGTTAGTTCATATTGTTGTTCCACCTAGAGGGTTGCAGACCCCTTCAGATCCTTGGGTACTTTCTCTAGCTCCTCCATTGGGGGCCCTGTGATCCATCCAATAGCTGACTGTGAGCATCCACTTCTGTGTTTGCTAGGTCCCGGCACAGTCTCATAAGAGACAGCTATATCTGGGTCCTTTCAGCAAAATCTTGCTAGTGTATGCAATGGTGTCAGCGTTTGGAGGCTGATTATGGGATGGATCCCCAGGTATGGCAGTCTCTGGATGGTCCATCCTTTCATCTCAGCTCCAGCCTTTGTCTCTGTAACTCCTTCCATGGGTGTTTTGTTAACTCCACCTCTACTCCTCACTCCTCCTCAACCCATTCTACCAACTTCTAACCACAGTAGTGACTCTGTGCTTGTCTGTTTAGTTCTGTGTGTTAATGAAATGTGGAAATGACCGTCCCTGCACCGGCTGGCTGATCTCCCCCTTTCCCTTGATCTTAGCCACTCATGGAAGCAGGACCAGTGAAGAACCTTCAATTAAAAAAACAAACAAACCAATAAAAAGGCTAATTAACAGTGTGGAAAAAAATGGATTTCCATGAGACACTCTTCTCTAGCCTTTACTGGTGACTCTGAATGCCTTTCAAACTGATCCTCTCTTACTCTAAGACACTGTCTTCAGTTGATGACCCAGAGTGTGTCACCCACATTTACAATACCCTAGAGGGACAGGTACAAAGAGCTCTGGAGATTCTTGGTCTGACCCATGTCTTTAAGTGCAGGGTCTAGACAAAGCTCATGCCTGCTCATGTTGAATCTCCACCCTGATGACACGAATCTGTACCTGATGATTAGAATGATCAGAGGAAAGAAACCATTATACGGATGCTTCAGCTTCCAGGTATTGACCTAGTTTGATTGCTGTTGCTGTGATAAAGCACTCCAGGCAAAAGCAACTTAGAGGAGGACAGGCTCTACTTCAGTTTTGGGTTTTAGTCTATAATTGAAAAAAAGTGCCATATGTGTACAACCCTGTATATAATGGTGAATATATACAACGCCATACACAGTGTCATATACGTAAACCCCACATGTAGTGCTATATACAGCACGTTTGCTGTCCAAAACCTTCATTTACCTGCTACATGCATAAACTATATATTTCTGTTTCCTTTGCAGATAATCAACTAATTAACTGCAGAAACCACGTTTTGGAGTTTAAAGAAATTATGCTCCGTTTAAAAAACAAAAGTGAAAATCATCACCAAGACCTAATGCAAGTCTTGTATCAAATGAAGCGTAAAGCTGCCCACACAACAAGATCATCAGGGAACTTCCGTGCGTGCTGCTCTTGTCTCTGTGAATGCTCATCCATGTTACATAAACTTGGAGGGTTAGACTTAGTGCATCTGACTCTAGGTCACTTTCCCCCAGTAAACAACCTGACTAACACTGACTGTTTCATTTTGAGACATGTAGAACTCAGGCAAGCCACATGGAAGATATGCTTTCCCCGTCTCTATCATGATACTGATTTTCCCATCCTTTCTCCAATTCTACCCCCCATGCATGATCAATTCAACAGAAGCAGCCAGAAGCCCTGGCATCATCTCACACCCTTCCCCTCGCAGACCTCCTGTCAATCATGTTCCATGCATCTGAGGGCCATCCATCCTCTCCATCACTGTCCCCTCGGCACTGGGACCTTTAGTATGGGGCCCCACTGTGTTTACATTTTGCAAAACTGTTGAGCTATACCACAAAGAATTATAACCATAATTTGCATACATTTCCTTGAACAGTAGGTCTATGGATAGATTTACTATCCCATACTTAAAAAAAAAAAAGTTGTATTAGAGCCTGGAGAGATGGCTCAGTAGTTCAGAGAGCCTCTTATCCTCCCAGAGAGCCAGAGTTCTGTTTCCAACATCCACCTCAGGAGCTGTGACTTCGGCAGGGGACCTTGTGCCCTCTTGAGGCCCTTGCAGGTCCTTGCACACATGTGCATGCTAGGGCGAGCACCCCCACCACAGGGTCCTCTGTCGGCTTACAAATAACATTGTTTTAAATCAAAGATTGCATCTTTGCCAGAGAAAAAAGCATTGCTGTGAACCCTCGGATCCTCTTTCTGTCTTTTGCAGTTGAGAAGAAGGGGAGCATATTGAGTCAGCATGAAACACTTCCTAACCAATTTGAAGTCTTAAAGTACTTCCTTCCTCATCTAAGGACAGCAGGGAAACTTTACCCAGCTATAGCCACTAGCAAAGGGAGAGCAGGCGGTAAGCACAATCAGAACTGCAAAACTGACTTCAAGTGTTTTGACCTTCGGGGGAATCTATGGCCTAAATTTTCAGTTAGCATACATAATGATGGGTTTCATTGTAAGACGTATGTGTCTGTGTCATTGTGTGTGTTATCATGTATGTGTGTCATTGTTTATGTCATTGTGTATATGTCATTGTATGCATATACACAATCATTGTATGCATATATACAATCTTGTGTGCATTGTTGTGTGTGTGTATGTATATGTGTCATCATGTATGTGTGTCATTGTGCATGCCTGTGTATGTGTGTGCATGTGTATGCATGTGTGTCAACGTGTGTGTCATTGTGTGTACATGCTGTGTTTGTCATCTCTCTCTGGTCATATGTCCTCTCACTACCCACCCCATCCACCCCACTTCTCACTGGCTCCCACCTTTCACTTCCTCCAAGAAAGGTTTCATGGTCTAGTTTTTAAGTTTGAAGTTGTAAGGTGCTGCTATGCAGACTTCCAGGCATCAGGTGTAAATTTTGGAGAAAATAATCCATTTAGTGACTCGAATTCGAGTTCCTTTTCATTACAGATGCTTGGAAAATTAGCTGACATATGTCCAGTACACACGGAGCATCTGCTAAGTGTGTGGAAAATCGTTTTCTGTTGCTTGGATAAACCTGATGCTACCTGGTAATCTTTCTGGTTTTCCCACATTCTCATGACCAATATCAGCAATTTTTTGGTAGAGAGGAGGGTTAGGGTTATTTATTTATTGATTGATTGATAATTTTGGTCTTCTCTTTTTTAGACAGGGTCTCACTATGTAACCCAGGCTGACCTTGAACTCATAATGTTTTTGCTTCTTCCCCTGAGCGCTGGGGTTATAGCCATGTATCACTCACTACTCCATGTAGAAGAGGGGGCTTTTGAGCTAAGCCTTGAAGTGTGAGTTCAGGCTTCTCATAATTGCCCAAATCAGGCACTGCAGTTAGAAGCAGAGGCATTGAGCCAGTCCTCAGAATAAATGACTTTCCCCAAAGCTTGTTTGTCCAGTGAGTGGGCAGCCCATGGTCAGACTCCTGGGCTGCCTGATCCTACATAGGGCTTTGCTGGAACAGGTCCATGCTCATGTGTACCTGTCCTTTCACTACAGTGGCAGAGAGGGGTGTAGCCGTGACAGAAACAGCACAGCACAACAGCTAAAAGTCTGTACTGTCTGACAGAAGAGGTTTGCCAGTCCCTGGATAAGCATGTATTCCCAGGCCCACAGTGCGAGACGGTGGGGCCATGGGTCTCCGTTTGACATCTACTAAATTCCTACTGTGTTCCCCAACCTAAACTCTTGTTTTCATTGTTCTGCTTAGTCCCCAGAACCCAGGGCAGCGAGGTAATTACTATCTACCCTGACTTATCCCACCCATGAAACAGTCTGAGAGAGAACAAAGGGATCTTTAGAGCTCACATTGTAAATATCTCTATCAGTATCCCCCTCAGAACATTCTGAATGCGGTGTATGCGCACGTGCATGCGTGTGTGCATTCGCGCATGCGTGTGCATGTGTGTGTGTGTGTGTGTGTGTGTGTGTGTGTGTGTGTGTGTATGAAAACTATAGTTTACAGGAGAAGTTGAAAGACCACAGGAAAAAATACATAGAAACTATAAGATACTAGGCTATAGAATAGAGATAGCCTAAACTAAGTATAAACAGATATCAACAGTGGAGAAACCAGAGCTTAGAAAGCTGGTGTGGCACTCAGACACCGGAGCAACCAAGACTGCCCACGAAGGCTTAGTTCCTCTCTAGATCACTTGGAGCCGGAAGTGACTTCATTCATGATTTCCACAAAGACAATATTTCAAGGTATCTTTTCTGCTTGGGCTCCAGTACCTCTTCAGAAAAAATTGACAGGAGAGCCAGCCCTTGTGGGGCAATGTGTACTGAGTTAGATAGGTAGACACTGTATTAACACATGGAAAATGTTTCATTTTATTTTCTCTACAACAAAACATAAGAACTCTTTAGTTAGTGCACTTATTCACAACCCACTGCAAATGGCAGGAAACGGAAACCAGACAGAAATAACACTGTGCAGTATAGTCTGTAGTATGGCTCAGAGTGCTCTTCTTGACAGGGAAGAGACCAACTCACTCACAGGGGTAAGTGTGAGCCCACGGTAAACACTTGTTTACCGATGGCTTGTTCCACATCTGTGCCCCTGTCTGCAGTTTCCTTTGCACTGGGAATCTCCACCATTAACAGAGGGAACCACACCTACCTGAAGCAAACGCTGACCTCTGTTCTCTCCAGAATGACTCCCGAAGAAGAGGAGGACTCTGTGGTGATCGTCTCTGTCGCTGATGTATGTATGAAAAGAATGCTTCCTCATCTTTCTCTAACCTCCTAAATCCGCTCAGGAGCAGCAGCTATTCCATTAGGAATAGTTCTTCACTTAAAGGAAACAACCCACATATACCTTTAAAAGAGTCTAGGTTAAAATATTTAGTACTTGCTGTTCCAAGAACTGTATATGTGAACATGAATCTTATAGGAGAGCCATCAGATTGTTAAAACTGAACTGTATTTAGCATACAATGCTTGCATTTGGTAAGATAAAAAATTATAAAATTAAATTATAAAACCAATTAACTTAGTTGTAACAATACATTTTAAATAGACCATTAAAGCCATTACTGATAAAATCTGCCAAGCTCAACTAAAGGTTGCTGTGTGAATCATTAAGAACCAGTAAATACCACCAACTGAAGGCTCCTAGTCCTGCGGGGCGACAGAGACTTCCTCCAGACAGTATGTGTAATCTGCACAATATCTCTGCGAAGCATGTCTCACTATCCTGATTTTATGTATTTTTAAAGTACCTGCCTCCTTTTTATTTGTTATTTAAAACAAATTTTAAATTTAAATATATTTTGACCAAATTCTTTCCCTCCACCAAGTCCTTCCAGATCCTCTCCCCTCCCCTACCTAGCCTACTTTAAGTTTTTTCTATAAAAACTCAATACAACAATCCCCCCAGAACTGAAAAAATAAATTAAACACCACCACCACCACCCTCCCCCCCACACACACACACACAACCTGTGTAGTCTATTATACATTGGTCAACTACTCCTTGTGAATATGTGGACTGTCCTGGAGTGGTTGATGTACCCAGTGTCACTCAATTGGAGAAAATTGAGTTTCTCTCTGCCAGCAGGTATAAGTGACAGTTCAGTTGTTGACCTTTACCGTAGTGGCTAGGTTTACATCCATCCATAGATAGATAGATAGATAGATAGATAGATAGATAGATAGATAGATAGATAGATAGATAGATAAGATAGGACAAAGCGTATCATATCAAATTTGGACAAGACAAACCAAGAGAAGGAAAAAAGCTCCAAAGAAGGCTCAAGAGTCATAGGCCCACGTGATCACACACTCAGGACCCCCTAGAAACATTACATATATACCTGGTATAGACCTGGGCCAGCCCTATCTCCAACCCACTCTCCCCTTTTGAAAATTTGAGTAAAACTATAAAGAATTGCGCCTTAGTGCCATAGACTTGGAGGCAGGGAAGTGGACAACATGTATCACATTTCAAAATTCGATTTCTGGGAACTTGTCCTTAGTGTCTCTTAAGTCTGAACACAGTGGCAATGTGGGACCACATGAGTTAGCAAAGAGCACACACCGTACCCATGTGGTTACCCTCCAAATAACCGGCCCAGGAGCTGGGCTGGGCCCCACTCCATCTATAAGATTGGGTGATCCTGTTCTGTACACCGCAGGACATTTGAGGCCAATAGACGCTAATGTGCTTCCCACGGCCGTGCTCAGAGCGATGCTTGGCTCAGAACAAGTGCCGGGCACATAATCACTCTGAGGGGTTTCATTTTAGATGTGTGTAGTTGGGGATATAATTTAAGTGTGGTTGATGTAGTAACGTTCATACTTGGACATATGGAAACTATGTCGTATTTTCTAAGTTTTTAAGTTTTTAAAATAAATGTGTATTAAGCCATGGTGGCATTTCACACTTAAATTCCCTGGAGCAAAAGTGTTACGCTAATAAAGCCATGAGGCACCCTGAGTTTCAGTAATGTCTCTTCTTCTTTTTAGACTGATGAAAGTTATTTAAAATCTGTTGTTCGCATGGTTAAAACCAAGTAAGTACTTTCTGATAAATTTTAACATTAGCCACGCTCGAGTCTTACCTTCTGCTTTTTTCCTGTCCAAATGTATTATTATCTACTTATCATATTCTCTTTAGTGAATCTGGGGCATGGAGATGAGCCTGTGACCTTTTCTAATCTGTGATAAAGTACAGCACCGAAAGTTTGCAGACTGCTTATTAGAATTTATATTTTCTTGCTGTATCTGACTCCATCTGCAGATAGGGAGAAGGCAGAGATGAGCTGATCTAAAGGTAAAAGTAGATGTGCTGGGGCAGATGAGATCAGAAAGCTCATGCCTGCCATAGAATCCACTGGGAAGGCACAGAGGTCCAAAGGGCAGCATGCAAGACTTTTGGAACTTTAAGTGTATTTGGAGCATAGACATCTGAGGTTAAGTAAGGAGGTAAAATTTGCAGTTTCCTTTTGACCAGGGCCAGAAGCTTCAGCACTGAGCTGAGTCTAGCTAACAGGAGTGTATCCAGCAACTATGTATTGTGTTTTGGTTTACCCTACTTAGTAGTTGAAGTGGATAAGGACAAAAGGCCTTCACAAGTTAGAAAAAAGAAAGTATCTGATGTAGAAGAACACTCGGGATTTGCTATATAGTTGCAGAGATAAAGTAACTGGGAGCTACAAAGATGGTTCAGCTGGTGAAAGCAAAACAAAACACTTAAGTGTCTTGTAAACCTGATGACCAGAGTTCAAATCCCACAATAAAACAAAACAAAACAAAACAAAACAAAAAAACAAAGCCATTGGCCGGGCAGCCCATCTGTAATCCAGTGTATGGGAGGCAGAGATGGAATCCCTGAGCAAGCTGACTGGCCAGACTAGCTGAGTTGGTGAGCTCTCTAAGATTACATGGGAGATCGCCCTCAATAATAAGGTAGAGAGAGACCAAAGATGACACCTAAACTCAATCCCTGACCTCTACACACAACATAGGAACATGAATAGATACGTATATATACACATAAAAATCAGTGGCTTCAGAAATTGCTATATTTTGTGGCTGAAAATGAAGACGAAGGAAAGTATGCGAGGGCTGGAGAGACAGCTCAGCTGTTAAGGCAAGGCTCATAACCAAAACTATAAGAAAAGATCGTAGAAAAATGTTACCACGCAGGATTGCAATAAACTAAATCTCTCTCCATCAGTAAGAGAAAATTTTTTGGCCTTTTGTACCTTTGGATTGGGGAGATGTTGTCTGCAGTTTAAACTTCATAGTACCCTCTGCAGTCCAAGCTTGTCTATGAGAGTGGATACTGAAATTCCATGTGACTTTTATTTGCCTCTACTTAGTTCCTATATATGCCTTTAAGTTATATAATTTCATTTTAAAATTAGATACTCTGTTACTTATTTTTAGTCCTTGTTAAACTTAACCCCCTATTCTTTTCTCTTGTACAAGTAGTTTTACTTTCTGAGGAAATATTAGATTTATTTCTTTTGAGTTTTATACCAGAAGATGGGTGTAGCAGCAGACCATATAATCCTAGTACTTTAGGGACAGAGGCAGGAGTACCAGCCATAGTCCAGGGGGCTGTAGAGGCAAGCCAGGCCACGTCTAGCTAGCCATTTAGTTGCCTGCAGAAATTGTGCTGTTGTTGAGTGGGGCTCTTTGTAAATATCCACTAAGAACGTAATTTGATGCAGCAGTTTTCTTGTAGCTACGTCCTTACTGTAACTGTTCGTTCTCTTCTCCTGGCTGTCAAAGGATGCCTCTGGTTGTGACCTTAAGAAAACTCATAGTATCTATAACCCTGTGTGAAATTTGCTTGATATTTTGTATCCTGATTTTTTCATTTTTTATTATTTATTTTCCTGTGTTCATGCATGCCACAGTTTGTGTATGCAGGTCAGTGGACAACTCTGTGGTAACTGGTTCTCTCTTCCACATCAGTGTGGGTTCCAGAGATGGAACTTGGGTCACTGGGCTTTTGGGACAAGGGTCTTTACCCACTGAGCCATCTTGCTGGCCCATATATTTTAGTTTTTTGTTTGTTTGTTTGTTTTGTTTTGTTTTTCGAGACAGGGTTTCTCTATGTAGCCCTGGTTGTCTTAGAACTCACTTTGTAGACCAGGCTAGCCTCGAACTCAGAAATCCACCTGCCTCTGCCTCCCAAATGCTGGGATTAAAGGCATGTACTACCACCGCCCGGCGATATTTTAGTCTTTTAATATGTCTTTCATTAGTTTATAAATACTTGGGTTAGCAAACAGTACTTAAATGTTATATGATCGCAACCTGTGAGGTAGCCCAAATCAATATGTTATATGACATGCATAAAGAAGATATTTTAAGTATTGGCATTAGTTTGGTAAGTTAACTCTATTGGTATTCAACCTTCCTTTACTTCCTTTACTTTATAGATTCAGAAAGCAAGTGCAGTCCGGCGTCTTGGAGGTCATTTCAATACCCACCCTTTTTTATCCTCAAACATTACTGGACAAGAAAACGAAGACGGACTCAGAAAGGTAAGTCAAAGAACGGGATTTGAAAAAGAGAATATCCCAAGGATGTCCTGGAACAGGCATCTGAGAGATGATCAAACTTCAGCATGGGGACGTGGGGAGCCAGGTCGTGGTGGCCTGCAAGGGTTGTCTGTGCATCCCGATCTGAGTCCAGTTCAATGACATTTAGTTGGTAGCATGAAATTAGCCATGGTATCATCCCATGAAAGTAAGCAGAAGCTAGATCCCCATTCTCCCTCCCCATTCTGAATTAGCGCGTAAACACCTGCCAGCACACTGCTAACGGTGTTTTGCTCCTGATCATAGACAACAATGAGCAGAAACACAGTGGAGGTGGTAGGGAAGCCTGGGATTTGAATTCATTGCTCCTAGAAGTTACTCCCAGCTTTTCTACATATTAGTCATTTTAGACGAGTAAATTGGCCTTTTCCCCTTAATTTCCTCAACTTTGCCAATACAGTCAGTGAAATGTTGTAAATGCATATGCTTAGTAGACAAACCAGGCCGTTTGGAAGCTTCGAGAATAAAACCTGACAGTATTTATGGAAGACTGTTAAAAAGTTGAAACCTTTATATGCAGGCAAATGTTTATATATTTCTGGTAATAAGTGTGATATTTTGGGGATGTATTCAGTTGATTTCTCAAAAGTAAATAATAATAAAGAGTAAGGCTTGCCAGAAATGTCTCCCCTGAGAACCTTTTATATGCTCATATCGTGTGCAGTGTGTTTAAATCTCAAGCTACATCAGGGTTTTGTTTGTCCCTAAGCAAGTGTCTCACTCTGTGCTCTGGAAGTTTCCGAGACCTTTGCTTTTCTGCAGCTTTTCTTTCTCAGTCCTCTGCCTTGAAATTCTACACCATAGTTCCCAGGCCCTTCCCATGGTCATGGTTGGCCCAGGCCTGCTCTGGTTCGGATTTCTGCTCAGTCTGTTTTCTCTTAGTCCAATACTCCGTGCTCAGAAGATTCTGTACTTCACATGAGACCAAGGCCAAAGCTTTCCAAATGTCACGGGACACCCTTCCTACTGTAGTTGGTCTCCAGCACCCCTGGCCCCTGACCCCTGGCCCAGCCCTCCCTGCTCTGTAGCTGAGGTGGCAAGCTCCCCCACACTGCAAGCCTGGGCAGCTGAGGTGGCAAGCTCCCCCACACTGCAGGCCTGGGCAGCTGAGGTGGCTAGTTCCCCCACACTGTAGGCCAAGACAGCTGAGGTGACTAGCCCCCCCCCACACACACACACACTGCAGGTCTGGGCGCTGTCTTTCAGCTACAAGTGGCACTCGGGCCCTTTCTGCTCTGCTCTTTCCATCTTGTACAATGATCCTCATTGTCAACATCTTTACCCAACACTTGATCTAACTGCTCTAACTTTCCCAATTCTGTTTGTATTTTCCTAATAGCCTGTGAGACCCCCAGGGCAATAGCTGGCTTGTGTCCTGTTCTGTTCTCCAGAACCTAGCCTAGTGTCCTGTTTGCTGACCAATCCCAATAAGGTTTCTGTATACTTTCATGTGACCAAGAAAGGATATTTAATTTGCTGTTTGTTGTTGTGGTAAAACATTGACCAAAAGCAGCTTAGGGGAGGAAAGGATTATTTAGCATAAAGTTCCACACCACAGACCATCACTGAAGGATCTCAAAGCAGGAGTTTGAAGCAGTAACCAATGACTTCATCTCCAAGTCTTGCTCAGCTACTTTCCTTATACAGCCTAGAACCACTGGCCCGGGGATGGCACTGCCCACAGTGGACTGGGCTCTCCAACACCAATCATTAATCAAGAAAATGCACCTACTATTGCCTATGGGCCAATCTGATGGAGATGATCTCAGCTGAGAGTCTCTCTTTCTAAGCAAGTTCAGTTTTTGTCAAGTTGACAATAAGCAGACCAGCATAAATAGTTGGTACAACTTATATCCACTAGAAATGGCAGAAAGTCATGAAGTCAGCACAGCTGTTTGACACAGCTTCCGCACAGCCGAGCTGAGTGCTGTATTCACTGTCTTTCTGTCTCTCACTTTTAGGTTTTTGTCTCTGTGTGTCACATTCTTGGGAAGTTTCTGTATCATGATTCATTTTGTCTTTCCTGAGAAAATTATGCCTGAATCTTTTTAGGAATGTCCCAAATTTACTGTCCCTTCTGTCTCTAGGGAAATAACTTTATCAGGCCAGATTTGGAAGTCTTATTTACACCCTGGAGATAGTGATAAGCACAGATAGGTGCAAAGCTAGGAACTTCTAAATGAGGTCATGACTCCAGGAATCTTCCTGGGGTATCCTTCAGTCCTAAGCAAACTTAGACAGTATAATTAGAACAGGGTAAACTTGGAGATAGTTGACAAGCTCCAACTGGCCAGGAGAATTGTTGAGTCAAGGCCTCTTTTCACAATATGCCCAGAGCTCTCTTAAAATGTAGTTTAAAGATAGAGTATATCAAAGGCTACAGCCCTGGAGACATAGGACTCAGTTCATAAAATAGATTGAATAAAATGACCTTTCCTACTGAATAGCGTAGATAATGAAATGACATAAAAAAAGGAGTTAGGTATTAGTATTTGCTTTTCATAAAAGACTGGTTCAGATATTTTTTATTTGTCTGGAGCACTTTAAAACTGCAAATACTGCCAGCTTAAAAGTAGGCTGTCATATTTGCATTGGCAGAGACATTCTTTAGATTCTCTAAACTGGAGTTATAGGGCTGATAATAAAAATTAAATCTGTTCTATTTGTACTTTCTAATTGTGACTGAACTTATAAGCCTGCACATGTAATGAAAAATCAAACACATGTCCGGAGACAAAATGATGTAATCTGTACTTCTTGGATAATCACTAGTGTGTCTTTGTTCTGTGGATCCTGTATAAAGAAAGAAGCAACCAGATTGCTAGTTTGTCAGAGCTTATCTACTTATCTCCTCTATGGGGACCCTATGAACTGCCAGGGGCTGGCCCCTGGAAGATAGTAACTTTATTACCTAAGTAAAAATTTAGCTAAAATGCAAAATACATACTCTGTGCTTGTTCTAGTGTAGCAGAGGCAGGTACTGCCCACTCAATGAAGATGAGAGGCTCTTTAGTATAATTTTAATATAGATATATTTACTTTTATTTACTTTTTGTATTGTTTTATCAGAAAATGTAAGCTATTTAATTACTGAAATATGCTGGTAAGTTAATCTGCTATAATGAACATTAACCGATTGTCTTGTTTACTTTTAGTTGGCAAATAAAACAAGTATTGGACTTCTGTATTCTGATGCTGTATGCCCAGCCCAAGGCCACGTATTATTTACAGGTGAAAACTTGGTGCGCTGTGCTTTAAACAGAAGTAACCCCTCTTTCTGCCCCTTCTTTGTTTGCTTTCATCCTGAGTTGCTCTGCCTTAGTCTGTAGCCAAGCAAATAGAACATATTTATAAAATCAATATGCCCAAAGGAAGCTTAAGATGGAGTATATATTTGTCTTCTTGCTGTGTTTACTGTAACAGAGGATATTAAAGTTAATGGGCACAAGCTGTAAAGAAAATTAGAGCTACTGAGAGGAATTAGAAATCCCCCTGTGTTCATGCCTGAACCCACAGGCTCACAAACAGAAGCCCTTATTACAGGTCTTGCTGTGGAGCTACCCAGATGTCGACCACACCCTTCCTCTCACTTTGTGAGTGGCACAGTTCCATGCTGCCTTTGTACAGTGCAGAAATGAGTCCATCCTGGGTATGCATCTCCTTCCCGTCACTTCCAATTGTCAAACAACAATGACTCGGGTCCCATAATAAGCATGTGCCTCACTACAAAGAAATGTTTGCACTTGTGATGCTTTCAGAATTACCAGTGGAGGGCCAGGAAAAAGCTAGAGAAAGGCCAAAAGCCAGCTCTTCCCTAAGACTGCAAGAAAAACAAATCCTTTTCCTCCATAGTCAGTGGTGCAGTAAAGGAACACCAGGTGCAGCCCGAGTTCCTTCCGTTCCAGAGCAACAGTTCTGTTTTGTGCCCTCCTGATGCAGGACACTGCTGAGTTTAAGGATCTCATGTCGTGTGTGTAAAGTCAAGAAAGAGCTCTCATGCTCCCCTCTTTCCTAGGGAAGCCTCCGTTTAAGGATCCCAGCCTCATTCTTCTCAACACTGAAGTGTGAGTGGGAATGGAGCTCCTTCCTTCATCTCAGCCAAGAACCATGGTAGCCACAGACAGAAACACTGCAGCATTATCATCTTATGGTAGCTACAGACAGAAACACTGCAGCATTATCTCATGGTAGCTACAGACAGAAACACTGCAGCATTATCATCTTATGGTAGCTACAGACAGAAACACTGCAGCATTATCTCATGGTAGCTACAGACAGAAACACTGCAGCATTATCTCATGGTAGCTACAGACAGAAATACTGCAGCATTATCTCATGGTAGCTACAGACAGAAACACTGCAGCATTATCTCATGGTAGCTACAGACAGAAATACTGCAGCATTATCTCATGGTAGCTACAGACAGAAATACTGCAGCATTATCTCATGGTAGCTACAGACAGAAACACTGCAGCATTATCTCATGGTAGCTACAGACAGAAATACTGCAGCATTATCTCATGGTAACTACAGACAGAAACACTGCAGCATTATCATCTTATGGTAGCTACAGACAGAAATACTGCAGCATTATCTCATGGTAGCTACAGACAGAAATACTGCAGCATTATCTCATGGTAGCTACAGACAGAAACACTGCAGCATTATCTCATGGTAGCTACAGACAGAAATACTGCAGCATTATCTCATGGTAACTACAGACAGAAACACTGCAGCATTATCATCTTATGGTAGCTACAGACAGAAATACTGCAGCATTATCTCATGGTAGCTACAGACAGAAATACTGCAGCATTATCTCATGGTAGCTACAGACAGAAACACTGCAGCATTATCTCATGGTAGCTACAGACAGAAATACTGCAGCATTATCTTATGGTAGCCACAGACAGAAATACTGCAGCATTATCTTGGGCACAGAGCAAGTTTATTTGTCAACCTCTTGATGTTTGAGCTTCTGCTCTAAGTTACCATGTCCTAGTCCTTAGATGTATGGTATCAAGAACTTTGGAGTGTATCTTAGTCCTGAAGACAGAGTCCTAGGGACTGAGATTAATGGTTTCATACAGAAGGCTTCTTCACTCTGTCAGAGAACACAGTAAACATCTCCATGAAGACTGGGCATCATCAGACCCCAAGTCCACTAACACATGCATCCGGGACTCCCTAGATTCCAGAACCACTAGAAGCAATCAGCTTTACTGTTGTGTGTAAGCCAGTCTGGGAATCTTGTTATAAAACCAGAATGGACTATGATAATCTCAAATTAGATGCTGAAATGTTGATGAAAATTAAAATGGATTCACACGAGTCTCAAAGAGACTTGAGTAGAAGGTCAGCCCTTAGAAGAAAAAGAAGAGAGGGTTTCATTAATCTCATAACTAGAGAATGAAATTTGACTAACTGTAAATAGCCTTAGTGAATTAAACTAAAGATTATCATCTCATCCAAGACATTTTCAGTGAATTCTAGCCAAAGTACTGTTTGTCTTTGAGATAAAATTTAATGGTATCATTTGGAGGTATTAATGCTTTTTTTAATTTGGCTTTTTTTCTCTAGCTAGAAGATGATATCGTAGCAAAAAAGATGTATTTTACAAAAATGAAAGATTTTGTAAATAGTCTCACTTCAAAAAATTGGTTTTTTATTGAGTTTTCAGTCCTTGGATTTATAGGTAAGCCACAGTCTATCATGGAGATCACACTGACTCAAGCTCTCCTTTCCCCTTTCATTATTTACTTATGTATTTATGTATTTATTTATTTTCTTACTAAGACAGGCTCTTTTTATGTAGCTCAGGTTGGCCACAAACTCTTGTCCAGGCTGGACCTCAAAACATTAATCCTTCTGCCTCATTCCCAGACACTAGGATTATAGGTGCATGCCACCATCCTCCGCTTAGAGTAAAGGTTTGCTTTCCTGTCTGTCTCTCTGTCTGTCTGTCTGTCTGGGTTATCATATTTTGATCACTTTTTTCTAGTAGACACCATAAATGAGCAAATTAACACACATTATACAAACATAAAATTGGGCGCTATGAGTATGCACCTGTTCCGTCACGAGGATGTAGTATCCCTTTCATGGACAGGAATGCTGATGCGACAGGGTCCAGCCTGAGTTGGACAGTGTGTGCCCAGCACAGATTGCAAGTTCAATCTCAATACCTCAACCAACAAACTGGCCAATTAAAAAAGCCAGCTGACTCTCAGGGAACTAGAGTTTCAAGGAAAGTATTTCAGGACTAGGGTACTTGAGTATCTGATCTCCAATATGTCCAAGTTGCTACTCTTAATTTCCTGTAACATTTGAGTTCTCACGATGTTACACTTCACTGCTAAATGAGAGGACAGCCCTGCTCTCAGAATGCCTGCTCCTCTGAATGTGACAGACAACACTTATGCGGTATGTCCACTCATGAGTCTGCTTTCCTCCACAGGGAAACTCTTTCGATCGAAGGACCTCACTGACTTTGTGCATTTTTTCCTGATGTTCTATGAGACAAAGCCCATAGATATACTTTTAGATGACATTTTCCTGATCCGGGTGTGCATCTCAGGGGAGCCTGTTGTAAGTGTCCCTGGTGGGGGTGCACAGATGGGGAGAGCCTGTTGTGGATGCTTGACTTAGTTAGGGTTTTACTGCTGGGAACAGACACCATGACCAAAGCAACTCTTTTTTTTTTTTTTTTTTTTTTTTTTTGGCTTTTCAAGACAGGGTTTCTCTGTATAGCCTTGACTGTCCTGGAACTCACTTTGTAGACCAGGCTGTCCTCGAACTCAGAAATCCACCTGCCTCTGCCTCCCAAGTGCTGGGATTAAAGGCATACGCCACTACCTCCCTCCAAGGCAACTCTTATAAGGACATTTAATTGGGACTGGCTTACAGGTTCAGAGGTTCAGTCCATTATCATCAAGGCAAGAGCATGGCAGCCCCCAGGCAGGCATGGTATAGGAGGAGCTGAGAGTTCTACATTTTGTTCCAAAGGCAAACAGGAGAAGACTGTCTTGGCAGCTAGGATGTGGGTATTAAAGACTACACCCATAGTGACACGCCCACTCCAACAAAGCCACACCTCCTAATAGTGCCACTCCCTGGGCCAAGTTTACACAGACCGCCACAGTACCTGTACAGAAACACCAGACAGGCTGAGAAAACATCTGTCACACGATCACTGTAATATGTTACCAAAAATCAATGATCTGGTGAACACAGCAGAATGTTAAACTTCTGTGTCCTAAATTTTGCTGACATTTCATAATATTCAATGAAATGAGGATCCAAAATAATGCTGGGAAAAGTCAGGACACAGAGACAAAACAAAACAAAAACTCAGCCCCTAAAACAATAGCAAAAAGAATAGAGGTAAACAAACAGAAAAATAGTAAGACATAAATCTAAACATTTCAATATTTCCATTAAGCAGAAATTGTCAAAATGCACTGAAACAGATGATCAGAATAGATTTTTTTTAAAAAAATAAATGTTACATCTTTTCTGTCCAAAATGTAGGGTGCAGATTAAAAGTCATAGATGGGAACCAGGCATACCAGGCATAGTTGGTAGCGCCCCCACAGTTTCTATAGCAGACCCCAGAGCAACAGAAAACAGTTTGGGGATACTGCTACAGATAGTCAGGTGTCCTGGATGGTTCCACAGGGTCTACCAGACTTCAGTTTCAAGAGAGATATATCTTGATAAGTTACAAATCTGATAAATTGAAAAGGAAGATCAAAGGTACCAGCCTTAGAATGAGAAAATATGGGGTCTCAGACCTTATAGGACAATGGATTCTACAATCGCATGCATGTAATCTCATCACCTTAGAAAGAAAATGGCCTCTCATCAAGCCTCACACAACGCCAAACCTCATCCACAATGCAGCGGACAACCCGAATAAGCTGACAGAAATTCAGTGAATAGCTAAAAGCCCTCTGAGAAAGAAATGTGCAAGTCCAGGTGTTTTCATAAGTGATTTCTATCTAAACATTTAGAGAATAAATAATACCAATATGATGAGTTTTATGTTCTTCCACTTTTTTAAAACAGATCTTGCCTCGGGTCTATTTGTAAAAGCTGCATAGGGCACCGACCACCTGCAACTATCGTGTAGGTGTCCTACTCTGGTCTGTCTGTCTTCATAGTGGCAGATAGAAACCTGGACTATGAGACCTTCCCAGGGACCTGGGCACCTCTGGGAGCCTGAGTCAGAGCTATACTATCAGCCTTGGTTTGAACATTGGGCATTGGGTGACAGAGACTGAAACCCTTGGCCATGCACCCTGAATTCTGCTTCCAAAGCTGGTGATGAGTGGTAAAAGCCGGATGGTGGAGTTTGCCTTGGGGCCCTCTAGCACTTCAGGCTTACCCAGTTGCCTTAGGCTTTACCAGGGCCTTAATGAAAGACTCTGTGCATGGGCTCACTGCCTTTGCATTGTCTGCCAACCTCATGTTCCTCAGGACCCCTTAAGAGATTGCTATCTTTGTGACCCGGGTTTCTCGATACTATTTCTGAGCCATTTTTGAGATTGGTTGTATGTGGTGTGGTTCTTGGACTTGGCCATGTCTGCACAGTTAACTCATGGCTCCCAAAGCACCTGGGATTTTTTGAGTGATGTGTTGAGTACTAGACCAAGGCCTCACTTGTGCCCAGCAAGCCCCAGAGTTTTAGAGAACTGGATAAGAGGAGTTGCATCCAGCATGAGCTGGACATGAAACCCAAAGAACATACAGAAAGAAACAGAGCATACCAGCACTTGGAGGGTCAAGGCAGGAAGATCATGACTTGGAGCCAATCTGGGCTACAGAATGAGGATGAGATCAATCTGAGATACACAGTCAAAGACACACACATACACACAGACACATACACACACAGAGACACACACACAGACACACACACACAGTGATGGTAGAGAACCAAGATAAAAATGGTAAATCCCTCATGAACATAGATAAAAAAGTCTCCAACGAAATGGCAAAAACAAAATGGTGAATTTAAAAGGATCCTAAGAACAGTAAGTGTGGTAGAAAGTGGTACTGGGGCCCTGTGAAGATGCCCACTTTCCTTTCCTTTCCTCAGAGGAGCTGTTTGCAGCGAAAGAAGGGATTTCGAATTCAGTACAGACCATCTCTGTTCCAGCATGTGGGCACTCAGTCATCATTTCCAGGACGAGAACAGCACCTCAAGGTAAGATTCTGAAATGGAACTTGGGTGACATACCCTCAATGAACTTAGAAACCTTTAGAAAAGAGGAGGAAACATGAGGCACACTATGACCCTGTCATCGGTGACCCTTCTCTGTTATGGAGTTTATAGATGTACCAACCACCGTCTAAGAACCTGTCATCTACCGCAGTAAAAATAATTTGGTGTAGATAAATTTATTCTTTTTAGCTGTGTGGTCCAAACAGACTTAGCAAGTGTTTGGAGGAAAATACAGCAGCTGTCACTATTTTAGTCTAAAAATCAAAACTATTGGAAGACCATTTCAGAACTGGAAAGTCCTTGTAAATGTAATTGGAATTTTTATTTAAGTCACTATTGGTTAGGTTAAAAAAATCAGTATCATTTAGTGTTTAGTCATTCTTAAATTTTACATCATCTATGGAAACAGTGTTATTGTCTCTGTGACAGAATGCCTGAGACAGTCAACTTAACATGCAGGAAAGATGTATTTCAGGTCCCAGTTCCAGAAGGCTCAGCCTGGCCTTGCTCACCCCTCTTGCTTTGGGTTTGTGGTAGTGCAATGCATCATGATGTAAACACAGGGCAGAGAGTCTGAGCATACAAAGGGGTGGAGTCACAAGGGCACCCCCCCCCCAGGAACCCAAATTCCTCCCCTTGGGTTCCGTTTTTTAAATGCTTTACCACTCTAGCAGTGGCAGAAGCCTATAGGGAATGCTTACCCAAACCACAGTGACATGGTGAAGAAGAAACAGTTCAGGTTTTATCCCAGTGACTGCAGGGTGGTTATATGACCCTGGGAAGTCCCACACTCCTCTTAGCTTAGCTTACTTCTATAAAATCAGGAATTTAAATCATCCAGAAGGCTGCTTCTACCACTGAAATATCATTGTCATCATCACACAAAAACAAAATAAAATGATTAGATGGATTTTTTTTTTGTCAACCAAAATGGAAGTGCACACATCTATCTGGCCATTTTTCAAGCCTTCCCTTCTCTCTCTCTTGCACTGCATCCCATTTAACTGTGCTTCCCCCACGGCAGCGATGATGTGGTAGGCTCTGTCAATGTTGGGTGCCAGCTGTCAGGGAAGGTACAATCTAAGAAAAAGATCAGACAAAGAATATCCTGAAACAACCAAAATTATCTGCTGGGAATCTGAATGCATACTGTAACGGCACCATCATATATATAAAACAATGCAGCAGATGCACAGAAAAAAATCTGTCTCTGCAATCTCATCACTGGGGTAATGGCACCCCCCCCCACACACCCTATGTTACATATTTTGCCTGGCATGTTGGTTTGAATGTGTTTGGTCCAGAGAGTGGCAGCATTTGGAGGTGTGGCCTTGTTGGAGTAGGTGTGGCCTTGATGGAGGAAGTTTACCACTGTGGGGGTGGCTTTAAGATACTCTTCCTAACTGCGTGGAAGCCAGTCTTCTCCTGTATGTCTTTGGGTCAAGAAGAACTCTTGGCTCCTCCAGCACCATGTCTGCCTGGATGCTGTCATGTTCCTACCTTGATGATAATGGACTGAACCTCTGAACTTGTAAGCCAGCCCCAATTAAATGCTGTCCTTTATAAGAGTTACCTTGGTCACGGTGTCTATTCACAGCAGTAAAACCCTAAATAAGAAAAAAAGTAGGTACCAGGGACTAGAGTATTGCCATAATAGGCCTGACCATATTTTTGTGGATTTTTGGGGACTTAGGATTTGGAAAGCCATAAAATGCTTTAAGTGGGACTGAATGGGCCATTCTAGTAGGAATATGGATGACATTGGTGATGAGAGTGATTTGAACTCTGGAGACTGTTCTTATGTTTTGGTGAAGAATGTTCCTGCTTTCAGGCCTTGTCTTGAGAGTCTGACTGAGGCTAAGATAAAGAGATTTATATTAATTGAATTGACAAAGGAGGTCTCAAAAAAGCCCAGCATAGACTTTGTCCTCTGGTTTGCTCTCATGAAGAGCGTTTTAATCAAGCACAGCAAGCTTAGAAAGGAAAAATACAAAATATATGGTTCAAAGAGTGAAGAGGCACCAGGAAGAGGAATGGACCTAAATCCTGTATTGTCATGAGCCAAAGAGTAGATTCTAAAAAAATTAGCAGGTGATCTTCCTGAGATGGGTCCACCTTGGATTAAAATCTATGACCAATTTGCTCTAATAGGCAAGGCCCAGGAGAAATCCATTTTGGGAAAGATTCCTGCTATTTATATGCCTTTTCTTTTATTATATATAACAACCACTAGGTGTTAGCCCACCCTTTTGAGCTAGATCTCTCTAGAACAATGAAGATGTGCTGTCCTGTAGTGATGCTGTATAGAGAAATAGATGATTCCTTAATCCTATAAGAATTCATAAAATTATAGTAATTATTAAGCTCTTTTATGACATTGTTATTAAATCCTTTCTGATGTCAAACTGCAATGAGAACTCTGCCAGTCTTTAGTGTCATGAGTTGATTGCTTCTGAGATAGCAAGCAGGCACCTACTACTCAGAGCACATCCCAAGAGGTTGTAAAACCATTAACCAAAGGTCATAAAAGGGAACTAACAAGAGGTGCTAGAAGAGAAGATAAAATATTGACTGAGTTTATCTAAACAAAACTTCACTAATAAGTTAGTTATGGTTTTTAACTCTCCATGAACCTGCAGAGCTGGTGACAGGGGATGAATGTTTAACCCAATAATTGTTCCTAATGGATATGCATGTAAACATTCTCTGTTGTAAACTTCTTCAATTTATGATTTGAATTTATGTGTAAACTTATGGTGAACTTTTTACCAAGTGATCACATATTCTGAAAGATATGTAAGTGCTGAGGACAAAGAAAGGAGACAGAACTAAGGAGAGCTTTTCACTGAAGTAAAAGCATTGGGAGCAAGAGTGTTGTTACATCAGAGCAGGAGGAGAGAGCAAGATTAGAAGGCGAATGTAGAGTGGAATAACTTAGAAACTATAAGGCAACTTAAAAAGAGTAATCTGCAGAATGCAGAGGGAAAGAGGCAAAAGAAGAAGCTGCAGAGAGCAGAAGGAGCAGGCAGGCTTCTCCTTACCATGGGACAGAACAGATCTTTTAATAGCAAGGTAGACTTAGTCTTACTAAAGAGAACAAAGCTTTTTACATTCTTGGATTTAATTCATTTAGCAGTAAAATGGTAGAAGCCTTTTCTTTCTCTGTGCAATAGTGATTGGAGCTCATTTTTCATCCAGAATGAGTGAGTTCTTTCTGCACTGGCACTTGGTCTTTTGTTCCATATACATATGTAAGTATGGTTGTGTGTGTGTAAGTATATAATTATGAGATTGCATGAAAGTTGGGCCCAACTGGATCAAATGGAGATTTGTGAATGTATAAGCATGAATCTGTATATGAATTTATGTGAGTTTAATCCATTTTTGCTTATGTAAAAGTTCTTCCTTCTGTGGTTGTGATTCTCTTCTCCTGGTTTAAACTTACCCCTAGCCTGACAAGAGAGAGGCATCTGGACAAGAGGGAGGAGGCTTTAGCAATTGATCCTTTACTTAATCCCCTGATGTTTTAAGATGAGGTTCTAGATAACAGAGACTGGAGTTTCTGGCCTCAAAGGGACTCAGGCAGGTCAGCTACAGTAGCAAAGTGGCTTAGACTTAGATAGGTGTACTGGCTCGTTTTCTCAATTAGTGATCAAGGGGGAAAGGCCCCTTGTGGGTGGTGCCATCTCTGGGCTGGTAGTCTTGGTTCTATAAGAGAGCAGGCTGAGCAAGCCAGGGGAAGCAAACCAGTAAGGAACATCCCTCCATGGCTTCTGCATCAGCTCCTGCTTCCTGACCTGCTTGAGTTCCAGTCCTGACTTCCTTGGTGATGAACAGCAGTATGGAAGTGTAAGCTGAATAAACCCTTTCCTCCCCAACTTGCTTCTTGGTCATGATGTTTGTGTAGGAATAGAAACCCGAACTAAGACAAATTGGTACCAGCACAGTGGGGTATTCCTGTGACAGCCTGATCATGTTTTGGGGAGGACTGTGGAAGGACTTTGGAACTTTGGGCCAGAAGATCCATTTGGTGTTAAGAGCTCTGTGAAGTGTTGTGTAGGAGCGTGGAAGATAATGTTGAGAACAATGCAGAAAATGGAGGGCTGGCTTGTGAAATTTCAGAGGGAAAAATTAAAGGCTCTTTTCAGGGCCATTGCTATTTTGGATTGTGAAGATCCTGTGGTTCTGGTTAGCTGGGGCTGAAGAATCAGCTGTGATTAACAAGATACCAGAACTACTACAGCAAAACCTTTGCATTACTGGGACTATTGATGCTGGTTAGCTGGAGCTAAGAAATTAGCGGTAATTAAGAAGAGACCAGCATCATTGAGGTGACATCTTCTGGGAAGAGTTTTTTGAGAGCACAGAGGCTGTGTTCCAGAGATAACCAAGGTTGTACCTCATGTTACAGTGGGACTTGGTAATGTGTAAGAGTCACCCAGGTGGTACTGGTTTTGAAGGCATGAAGGGGTCACGCAGAGCAGCTGAGGCTTGGCACTATGAGAGGCCATGGAAGGACATTGGTGAAGGTGCAGCCTCAGTTGCAATTGATGGCCCGGGACTGAAGGGGTCATGCAAAGGATTTGAGGCTTAGCACCATGAAGAGAGCCTATGAGAGGCTATTGTTAAAGCCAAGTTATAGTGGAAGACAGCAGCATTTTGGAGATGCCAGTACTGTGAGATGACTACCAAGAACAGCAGCAGCAGTGGAGTACAGGCGGCTGGAGCCTAGAAGACAACATGTATGCTACAAAGGGCATGGCTGGAGAAGTGACCCAGGCCCCTGGAGGAACCCAGAAGATCGTGAGTTGGATCCCAGACACTGGATAGTTGGAGATTAAATTTTGCTTTTGATTGTGACTGTGCCCTGCTATTTTTCCCTCTCGAAGGAAGTTTTTTAGTGAAGCCCATAGTTAAGAGACTTTGGATTTTAAAGTACTTTGTATTTTAAAAGATACTGGATATTTTAAAAGGATTGAACTTTTAATATGTAAAGACTGTGGGACTTTTAAAGTTATTTAGATCTTGGGGATGAATAAGAACTAAGGGTTGAGGCTTACTAGTGATGGGTTTGTGTATCAAGTTGACAAGAGGTCAATTGTACTGGCTAGTTTTGTGTCAACTTGACACAGCTGGAGTTATCACAGAGAAAGGAGCTTCAGTTGAGGAAATGCCTCCATGAGATCCAGCTGCAAGGCATTTTCTCAATTAGTGATTGTGGGTGGTGCCATCTCTGGAATGGTAGTCTTGGTTCTATAAGAGAGCAGGCTGAGCAAGCCAGGGGAAGCAAGCCAGTAAGGAACATCCCTCCATGGCTTCTGCATCAGCTCCTGCTTCCCAACCTGCTTGAGTTCCAGTCCTGACTTCCTTGGTGATGAACAACAGTGTAGAAGTGTAAGCTGAATAAGCCCTTTCCTCCCTAACATGCTTCTTGGTCATGATGTTTTGTGCAGGAATAGAAACCCTGACTAAGACAATAGGTAAACATTTTATTATTATACAGCAACCCTAGATATCTTGTAAGACCAAGTCTTACCCCCACCTATGCTCTTCCCCCTCTGATGCCTCAGGAAGAACCAAGAACAAGAAAGAGCAGCTGGGGCTAGCCCCTCCACTGTGTTCAAAGATAGTAAATGAAGGTAAGAAAGTGGTGACCTTGGGGAAAGATCCCTTCCAGATAACTTGTGCATTTGCAATTGTATGAGGCATTATTATTACCTGGTCTGAAATGAACTACAATCCAGGAATCTGGGGCACATTTATGATGCAGATCTTGAGGCTGAAAGATACAGGCTTTTAATCTGGATCTTGAGAAATAGTGGCCATGAAAAGGTTAGGCCCAGGAAAAGTGGCACATGTCTTTAATTCCAGGGGACAGTGGTAAGCAGATCTCTGAGTTCAAAGTCAGTCGACAGAGCAAGTTCCAGGACAGCCAAGTTTAGGCAGCAAATGAAATCGTCGAAAACAAAAATTTGGTGAAGATGTAATTGAACAAGAAGGCCATATTTCAGCCTCTGTGTTCCAGAGATATCCAAGGTTGTACCTTGTGCTGCAGCTGGGTTGATTATGTGTAAAAATCACCCAGGTGGTACTAGATTTGAAGGCATGAAAGGGTCAGGGAGAGCACCTGAGCCTTGGCACTGTGAGAGGCCATGGAAGGCCATTGGTGAAGGTACAGCCTCAGTTGCAGTTGACATCCAAGACTGAAGGGGTCATGAAAAGAAGTTGAGGCTTGGCACCATGAAGACAGCCAGCCTGTGAGAGGTTGTTGGTGAAGCCTAGTTGAAGCAGAAAACCCCCAGCACATTGGAGATGCCAGTATACCATGGGATGACCACTAAGAACAGCCCAACAGTGGAGTGGAGTCAACCTGAGTTTAGAGTGCTACAGAGGGCAGAGCTGTAGAAGTGACCCAAGTCCTTTAGAGGCCAGAAGATCATGTGTGGATCCTAGACATTGAAACAAGAAGCTGGAACATTGAAGTTGCCTTGGAGACCCCAAGATGTTAGAGATGCCATAGGAGTGTGATACCTACCAAGGAAAGCACTATCAGGGAGTAGAATCAGCCAAAGAGAAAGAAGTTTGCTGCAGTCAACAAAGATGAAAGAGTTGGAGATCTGGAGGGAGCTTTGACATCAGCCATGAAGACACAGAGTTTGGAGTTTGCCCAGGTGGTTTTTGGTCTTGCTTTGGTCCAGTAGTTCCTCACCATGACATTTTTCAATGACAAGGTATATCCTGTGATGTTGGAAGTATGTGATGTGCTTTTTGATTTTGATTTTATAGGGGATGATTAAGTGATTGGGTGAAACTCAGAAGAGACTTTGAACTTTGGACTATTAACATTGTTGAGACTGTTATAGACTGTGGGGACCTTTAAATATGTACTAAATGTATTTTTCATTATGCTATATTTAGGTATGTCTCCCATAGACTCATGTGTTTGAATACGCCTATGGAAGCCAGGGAGTGGAATGTGTGTTTTGAATATGTTTGATCCAAGGAGTGGCACTGTTCGGAGGTGTGGCCTTGTTGGAGGAAGCTTGTCATTATGAAAGTGGTTTTTGAGACCCTCTTCCTAGCTGCCTGGAAGACAGTCTTCTCCTGGCTGCCTTTGTATCAATATGTAGAACTCTTGGCTCCTCCAGCATCACGCCTGCCTGGATGCTGCCATGCTTCCTGCCATGATGATAATGGACTAAACTTCTGAACCTTTAAGCCAGCCACAATTAGATGTTGTCCTTTGTAAGAGCTGCCTTGGTTATGATGTCCCTTCACAGCAATGAAACCCTAAGTAAGACCTGGTAAGATATTTAATCAAATCTTGGTTAGTTCATGACTGATTAAAATGAATGGATATATAATATCTCATAATTAGCTATCATAACTTTGGCATTTTTATCTTATGTTTCAAAGAACATAAAATAGACATAAGTAAACGTTTAACCCTCTACTAAGTGTGGTTATATTAATTTTTTATTTTACATTTCTAACAGGATAATTATTACTAGGATTTCTTAAATTTTACAACTTCTTTAAAAATTACCAGACTCATTTTTGGAAAAAAGGCACAGCAAATATCAAATTTTCTCAACTAATACTAAAGAAGAGACTACATTATTTATTTTTTAAATTAAGCCTTCAATAATAAAGTGAGTATACAAATTTGATCTGTCTGTACTATTATCAGAGGGTGTTGAGTCTCACATTGTAGAAAGATCTTGTGTCTTATTTGGGCTTAAATTTGTTATTAGAGTTCCCTTAATGCTTATTACTTAAGAGTTCCAAGACTTTTATGTGAAGTAAGCTCCCAAATCTCACTGAGTGTGATGCTTAGCACAAGACTTTTACATTTACGACAGGGCTACACTACAGTTTTATTAAGAAAATAATTTCATCTCTGGTCACCTAGCTCATAGCACACACACACACACACACACACACACACACACACACACATCCTTTTAAGATGAACCTTAGTTTTAAAATTGTTTGAAATTTGACTAGACCTTAAAATTTAATAAATGCTTTATAGTATATTTAAAACAGAACCTTTTTGTGTTGATAGAATGGTAATTTTTTAGAATTGCTACAAAATACTCCAAAGGTAACTGCCTTTCAGTTGGTGGGCAAGCAGAGTGCTTTTGTATAATTTGCTAATGTTGTGTTTGTGTGAAAGTTGTCCTAGTTCTTATGCAGTGTGCTGCACATGCATGCGGCCAGACTGTTTCATTGACTTTGAATTTCAGTGAAGCTATGATTTTATTGTTGTTTGAGACAAGGACTCACCATAGAGTACAGGCAGGCTTCAAACTCCAATCCCTCTGTCTCATTGTCCAGAGGGCTGGGATTGCAGGTGGGTATCATCTCACGCTGCTGACAATCAGTATGATTTTGCTTTTTATTGACTTTTGTTATTTTTCCTCTGTGAACGGGTGGGGGTGGGCTGGGTGTGTGCACAAGTACTGAAGCCTGAGGACCCTCCAGAGCAGGACACACCCATGGCTGTGGCTTTGAGTCGAGTCCTCAGATGTGAGTGCTGGGACTTACACTCAGGTTCCCTGGAACAGCACTCTTCACTCTTTACTGCTGAGTCATGTCTGCAGCCCAACATAACTTCTGAATATATGTGCTGTGTACTTTATAGTGGCTGCTGTGGCGTCTGACCAGCAGCATGTGAAGGAAGGGAAGGATCTCCCATGGAAGGCGTGAGCTGAGCAGTTACTTAAGGTTCTGTCCTTGGCCTTTATTAAAGAACTGTGTACATTATTTTTTGTCTTTTCATCAAAACTACCAGTTAATCTTTCTCTTTTCTTTTATATGTAAATATATATATACATGTATGTATATACATATACAAATATATATCTCCAAAGGAAAATGACATGTAACTTTCCCTTAGAATGTAGGGGTGGAAAAAACTCCCCCCCCCCAAAGTGGTCAAAATTCTTTTCCCACTGTGGCCTATTTTTCCTGCAATTACACACAAAATTCAAAATTATTTTCATGTGAAATGAAATAACTAAATTATTTTATACTTATAGCTAAAATTTTATGCTTCATTAAATTTTATATCTAACCTCTGACTTTCATAATTTATTAAAAAAGAATTATCCATGCATGTTTTCACTCTTTGTTACTCTGACACTTCTATAGATTATTTACTTTTTAATTTATAAAAATAAAATAAAGTAAAATGTGGTTTTCCTATCTTATTTTTCTTTTGAGGGGCTTTAGTTAGCATACTAAGTGATGGGTTTATTAGGACATTTTATGCAGATTTTCTTGGTCTCCCTCCCCTCCACACTTCCTCCCAGCCCCTGCCCTGACCCTGCTATTCTTCCCTCCCCTTTTTCCCCTGTCCCAGCTCTTGCTGTCACCTGCTCTCTGCTCAGAATGGCCCCTGCCCTCCTCATGGTCTCCCTTCTAGTTTAGTGACATACATGCAAGTTGCTCTCAGGCAGCCCACAGCCTTTTTTTTTTTTCCGGCTGCAATGATCATTTACATAAATGGTTTCCAGGAGCCCTACAGATGAAGTCTTCACTCAAAACCTAGTGCTAGCTACAATCACATTGATTATTCACCTGTGGTGAGTTATAGTTTCTGTCGGTACCCAGTTCCCTTTTCTGCTGTGAGGAGGTGCTGTGATCATGTTTGGAATACAACTATTGAGTGATATCAAGAAATCACTGCAGAAATGATTACATCCTTAATAATTAAAAGGTTCTTTGTACATGTTACAGACTTCTTATTTTATTTCAGGAATACTGAAGATAAGAAACATACAAGAAGAAACTTTGTCATGCCTGGTCTTCTGATATGTCAGCTTCTATGTCAGTATCTTTCAGAAATTGGAAGAGTGGAAACAGATTAACTAGAGAAAAAAAAAGCAATGAACATTTGAATACATCAAATAACTTCTCATGGCAAGGCAAAAGTAGAGTTTTTGTCAGTGATATTTTTAGACTAAAGTGTTAAAGTTTAAAACAGCAAAATTAGAGACGTTCTAACATTTAAGAACCATATCTTATTGACTTAGACAGAAAGGCCATCCCACAGAAAACACTAAAGCTCAGAAGCATTCTAGTATCTTGAGCAGGCTGTATGGTAACTAGTATGTGTGTTATAATTCCTTTTGAAAAGACATCCAAAGAAATAGGAAGCAGAGACTTGGTTCAGCCCAAGGCTGGTTGCATCGCCCGCCTTTTTGTCTTTTAACGAACACGTTTCAGCTCTAAAGCCACCACTGGGCTCTATGTGAGTCCATCATCAGACACTGTGGTGAGGGACATATTTTTGATAGTCATTCATTTTTAAACACATCACAGATGGACCTATGGATAGTTTTGCAGTGTTTATTTTGGGAACACGTTGTCTTTCTGTGTTCTTCTCACTGATTTCCGACTGCATTGCTGTTGAGATAAGTTTTCTATGTAATAGTATCAGAGGACTCCTGTAAACTCATGTGGAATGCATGACCGACCCCTGGGCACACTTTTTCAATGGTTGAATTTGCTTGTTTTTATGGATGTTGTCTTTGTAAATTAAAAACGCCTCTTTAAAAGGGCTGGAGAGATGGCTCATCAGTTAAGAGTATTGGTATTCTTCCAGAGGATGGCCTGGGTTCAATTCCTAACACCTATTTGGCAGCTCATAATGGTAATTCGAGTTCCAGGGGATCAACACCCTCACGCAGATGTACATGCAAGCAAAACATCAATAAGCACATGAGTTTTAAATGCCTTTTAAAGTGTTTGTACTTGTTTGCTGCAAAGTTCTCTGTGTTGAAGTCTTTTTAGTTCTCAGTGACTAAGCCATCAGTTTCTTACAGGCATCACTCAATGGTCAAATATTCCATTTACTTTATGTATTTTGAACAATAAGATAATTTTTATTTCTCATACTTTAACCAAATATTATGACTTAATTGTGTGTCTGTGTGTAACCGCCAGCGGCCACAGGTTACTGGATTCCTGAAAGGAAAGCTGGCTATGGAAGGGAAGGATGACATGAGAAATGAAGAGCCAAGAAAAAGTCTCTGACCAAGGCTCAATGTTTACTTCTAAGGTTAGAAATTTAAAGGGGGCAAACCCCCCCAGTGGTCACAGGTTACTGGGTTCCTGAAAGGACAGCTGGGGATGGATGGGAAGGGTGGCAAGAGAAATAACAAACCAAGACAAAGTTCTCTGATCAAGGCTCAAAGCTTAATTCTAAGGTCTGAATTTAAAGGGGGAAACCCATCCCCCATTTTACCAGGATCTCGTCAGGAAGACAAGCTCAGCAGCTCAGCAGGTAGTGGCTTCTTGCAGGAAGCTGCAGATATGGCAGGACAATAGACTTCACCTAGGTTGGAAGACTCTGATTCAGCCTACTCAAGGCTGAGGGAAGGACGTGTGTGTGTGGGGGGGGGGGGGGCATTTGTTTGGAAGCTGGAGGTCAACTTTGGGTCACATTCCTTAGTAGCCATCCACCCTGTTCTTTTGGAACAAGTCTCTCACTGGGATCTGGGGCTCATCAATTTGGCCAGGTGACTGACTGGGCATTTTGCCAGTCTGTGCACATCTACCTGAGTATGACCCATAACACATGGCAATCCTAAGACTGCAGAAATAAACTGCTGCATCTACTTCCTTCTCTCCTTTGAGAAGAGCAGAGGGCACAGGTATCTTCCAAAGATTTCAAATTTAAGATTTGATCTTTTGGAGTGTCTTAGTTAAATATTTTACTTACTATTCATAAATGTACATCATATGTTTGATCCAAATTGGCTTCCCATGCCTCTGCCAAGCAAATGCAAGAAGCCAGAGGTCAATCCAGGTACAGTTCTTCTCAGGATGCAACACACCTCTAACAGTGTTTACTTGGACTTGTAAACTGGCCACCTAAGACCAGAGCAGAATGGCTGGAAGATGAGATCTTACTCTGGGGTAGGCACTGAAGACTGACGTCCCAGTGTGAGGCTGGAGGCTAATGCTCCTGTGCTCAGAAAGGGCCTTGGACCAAGGCTGGATCCTGGGAACGTGCAGGAGCTGGAAGGAAACAGGAAGGAAATAGAAAAAAGACAAAAACAAACAAAAAATTACCCCATTCTTAAAAAGATATTTACGAAGTTTGGGGTGTTGGCACACAGCATTTCTAGAAACGTTTTTCTGATCTAGTGAGGAAGGCTGCCCTTAGTGTCCATTCTTATCCATCTCTGCTGGTTACAAATGCAGTGGGGGTTTGTCAGGGACCTGGCTAACCACTCAGGATCAGACTCAAGGTGTATCAGGAGGAGAGATACCTTAAAGAATTTGGTGCCTATTTGGGCCACAAAAAACTTCATCTCATTTCATTGGTGGCTTGTACTCTTGCTTTTTAGCACTAACATTGATGCATTGCAGCAGGTCTGTTTAGTAGAAACCAGATTTGCTGTGTTTTAGTTTTAAGAACATTCTTTCTTATGCTCTGCAGACTGTGGGAGGATGAGGACCATTCTCTGTCATCCATACCTCTCTCAAGAATGGATATTGCAACGCCACCAACTTCACTTGTTGCTACAAACCATATTAGTCATGTCTCCATCCCTGCCACAAATACCTGAGACAATCTACTTACAATGTGGTTATGTGGAGCTTCTAATTCATGCTTATCTAGCACTATTTTTTTAGGGCAGGAAGGAGATCTCTGTGGCAAGGTAGCACACCACTGTGCATATGTATGGCAGAGCAAAGTTGGTCAGACTAGGTCCAGGAAGAAAGAAAACAAAGGGTCCCCACTGTCTCTCCTACAGGAAGGTCCCCAGTGATCTGAAGACTTCCCACTGGGTCCCACCTTTCAACACAATCCACCACCTTCCATACACCAAGCTTGGGCCCACACCTGTAGTGGACACAAGGGCCTTGCACTCACAGAGAAACACTAAAGAACCAGGAATGTTAATTATGCAGGGGGGTCTCCTCATGGAGGAGAGAAAACCAAATACCTGCATTCCATCCAGAAAGTTGAGGCTGGAAGAGGTTTGTGACCTGGTGACCTTTCTGCGGTCTGTAGGGACAGACCTCACACCAATTCCCCAGAAGGATTATTCCAGACTCTTCCCTCCTAGTGCTTCTCGGTGAGTGCAGAACTCTCATGACCTCTGCATCTCCCCATTTCTAAGTTTTTAAAGAAAAACTAGTGGCCGTGATAGGAGGCTGTGGCAGAATGCATTGCCTCCATGGCTAGCCCAATGAATGTAGGCAAGTGTAAGAGAGCTAAGATGAGATAGCCTGAGAGGAAGAGTGAATTATAACCTGAGGAAACTTTAGGGAAACAAGGATTGACCCCCAAATCATACTGTTTGTCTAATGACTGTACTGCATGTTAATGTTTGTCAACGCAGAATCCAACAACCTTTTGTCAGGAGCCATAAAAGACAGAGCTGTGGCAGGAGACAGCGTGGTGGTGTTTGCCTGGCTAAGAATTGTCAATGGAGGTTCATGTGGGATGGGCCGTGTCACATCCATTTTGCTCACAGCAAAAATATTAGCAGAGAGTAAGAGATGGGCTGAGGATGGCTTTCCCCTCTCCTTGACAAGCTACTAGCTATTCTTTTTTTGTTTTTTGTTTTTTTGTTGTTGTTGTTGTTTTGTTTTTTCAAGACAGGGTTTCTCTGTGTAGCCCTGACTGTCCTGGAACTCACTTTGTAGACCATACTGGCCTGGTCTCAGAAATCTGCCTGCCTCTGCCTCCCAAGTGCTGGGATTAAAGGCACGTACCATCACTGCCTCGCCCTAGTAGCTAGTCTTATCATTCTCTTATGCTTGCCTATTGTACTGTACACCTGGAATCGAAATGATTATAGGAATTATTTTTGCCTGAAGACTCAGATCCAAATTTTACTGTGTTTAATTATGCCTACAATAAGTTTGCCTAGAATTAAACCCCTCCCAAAGTCTGAGCCAGGTTGACAAAGTCAGTCTGCACTGAGTTTTCCTTCTCATCCCTTCCTGTGGCTTGCTTCTCTGTCTGACAACTGCAGGGAGCACCTCACACACCTGCAGCATGTGGATCTTCACAAGAACATTCCAGATTTGAGCTTTAGCAGAGTCTATGAAGTACCTAGCAATGTGCATTATTTACATATCAATATTAATAGTGATAATTAGTGTCTCTTCATTCTTGTATAGAGGGGACAGACACCCTCTATTAAACTTAAACACCTCCACCCTGTGGCTGAATTATGACAAGAATGAAGAAAGACTGACACTAAAATCTGGGCAGCTATTTCTCCTGAAATATTTTAAAAGTGCCACTGACATTCATTTTTAGGTGCTTTGTTGATAGTGGACACTTGTGCCACTAATGATGACGTCATTTATATGAACTGAGTTTCATTTGGCTGATGTTGGACTTCTCTCAAGTCCAGATAAAATGGTGTGTGTGTGTGTGTGTGTGTGTGTGTGTGTGTGTGTGTGTGTGAAGATAGTTCATCAAAATGAATGCCAAACACTTAGCTCAAGCCAGACAGTTTTCATATAACAAAAAACAAAACAACAAAAACAACAAGGTTGATGGGAAGTAAAGAGCACAGAACACCCACCAACCCCTGAGGTCACCTGGGGTCATCACCTCAGCATATATTTCTTGGCACTGAGTATTGAACCCAGGGATTTCTGCAAGAAAGGCAAAGCTTCAAAAAACCCCAACAGTTATACTGCACTGTTTCTAAATTGTTTCAGATCACAGCACATTTCCACATTCTTTTGTTCTGTAAGAATAATAATCTGGATAATGATCACACACACACACAGTAGAGCAACAAATGCTAACTGATCCAAAATTCCTCGGTGCAATATTAACTGTCCAAGCGTCATCAAGACCACAGCAAATCATGTCTCAGTGTTTATTTCCTGGATGTATGAACCCTATGGACCTCTTAGGAAACTTATTACATTGAATAAAATGGTTTCAGAAAGCATTTTGTTATTTTTATAGAAGCTGGAAAGATACTTGGAAAAATTCAGCATGTCTTCCATGCAAACATGACAGAGGATGGAGATGGAGCTCAGGGGAAGCGCCTCATAGAAATCCATGATCCTGCAGAGGAAAAAAAAAAAGATGATAATGCAGTGCATGGGTACTTCTTTGACATCAACTTCCTCTCCTACAATGCTTGTGAAAATATAAAATGCTGTAGAAATTTTTAATCCCAATCTAGATTTTCTACCCCACCTTTGATCATTTTGTTCCAGGATAAAAGACACACAACTTTTATTATTTACAATAAGCCTTAATCAGCACCAAGGCTGCTGTTAAAAATCTATTTCCTATCGAGAATGATAACCCTGTTATTATTACGTTTCTTCTAGGCTGCTCTTGACTCCCTCAGCGTCATGCTTCCTCCGTCCATTCACCTCTCTCGTGGTTTGGGAGTCCTAAACCCCATCTCTGTCTGCTCTGCCCAGTGTTATTTGCTGTCAGCATCTTTACTTATAGTCAGAGCTAACTCGGGGGTAAGGTCCCAGAGCTTTACCTGCATCTACATGCAGCAGGTTCTCTCATCTCTGGGGCAACCAGGTCTTGGGGACCGCACTTAATATTACAAAACACAGCAAAAGACCAAACCTCAACAACAAGACAATTCAACTGACAAAATACATTTAGTAATGTATGAGACAGCTACATAGTGCTTAAACAACTGAGATACTGTTGATCAGCCACCCAAAAGGTTCAGATTAAAGATAAACCATGCTTAACAATGGTGGAGCAACAAGAACTCTTGCATATTGCTGATGGGATCTTAAAATCACACAGCCACATTGTAACACATAGCATCTTCTTTCACAGATACCCCAGGCATCTCATCCATTCTGCTTATAGCTACTGAAGAGGAGGGAGAACCTCTGTCCTCGAAATGCTTGCAGCATCCTTATTTGCAATAGTCCTGAACTGGAAACTGTACAAATGTCCATTTGAAAAGTAGAATTATAAACAGCTGTACATCAGTACAGTGGAAAGCCACAAAGCAATAAGCAAATGCAAGTTTCGGATTCAGACGTGGATGAACCTCAGGCTGAAAGGAGTAGGGGAGTATTTAAGCTCCTTTTTAAAAATCACATTCCACAAGTCTATGATTGCTAGGGATGAGGTCAAGAAAGCTTTTGGCAGCTGGGTGTGGTGGCACATGCCTTTAATCCCAGCACTTGGGATGCAGAGGCAGACGGATTTCTGAGTTCGAGGCCAGCCTGGTCTACAAAGTGAGTTCCAGGACAGTCAGGGCTACACAGAGAAACCCTGTCTTAAAAAAGCAAACAAACAAACAAAAACAAACAAAAAAAACAAATCAAAACAAAAAAAGATATGGAGCAATAAACCTATCCAGAAAGGTTCTTTGGAGCAACTTCTGTGCTGTCTAGAAATGGACAGTTCAAGTCACAGGTCAGTAGCGGCAGCTCGATCCACTCGCAAACACTTCACAGATACACCAGCAGTCCAGGTTAGTAGAGTCAGGTTAGCGACAGCAGTGGCATGACCTAGCAGAGACAGCCAGGCCTCAGCCTTGGCTTGAGTCAGCAGGAGGGACCAAGAGGAACACCAAGAAAAGTTCTGACTATGCCTCTCTCAACCAAGCATAGACCAACAAAGACTCGTGACTAACAAATGTTGCACAGCTAGCTCGATAAGCAAGCCTAGCTCAACCCCTGTCACTGTTAGTTGGGTCCTTTTTATACTCCCTCTAAACATCACGTGTCCTCCACAGGTCCTGCCTTAGCATGTGCGTCTGTCTCAGCTGACATCACTCTGCCAATCAGCCCAAGTCTGCAAAAGCAACAAAAACTACAACACACTACCAACAATTCTTTAATGTGTTTCTATGGAGTCCCGACAGACACAGCTCAACTACACAATGTAAGGCACACCAATACATATGTCATTAGCGAAGAATCCTTTATCACGTGTCCTTTCACATGTTTGCTTTAGCAGAACATCCTCTCTCCTGTGTCTGCTTCAGTGTAACATTCCTTCACGAGTCTGCTGTAGCCTTTCACACCTATGTCCACTTTAACAAGATGCTCCTTCAAGTGTTTGTCCCAGCAAAACACCACCCAACTGACTTTCCAAAGAACCCTTCACACCTCCTTCAGTTAAACCTAGGACAATTTGGGTACCACAGTAACTGTACACAGTGACTGGATAAAACAGACTCTATGCCTAAATAGGATGGACTCTTGGATGGAGGTGTGTTAAGTTTTTAAAAATGTTGCTTGTGCCTAATAAGGAATGAAGACAGTTAGTTAAAATTACTGTATTGAAACCACAGTAAAGTTGAGTCAAGCAAAAAAATGACAGATCCTAAATCAAGGGGCAGACTTCAAACATTTATGAACAGAAAACAGAACGTTTACACAGACTCAAAGTTTGGTCACACAAATTAAGACGATACAAACAATATACAGAATTGTAAACATACAGAGAAAAAAGCAGGTAATGCCTTCAAGGAGTGTTCAAGATTAATAAAAAACCAATTATGTGTCTGTGGCAAATTATTAACATTAATACTGACAAAATGAAAATGTACAGTTTCATTTATAATGTAATAGCAAGCCAGGAGCATGTGTGAAATAGGAAGCTTCCCGGTTGATAACCATGAACAATCAGCTACTAAAACACAAAAATATAGAGGGAAATTTCAGCGTATGAATTTGGCACACCTGCCCTGGCACTCTTTTAAAAACGTTGAGATAAAATTGAGGAAACAAAAGATGTGGATCAACTGATACAGAGCTTGCATAACCCCACCAAGAGGGCTTCAATCACTACTGCATAACAGTGTGGCGTTGCAAATCCAAAAGTCAGGAAGAAGGGAAGGAGGATCAAAAAGTTTAAGGTCATCAGAACAAAACAAGAGAAAGAAAAACAAAAAAACCCAAAACCATCCATCTATTCATCATCCATCCGGGAACCAATTAAGGTGCGACACGAAGAACTGAGCAGTCTGCAGAGCCAGCAGCCTGAGCTCCAGAGAGGGACTGACGTTGGAAGGACCGCATCCCCCCAGGCGCGCGGCCGCTGGGTCCCGAGCGGCGGTTGAGCGGGCCGCTTGCGCACTGGGGCTGCCTCTGCATCCTGCATCCTCCCGCGCGGCCGCTCGCGCACGCGCAGTTAGCAGTCGCTGCTGGGCGGCTGCCGGCGGGATCGCTCTGGGGAGACGCCGGGCACCAAGTAGCGGCCAGTCGGACACCTGAGCTGCCGCTGCTGGACACAAGCCCGCAGGACAGGTGTGTAGACCGCGGGCCGCCTTCCTGCGGCTTGTTCTCTGGGGACCGGGTGAGAAATCGGATCCAGGTGCCCCGCAGCATCCTCTTCTGAGACTAGAAGAAGGCTTAGCTTGGTGCGGCCAGGTGAGGCTGGAGGATGAGTTCAGGGATGAATGTGGGAGTTAGACTCTTGGGTGGGCTCTGCCAACCTCGGGGACAGAGATCAGCCCTGGATGGAGGGAGACGCCACCCTGAGTCCCTTGGGTCCTCCTTCTGCTTCCCTGACACTGGGGAAGGCCAGGTTGCCCTGCCCAGCCTGGCGCCTCTCTCAAGTCCGTTATCCCAGCGGTTGCCACAGCTGCTGTTGCCACTGTGTGGCCCGGTTCCACGAAGCTCTACCACAATCCCTGGAGAGTTCTTCTCGCATCTTTCTAGAAAATGCAACAAAACCAACCTGGGCACATTTGCAGCCCACTTCTCTGTGAAGCCAAAGAACCCTACCTCCCCCACCCCCACGCTCAAACCTGGCTAAGGTGGCCAGAGAATCCTGGCCACTCCCTAGACACTTGGGTGGAGCCTAACAGGAGCCATTGGGGAGTAACCGGCCCTGTGTTGAATCCAGAAAACCTTAATGACTAGAGTCTCATTATCTAAAGCCTGTTTACTATCAGTCAGATACTTTAGCTGAGTTTAAGTGGCATCTGCCCCACCCAGGAGGAAGAAGCTATGCAGGGGTTTGTTTGGGGTTAAAGAGCAAAAGGCTAGGAAGTTGGGAGCTGGAGACCGAAGGTATAAACAGAAATAAACAAATTAGGCAAAACAAAAATTTAAAAATTAGGTGGTCAATGGTTCAATATCTCTGACGAAGATTAATTTATGTTGAAACAGAATAGTAAATCATGGTTGTTTTTCTTGCCCTGAAAAATTGACATCTCCCTAGGTAGCTCTCTTTTTTTGGTAATTGTAATTTTGACCATTTTCTAGTCTACAGTCTGTTGGTTTGGTCATCCAGACACATTGATCCTGTTCCTTAAACTCAAGATAGTCTTTTTTGTCTTGTTTTGATTGGTCTTGTTGGTCTGTTGTCTGTAAATGGTGGCGTGTGCTGATGGATATGCAGCTAGCAGGTGGGGGCTCAGGGCTCTGGGCTTGTTTGGTGTCTACTAAACTTTCCTTCTTTATTATGTAATTAGAAAACAGGAACTGTCAGCTTTGATAGGACTTTCTCTCAACTCATGGGTGACAAGAGGCCCAGAGAAGGGAACCAGTTCAGTTGTCCTTTGAACAACAGTGTTAGTCACTTAGTGACAAGGTATCAAGGGCAGGGAGCTTTCGAATGCCCTTTTCTGGCCTCCTCTGGCACCCACACATACGTGTACATAACCACAAAAGAGAAACACATACATGTAATTAAAGTATATGTGTATGTGTGTGTATAGATAGATATCGATATAGATGGGTAGATATATAGCAAATATTCAGAATGAAAGAATGAGTCATGGAAGGGGCAGTATATGATCATAATTACTAAACATTTTTTAAAGTAGAGTCTAATTTAAGAATTGTTTTTTTTTTTCTCACAAACACCAGGCTTACAAGATGGCAGGGGTTGGTTATAAAGGTTAGCAGGAGTGGACATGACACTGAACAACAACTTACTAGTATCTGTCAGGAAGGCTAGGTCCCTAATGAAGGCTGAGGGATCAAAATGTGTTCATTCCACAAATGCCCTCCTATTCACACCCCAGGGGACCAGTGAGACTATATTCTGTCTATTTTGCTTCGTTTTGGGGGGCCCAGGGCCTTGGGGATACAGGCAAGCGTTCTGGCTGTGTTCTTGTTCCCAGCCCAAGTTCATACATTTGGAACCATTTGGTTGACTACATGTGGTGCCAATTGAAAAGGGAATTAAAGACACAGAACAGCGTGTTTACAATTTTTAAAATTACATTTATTAAACCAGATGTGATTACTAAAGTAATCCCAACACTTGGGAGGCAGAGGCGGGCGGATCTTTGATTTCTGGGCCAGCCTGGTCTACATAGTGAGTTCCAACACAGCCAGGGATACACAGAGAAATCCTGTCTCAAAATAAAAATTATATGTATGTATATATTTATTCATTTATTTGTGGGGTGGTCGAGTACTGGGACACACATGTGGAGGTCAGAGGACAGCTTTAAGAATCAGTTCTTCCCCCCCCCCCCCACTATGTAGGTCCTGGGGATTAAACTTGGGTCCTCAGGTTTAGCAGCAAGCTCAGATGTCTGAGCCATCTCAATGGCCACAATAACAAGCATTTCTCAATCCTGGGGAAAGAGCAAGCTCAAATTAAGGAAGGTGGTGGGTCGTCTTTGAGGGCGAATAAGTCCCCAAAGCTAAAGAGTGACCTCTGAACTGTGAGTAAGGTTCGGGAATCCTCAGATAGCTTTCATAGAGAGAAACAAAAAGTATATACAGTGTATGAAGAAAATAAATAAATAAGGAGAAAAGGAAAGGACATGACTGTTTCTAGGTGTGCTGCAGGAGCTAGATTCCCATAGACAAGAGGGAGATTAGCCAGAGGCAGAGACAACTGAGAGAATCCAGAGTCCTCAGGACCCTGAGCCATGTGAGGAGAGCAGGGAGGGGAAAAAGGAGAGAGGAGAGGGGAACCAGGACCAGCAGCCAGGAGGCCAACGGGAAGAGTCTCTGGTGAAAGGGCAGCTCAGCCCCTGGGCTGGAAAGTTCAGGGTAGAGCATAGGGTAGGGACTGAGGGATGCTGGGAAAACCTGGAGGCCAGGTCTGCTTTGATATGTTAAAAAGGCACCTCAGACTTTAGTCCAGGGCTTAAAACTCAAGTTTATAAGAAGAGCTGGGCTTGGTGGCTGACACCTTTAATCCCAGCACTTGGGAGGCAGAGACAAGCAGATTTTGAGTTCAAGGCCAGCCTGCTCTACAGAGTGAGTTCCAGGACAACCAGGGCTACACAGAGAAAAACCCTGTCTTGAAAACAAACAAACAAAAAAAAAAAGAAGAAGAAGAAGAAGAGGAGGAGGAGCAGGAGGAGGAGGAGGAGGAGGAGGAAGAAGAAGAAGAAGAAGAAGAAGAAGAAGAAGAAGAAGAAGAAGAAGAAGAAGAAGAAAGAAGAAAGAAGAAAGAAAAGAAAGAAGAAAGAAGAAAGAAGAAAGAAGAAAGAAGAAAGAAGAAGAAGAAAAGCTAGTGTGGTGACATGCACCTGTAAGCCCCGTGCTGGGGAGGCAGACAGCCCTGGTCCCCTGGGTACAGCCAGTGCAGAAAGTATGTGAAGGTCCTCAGAAACTGAAAGCAGAATCAGCGTATGGTGAAGTGGACAGGAAAGTTGTTCCTTTGTTCATTCTCTTGTTGCTGAGACAGAAATACTGGATATAGGAACTTAAGGAGGGAAGGGTTTGTTTATTCTGGCTTACAGTCTGAGGGGACACAGTCGATTGTGACTGGAAAGGCCTGGCAGCTGCTCACACAGAGTTTGCAGTCAGGGAGTAGAGAGCTGGTCCTCAGCTCACTCTCTCCTCTTCCTAAGTTCAGGGCCTCAGCCCACGGAATGCTGTCATCCTCGTTAAGATGAGTCTTCATACCTCAATTAACACAATTAGACACCCCATGAACAGGCCTGCCCTGAAGTTTTTCTCTAGGTGATTCTAGATTTTGTCAAGTTGACAATGTGAACTCTCCAGAACTTAAACTGAAAATCTATTTTGAAAGAGAAAACATGGTTTCAAAGTGATATCGATTTTTTTTCTACATTTATTTATGGTGTGTGTGTGTGTGTATTGTCTCTGGCCATAAAAATGGCAGTACCTGAGTATAGAAAGCTCCTATTAAGGTAGATTTCTGTTTAGTGGTTTTCAAAATGTGTATTTCCAAAGGAAACATTAGGGTGGTAGCTACCAACCTTTAGAAGAAATAGGGGTCATCTGGCTCGAACAGTCATCTAAAGTTTTGATCTCAGGAAAAAATTGTATCCATTGAAGTAGTTAAGGAGAATAATGCTTTTTGTGATTTGTATCATAAACTGCTCTAATGATATGTAATGTGTATATTATCAAGTTCAAGTGCTTAATCTGTGTAATTATATTTATAGATTTGGGTAACCACTACCAGATTCCAATATTGGACATTTCATCGCCCTCAAAGGATAAGCCTCTAGCTCTCTCCCTGAGCCCTGACTAGCTGGTCTCTCATCTGTTCTCCAGCTCTGTAGGTTTTCTGGCTTCTTTAAAGTGAAATGGTACAACATTTATGATTTATTTCATAACTGGCTTTTCTCTAAGCATAATAGTTTTGTGTTTCAGCATTCCTGTCCTTCTGTTGCTAGATGTTTCCCCAGGGTTTGAGGGCTTCAACTTATGTCTGTATGCTCATGAGTTGATGGATATTTGAGTTGGCCCACATTTGAATCGATACACGAAATGTATCTTATGACCTGTATCTATGTATTTGTGAGGATTTAGGCTTTATTTATTTTGACTGTTCGTGAGTGCTATCACTGGACATGTTGAAACCTGCCTCATTATTTCCTACTGCTGTCGGTATGGTACATTGCCGTACCTCAGCAGTGTGTGAGGGTTTCAGTTCCTCCAGTCTGTGTGGTTTTCAGTCATCATTGTTTGTAACAGCCATTTTGGTACTTGTAGTGCCATCTCTGCCAGGCCCACCCTTCTTAAGTAGACCCATATACATGAGGAGGAGGAGGGGAAGGAGGAGGGAGAGGAAGGAGAGAGGATGTGTTATTGTATGACTCCTTTGGAATCAATGACATGGAACTATCTCAGTGCCCAACAGTACTCATTTGGAAGTTTGTTGGCACCTGGGGAGAAATTTTGAATTAGTATATGCTGATGAGAGTCCATGAGAACATAATTACACAAGCTAAGCACTTCTGCTAAGAGGACAACATGCTGCATTCGGCCTTGGCTGCTCTCGAACACTGCAGTTCTGGTTATTTGAAGAGACATCCGGTCAGATAACCAGGTGATGACTGTGGGAGTTTAAAAAGGATGAGTTGGATAGAACTTGGTCCTCAGCAGACAGCCTGCCCCAGTATGGGACTTGACTTGGCAAAGCATTATTTCGTTAAACGTATGATTAAAAATCCCTCAGTTTTTAGTGTTTAGATGTAAGTCACTTCTGGCTGTACCATTATCAAATGTCCAATTTTGTATATACTTAAGCTACATTATGTGAAATAATGTAAGTGGAAATTTAGGGATCGTGATATCTTTACAATATTTGCATCTCATAGACACTTGCTGACATCTTTATATCTTTACACATTAGCTCTTTGATTTTGGGAGAAGACTTAGAAATGAAAGTTAGAAGTCGGTGTTTTACTTGTTCCAGGCTTTCTTTAAATAATGTTGTTAGTAAGTGAAGCATCCTAGAATAAAGAAGTCATTTCTTCCTTTGGGTCTTACCACAAAGCACCCCCCACCTGTTTTTTCACTGGCTGCTCTTAATTTCACAGAGAGTCGATATGCGTTTCCAGGGTGTTGGACTATGTTTGGGTCTCCTGTTCATCACGGTCAATGCGGACTTTATGGATGATGGTGTTGAGGTGGAAGACTTCAGTGAAAATTCAGACGAGAGTAATATTAAAGATGAACCTTCCTCGGGGGTAAGACGGTTGAGAAGTGAGTTCTAAGCTATTCTTTCCGTGGTCGTAGGTGTGACAGATCGCTCATGATGCTTGTCCTTCCCTCCTGACACCCTCTGTCTTTTCAGTGGCTAGGAAAACCTCACTTTTTTCCAGCTGTGTTCCTTAGAGTGCCCACACACAGCAAAACTGTGTGGTTGACACCTAATCCAGTTGTGCTCAGTAAGCACGGGGGAGGCGTTTGCTGCCGTGACAGGAGTTCTCTGGTTAAAGAGGGCAAGGCCTTTAGCAAAGACAAAGGCCTTTAGCAAAGACAAAGGCCTTTAGCAAAGACAAAGGCCTTAAGTTTTAGTTCTGATAATACCAGCCTTCTCCAGACAAAATGGAAGGTGCCATAATGTGTGGTTCTCAGTGCTTATTTGTCTGTGGGCAGATTTGAGCAGTGAAGGGTGGCAACATGGGCTTGAGCTGAGCTGAGCCGAGCCAGGGCTCTGCCTCTGTGCTGTGTAGGTTTACGTTCTGAGGAGATGACTTACGGGAGACTAAGGAACTTGACAGAGACTTTGCTGTATCTACCTTGACCATTCCCTAGAGCAGTGCTCTGCCTTCCTAATGCTGCAGCCCTTTAATGCAGTTCCTCATGTTGTGGTGACCCCAACCATACAATTATCGTTGTTGGCTACCTCGTTACTGTAATGTTGCTACTGCTATGAATTGAAACAGAAGTATCTGTATTTTCCCATGGTCTTAGGTGACCTCTGTGAAAGGGTCATTCCACCCCAGGCCCCACCCCAAGGAGTCGAGACCCACAGGTCACGTGGCTCTCTAGAACCTTGTCTCTGGTGCCTTCATATTGAGTATATTCACATCTAATACTGTGAAGACTAGAAATCATCCATCCTGTTGTGCCGGCCTCTGTTTAAAGGGCCCAGAGAATTCATAGGAAGTTCTCACAAATCCCTTTGCTTCATCTCATATTTACTGGAATTTTAATATGCAAATATAAATGTTATTGTCTGTTTGCAGTGAATATTGTGCTTCCCCTGTTAAATTTCAATTTCTGCAAAGGTGTTCTTTTGAAGCCAGTTCTGGGATTTGCAACACAATGCTTAAAGTACCAACAGCTGGGGCAGATATCCTGCTACAGGGATCCTTGCAAGTTCCTACTTTAAAAACATTGACAAGATTGCTCATATGTTTGGTGAGGTGACAAGTGGGACAAACTTTACCCATTCATTCCTGCACATCAGTTGTACGACACAGCAGGCTTCACTGTGCTATGACTAAGACATGAACTTTGCACCCAGAGTCCATGCCTCTCCCTATCTCTGTCGCCCGTGTGCACTGTGTACTAGGTTCTGAACCGGCAGAACGACGTCAGATATTGGCAAAAATAAATAACTTTAGCTTTTAAAAATTCTCTTTTCTAGACTTTTAAGTATAAGACACCTCAACCTATAGGAGAAGTATATTTTACAGAAACATTTGATAGTGGAAATCTGGCTGGGTGAGTGTTCCCACATTTTCTTCGGTTTGATGAGTTTTCTGAAGCTATTGGTCTATGAGAATTAGCGCTCCCGTGGCCTTGTGGGATAATTTAAAGCTATGTATTTATACAAAGAGACACAAATTTGGAATGCACACAGCATTTGCTTATTCTCTAAGGTAGAGATTAACAGGGGCAATTGACTAGACAGCTCTGAGTTTCTGTTGCAGCCACAGAGATGGTATGCACCTCTGTGAGGGATAATAACTACTGGTTACTGTGCCCCACTCCCCTGCTGGGAGCCAGATGTGTGCTCCATCCCAGTTCCCACTGAGACCACAGCTGTGGTGTGCATACTTACTCCCGCAGACACCAGCAAAGCCGAGCAGACTGAATTCACTCCTGCCCTCTGGGATGGGATTGCTCAAAGACTGCATTAACTGATCAGCTTCTTAGTACTAGCTCATTTTGAATGAAAAAAAAAAACTGATTGTGTTGGGTAACAACCTCTTGTATTTTTACATGCATTTTTATCTATAAATTGCAAATCTTAATTTAATGGCAAACATCTTTGTTCACTTTTATTTACAGGTGGGTCTTATCAAAAGCAAAGAAGGATGATATGGATTCAGAAATTGCTATATATGATGGTAAAATGCTTACTTATTCAGATATTAGATAGCACAACCAATGTTTACAGCCTTTGAGATTATATTTTTGTTATGTTATGTTGACCGGAAGTTCCACTCTGCCTTTCACTTGCCCCTCTACGGTGCTTCAGGGATGACCTGCTCTAACCAGTTGTCTGACTCTTAGACCATGGTTGGACTTTGACCCCAGTAAGCTCACTTGCACTGAGCTGTGCTGGACCTTTTGCCTCAAGCCTGGGCACTCCTAGGTCGAGTGTAGAGGTGTATTAATAACGAGCAATGTAAGATTGTGGTCACCAGGCAGCCTACAGCTTCAGGCCTTGCCCATTGTCCACAGGATCCCTGATGCTGCCATCTTCAGACTGGGCTATAGAAGTGCCTTTCAGGGTCATATTTCCTTCCCTAGAAGGACCACCTCAGAGAATGACAAAAGAGAGTCTCCCTTCTGGTCCACAAGCAGCCTCCCCAACCATTATGCCCAAAAGGAAGTTCTCCCTCTGCTCCAGCTGAGCAGGAGGGGAGTTCACTGTCTAGGAGGTCCTCACACCCTGAAACACATAGCTGAGAGCTCTGACACTGCAAGGAGGTTACATCACAGCATGTGCTAGGCTACCATGGCCAATTTCTTCTCATAACTTCCATAATTGTATAAGGCAAAGATCATGCCTGCCTGCCTGCCTGCCTCTGTACAAATTGTTCTCCGTCCCCGCAAACTCCAAATGCCTCCACATGTGTGTACAGTTGAAATGAACCCATTGACAGACCAATCTAAAGCCATTTAGAGAATTCTTCCCCTCAGAGAAACAAGGAGTCCAAGAGACATGCTGCCCAAAATAAATCTAAATAAATACAGTCTTTCTTACTTACTGTCCACCAGAATGCCTGACTTTAAGCATCTGTGTCTTTAAGAGAAGCCAAGTCAAAGGGTCATTATTTTTAAGATGGGCCTTGCTGTGTAGCCCAGGCTGCCTTCAAACATGCAATCCTCCTGCCTCAGCTATGAGTAACGGTGTGATTACAGGCATGGGCAATAATGTGTTGCTTCCTCCTGAAAAATCTTTCTTAAGAATACTTTTAAAATCCCAATAATTATACAAAACAACAAAAACTCAGGCTGCTTTGATCATGACACTTGTGGTAGATGTACTTTTTTTTTTAGGGGGAAAAAGCAGTCTAGAAGCATTAGTGATTTAAACATGCCCATAAAAATAATTGTGAGTTGAAACATTATAGAAAAATAACTATCTTTTGTTGAATTGAGTTTGGTTAGAACAGACAGACATATATAGTTTTTGAAACTATAGCATTTTATGTAAATTAAACTGTTTGGTTTTTTCTTCCTTTTTTTTCTATTCTAAAACAAGTAAAGGGAGACGTCCAGCACAGACCTCTGCGGCTACGGTTAGCCCAACCTGGCTTACAGCCTGTGTAGCCCCGTGGTCTGACTGCAGAAACAGTCAGATCTAAAAACTGAGAGCCCTGCCCATAGCCCAGCCCAGCTTTGGGGCTTTGAATAATGTACTTTGTCTCATACATACTTTTAAATTTATTTTATTCATTTTATTTTAAGTATCTGAATAAGGTAAACTTTGCTCTTGATAAAGAGGGTGCTCTCAGCAGGGTAACACACAGACAGAAGTGCGGAGGTAGCACTCATAGACCTCATGAGAGGAAACACACTGTTATCACCATTGTTTTATTGAAAGTAGGTCAAGAAAACTTAATTGTGTTCATCCATCTTAGAAGTGTACATGATATGTTATTTATTAGTCTATTGAGGTTTTTAAAATATTTTACATATTTGAGTACTGGTGCTGTCTTCAGAGACACCAGAAGAGGGCATCAGATCCCATTACAGATGGTTGTGAGCCACCATGTGGTTGCTGGGAACTGAACTCATGACCTCTGGGAGAACAGTCAGTGCTCTTGACTGCTGAGGCGTCTCGCCAGCCCCCGTCCGTCTTCTGAGTTTTAACTAAGGAAAAGAAGCCAGTTTCTGATAAATGGTAAGAAAAAGAAAAGAGAGGATCTGAGAAGAGAGAGAGGAAAAAAAAGGAAGAGAAAGGACAGGGAGGAGGGAGAGGGGAAAATAACAAATTTCAGGAATTATTTTCTGGTGCATTATACAGTTTCATTTTCTCCACAATCAGTATTCACGGGAAGGGATCAGAAGTGACAACGGCTGAGAGGTGAAGTTGTGTGTCTTCTGTGACAGCTCATTCCCTTTGCTTTCTCCTTCAGGAAGATGGGAAATAGAAGAACTGAAGGAAAACCAGGTGCCTGGCGACAGAGGGCTGGTTCTGAAGTCTAAAGCCAAGCACCACGCAATAGCCGCTGTCCTCGAAAAACCCTTTATTTTTGCCGATAAACCTTTGATAGTTCAGTAAGTTTTAAGACTTTCTCATTTGTATTAGTCTGCTGTAATTTGACATCTGAATGTATGTTAGGTTTGGTGCTGCACATACACACACACACACACACACACACACACATAAATCCCACCTTTCCATTTCCAGGTTCATAGACAAACGTATGTATGCGTAAGCACACCCTGAGCTTTGGGGGGCAAACGGGTTAGTGATAAACTTTCACATCACATATCCCACAGGCACAATTCTGGCTCCGTGAAGGATGACACATTAAGTCAACACTCGTGTCTTAGCTTTTCTTGTTCCATGCTGTTAAGATAGAAACCTCAAGATATTCAGAACAGAGCTCAAGGCAGCAAATAGATTTCATCAGGGAAATGCGTCTGCAGGCCAATGTCCTTCGAGCATGGAGCTCTTTTCAAAGCCCCATTCTGTCTGAAATCTCTTCCCCTTGCACTGACAGCAGCCCTGGGGTCTGCACGTGCACTGCTCCAAGGTCAGGTAGAAATTCCCAGCCTGCTCTCACCTGCAGAGTTTGGAGCCAAAGTGAGGCTCTGAAAACCCCTCCCTGTCCTATGGCAGAGGAAAGGACGTGAGCCAGCGCTAATCACAGGTTGCCTTGTATTGGAAACTGTCCCAGATCAGCGGTGGTCCCCACAGGCCTGCAGACTCTGCAGCTCTGCTGGTGCCACGAGCGGTCAGTGCTCCTTCCTGGGTTAAGTTGCCTCATTTCAGCTTAGTCTGCGTGAGTCCATTTCCGTAGCTATCCAATCCCACGTAAAGACTAGGAGGGCTTGCGGTTGTATGAACTAATTAAATTAACATTAGCTACATTGGTATTATTTATTAAGATTTGGTCTGATTTTTGTTTTCCTTGATAATTTTTTCTTTTTCCTCCCCTCCCATGGTGTGTGTGTACAATTGTGTGTTTGTGTGTGCAGTTATATGTTTGTGTATATATATATGCGTGTATATATATGCGTGTCTGTGTATGTGGAGGTCTGAGGGTGATTGATGCTGGGAATTATCCTTGATCTACCTCATTCACAGACACAGTCTCTCTGTCTGAAATATAGCTGGCCTCTGTAGCCAGCTTGCTCTGTGAGTCCCCCGCCTCTGCCTGCTGAGGCTGGAGTTACAGGCTGGCCACCATGTTCACCCAGCCACCATGTTTTACATGGGCTCTGGGGGGGTCTGAACTCTGGTCCTGATGCTAGGATGTCGAGCACTTTCACTACTGAGCCATCCCACAGCCCTTCCTTGAGAACTGGAAAGTAGCCTTCCTAGTGTCACTCTGTGAATGCACCCACCATTCATTTGAAAGGGGCTGTAAAGGAAGCCAAGACAAAATTCAAGTTCTCAGGGCTAAGATAAATGTAATGCTTTCAATGTGAGTCACACACACACTCACACACACACACAAGTGATATCTTGCCAGATAAGAAGCAAACAAGAAAATACATCTAAAAATTTCTCAAACAACTGTGAAATTATTATTTTGAAAAAGTAAAGAGGTTCAAGAACTGAAAGCTGTCAAATGGATTAAAGTGTTGTGTTAATGCTTTTAGTGGCACAGGGCTTTTAGTGGCATGGGGCATTTAGTGCCACGGGGCTTTTAGTAGCACAGAGCTTTTAGTGGCATGGGGCTTTTAGTGGCACAGGGTTTTTGCCGACATTTTTGGTGCCCTTTCCTTTCCGTGTCCATGTCAACACTTTTTTTAGCATTCTGTGTCAATGTCAACATATGTTTGAGCATGCCTGACCTGAAGTCTGAAATGCTTTGAAATTTGGAACATTTTTCTAATCTCTGATTGCTTCTTCAAATAACAACAGTTTTGTGTTGCTTTTTTCTGTACATTTGTTTTAAACCTTAATTTTACATATGCACAACTGTGTGGTTTTTGATCATTTAATATATGTGTTACAGGCAGTGTGGGATGCAACCAGACATTTCTGTCTCTTTAAACATTTGTCACGTCTTTGTGTTGAGACCTTGTCTTCTGGCCCTTTCTAGGACAGTAAGTTATTGCAGTCACCTACTGTTGCAGGGGCCGGAGAACTTCTCCTTGCTGAGTGTATTTTGGTCCTGGTCTTTCTCGTCCCTCTTTCCTTCCTCTCCCTTTTGATTCCAAACCACCAATAACTCCTTTTCACTTCTATTCAATCACTATTTTCCTTCCAAAGAGGAATGAGGGCAGGTGGTAAACGCCTTGGGTGGTTTTGCTGGAATTATTTTACTTCACGTGGTGCTCCCTGGTGCCAGCCCTGCTGCCATGAAGAAACGTTTCCTGAACGCTTTTAAGTGGCAGAGCAGTTTTCCTTTGGCCATCCATATGGACGCCTCTTCCTTAGCCCCATGTCAGTGCCACCACTGTAAACTGTGCATGAGGTCATTGAGAAGAGGCCGAGTGAGCGTTGGAAGGGCCAGCATCATAGCCTGATGTGCCTGCTCCCTGTGGCTACCTTCCCAGTCCTGGGAGAGCTCACAGTGGCTCATAGCACAGTTCTGGGCTGCTTCTCATAGTGGCTGTATTAATCTATAGTCCCACCATCAATATATAAGAATTGCCTTTTTGACATCATCATAAGCAGTTTTTTGTTGGTTTATTTTTGAGTGGTTTTGGTTTTTTGGGTTTGTTCTCTGTTTTTCATTAAAGCTGCTCCACCTAGGTCAGGTTTTTGTTCGTGTTTTCCTGATTCATGGTAGAACATGTTTTTTGTAGTATACTTTACTCATATGCATCTTCTTTTGAGAAATGTCTGTGTAGGTCTATTGCAATTTTTATTTTGGAGACAGAGTCTCTCTGTGTAGCCTTAACTGCCCTGGAACTCACTCTGTAGACCATGCTGGCCTCAAACTCAGAGATCAGCCTGCCTCTGCCTCCTGAAGCATGCATATATTTTTTATTAATTAAGTTATTTATTTACTTTACATCCAGATCATTGCTTCAGTTCCCTCTCTCCTCCCAATCCCTCCTGCTCATTTTCCCTCCCCCGACACCCTCCTCCCTTTCTCAGAAAAGGAGAGGGAGGCCTCCCATGGACATCAACCAGCCTTGGCATAGCAAGTTGCAGTAAGAGACTAGGTGCATCTTCTCCTACTGAGGCTTAGACAAGGCAGCCCAGTTAGGGGAAGGGAATCTAAAGGCAGGCGACAGAGTCAGAGGCAGCCCTTGCTCCTGTTGTTAGGGGATTCACATGAAGACCCAGCTGCACAACTGTTAAATATGTGCAGAGAGCCTATGTCTGTCCCTGTGGTGTGCACATATATTTTTTAAGATTTATTTATTATTATACATAAGTGCACTGGAGCTGTCTTCAGACACACCTGAAGAGGTTGTCAGATCTCATTACGGATGGTTGTGAGCCACCGTGTGGTTCCTGGGATTTGAACTCAGGACCTGTGGAAGAGCAGTCAGTACTCTTACCCGCTGAGCCATCTCGCCAGCCCCCTTCACATATTTTTAATAGGATTTTTGAAAGTTGTTTTTTTTCTTTTTGCTCTTGAGTGTTCCATATAGTCTGAATATTAGCCAATCATTTCTGATTTGTGAGGCTTATTTTATAGACTAGACTAGCATGTAGTCTCTCGTGGCGAAAGCCTGCATGCTGATAGGTAGAATGTGTATCTGCAGCTTCTAGAGGACATGTGCTGTAACCACCTGTTGGTCTGGAATAGTTTAAATCCAGGGACCCTTTGCTTGGGTCTGTTCACTGCCTGGGAGGCAGTAGGAGGAGAGCCGTACTCTTCGACAACCCCCCTGCTTCCTGTCCCATCTCTGAATCTTAACAGTCGCAGCGTGCGTCCCGAGTGCCGTTCGACAACCTAGCGTCTACACTGCATCTGACCGCACTGATGCTTGTCTACCAAGATCAGTAGCCTCTACCAGTTTTGTGCAGCAAACAGTGAGATGTAGGGTGCTGGCTTGGCAGGCTACGTGGACATAATGGTGTGGTGTCATGTAGCATCTTCAGCTGTAAACCGGGTGACTGCAGGTGTCCCCGCGAGGTGGGTTTGCAGGGGTGGTGGGGCTGCTCTGTCAGCTGGGAACGAAGCTCTTCAGCTGGAGCTCGTTTGTTGGCAATTTCCACAGGTTTCCTTCGGTGTTCTTTTTTTTGGGGGGAGGGTTCGGGGGGGAGGTGTTGCTCCAGTGGGTTCGGGGGGGGGGGGGAGGTGTTGCTCCAGTGGGTTCGGGCTGTCATGGTGTAGCATTCCCACCAGTAGGGGCAGGGTCGCGTTTGGGTCATACAGAGTCTCCAGAGCAAGGATTCCCAACTTTCCTAGTGCTGCAGAATCTCCATTTGCATCTCTGCTGTAGCCCTATTTGCGCTACACTCTCCCTCAAAACTCCTTTAATACACTTCTTCATGTTGTGGTGACCCCAATCATAAAATTATTTTCACTGCTACCTCATAACTGTAATTTTGCTTGGAATATGAATTGCAATGTAAATATCTGATATGCAGGATATCAGATATGTGACCCCTGTGAGAAGGTCTTTTGAACCTCAAAGGGGTGAGACGACCCACAGGTTGAGAAGTGCGGCTTTAGAGGCTGTGGTGATCCGTTCCTGGCTCTGGGGTAGGATGCTCACCAGTGACGGGCCCTGTTAGACTGAGGTGGGCGCTCAAGCTGGACGCCCAGATGCTTCCAGATGTTTTTAGGAACTGAGGATTGAGTTGCCTTGGCTCCTTGTTTGGAGCCTGGGCGAGCCAGTCTGTGCAGGGCAGGCTTCCTGGTGCTTTTCAGGATGAGGGCAGATGGGTAGGTTGGCTCACCTGCTTTGTGGGACCACAGCTGGGCAGGTTCTCGAATGGAGGTTTTCATCAGAAACCTGGGTGGTGTCGGGCACTGTATGAGCTGGGCAGGCTGTAGGGTAATTCGGTGGTATGGGTTTCCTAAGCTGAGCCATGTTTGTGTGGGCTTCTTCTGGAGCAAAGAGGCCATCACCCATAGCATCAGTTGGCATTGTCAGAGTCTCCTACTGGCCCATTATCCACTTTGTGAAGCCTCTTTGGAGTCAAAGCTGGTCTTGGCTGGAGAGAGGGGATGCTAGGTGCTGTGTGCTTGATCCTTCTTAACAAGGCGGTCCCAGGTCTCCATTGTGCATCTCTGTTGTATCCTTAGTATTCATGCTCTCCCTCCATAGCGATTGTAGGTTTGGGCTTTGATTTGGTTTTTTGCTGTTTGTTTGGGGGCATAGGCATGCTGTTGTTGGGTCTGAAAGAGAAAAACTGAGCTTTTCAAAGCACCTGAGTTAGCTATTGCTCTGAAATTTGAAATAGTTTGATTGTCCTCGTGATCCTCAGAGTGTTTTGGATTTGAAGTGTTTCAGATTGGGATACACAGGCAGGTATCCCCAGAGCATGGGTCCCCAAAGGAGCGTCCTGCCTGTGTTTGCTACGTGATCAGACAGGATTTGAAAATTAGAGATGGTTTAGCTTAAGAAGAAAACTTACGAGCCCATGCAAGGTCTGAGGAAGTAAAAACAGGACGTAAAAACCATTTGTAGCTTTTCTTCCCTCAGGCTTGCTTGACCGTGTAAGTTGGTTTTCTTCTGTCAACTGTTTCATAGAAAGGTTTGGTAAACAACACTCCTGAGAAATCAGGATTAACACAGCGCTGTGTGTGCCCTCGGTTTTCAGAGGTGCCGTGGTTATCAGCAGCCTCCTTATGTGATGAGAGACGTTTTGCTGACCCCCCAGTCCACCGTGTATGGTTCATACACAAGTTAATGCCTATGGGTTTGTGGTTTGTTTCTAATGGCGCTGGCGATTGAAACCAGAACTTGCTGTGTGCTGAGCAAGTGCTCTGCCTCTGGTCCCCAGCTATTTGCACTTTTTATTTTGAGACAAGGTCTCGCCAAGTTTCAGGGCTCTATGTGACTTCAGGATCCTCTTGTCTCAGGCTCTGAAGGATCTGGGCTCACAGCCTTTGCAGACAGACCCTGCAAGGTTGAAGTTCAGAAGCAGAAAGTTTGCAGGATAAGAAATGATCAAAGTAGCTGGGCAGTGGTGGCGCATGCCTTTAATCTCAGCACTCAGGAGGCAGAGACAGGCAGATTTCTGAGTTCAAGGCCAGCCTGGTCTACACACTGAGTTCCGGGACAGCCAGGGCTACACAGAGAAACCCTGTCTCAAAAGAAGAAGAAGGAGGAGGAGGAAGAGGAGGAGGAGGAGGAGGAGGAGGAGGAGGAGGAGGAGGAGGAGGAGGAGGAGGAGGAGGAGAAGCAGCAGCAAAGGAAAGGAAAGGAAAGGAAAGGAAAGGAAAGGAAAGGAAAGGAAAGGAAAGGAAAGGAAAGGAAAGGAAAGGAAAGGAAAGGAAAGGAAAGGAAAGGAAAGAGAGAAAAGGAAAGGAAAGGAAAAGTGAGGGGGAGAGAGAGAGAGAGAAAGAAAAAGTGAGGAAGAGAGAGAGAGAGAGAGAGAGAGAGAGAGAGAGAGAGAGAGAGAGAGAGAGAGGGAGAGAGAGAGAGAGAGAGAGAGAGAGAGAAACAAAATGAGTGAGCCTTGGCCTGGCGGGACAGCAGAGCCCCTGTCTGTCTATAGATCCGTTGGTGAGTTCTTCCTTCTAGCATGTACACTTACTGGATGATCCTTGCAATCTCCTTCCATATTTAAATTCCTGAAATGACAACCTTTGAATCACACCAGGCATCATTTCTTGTGTTTTGTTCCTCAAAGATATGAGCCCCAAGAAGAAACTGTCAAGTTGTGTTTTAGGTAAAACTTAATGCTTTAGGGGAAACAAACAGGTTTGTTTATTTGTTTGTTTGTTTGTTTTCTAATTTCCATAACAGAATGTGACATTTTTTCAACCTTTATTTCTGTATCACTCAAGCCGTAAGTTCTTTAAGTGAGGGCCAAGCCCCACATCGTATGTAGGTGGGCAAATAGAAGGCCCCTCACACAGGATGTCAGTGGGCAGGGGGGTCTTGCTGCTTGAGGGATTGTGCTTAGAGCACCCTCGTATGGACAGCTTGGGAAATACAGCACAGCACGGGTGGGATCTCCCACAAGCTTGAAAGTTATATACTTAACCCCCCTTCCCTGTCCCCTCCCCTCGCGCCCCCCCCATACAAGTGTGTATACTAATTGGGATCAAGCTGGCAGGCTGTATATGCTACTATTTTTCATCTTGTCCCTGAAGTTGCTTGGGAAACGTTTAGAAGTATGCCATTCGTTAATTAAGCAGCATAGTGTCTGGTTTCTTTACTTTATATTTTTGTTATTCTTGTTACTTAACAAAACCATCTTTTTTCCGTTTTTCAAGTTAGCAACGACTTTATGGGTTTCCCTATGGGACTCATTTATTCATCAGACGCCTAAGCTTCTGCTTTGTCCTCTTAGCAATGTTAATCTTTTTAAGACAACCTAAAACAGAACAAAGTTGCTGGAGACGTGTCATATGTTGTAAATCTACGAGAGACTTATAGCTGACACACTAGACAGTGGAGGTTTCCCTTTCTCATGGTCATTTTGGTGTGAAAACCTAATTATTGAGTGAAAATCTGAAACCTCTTTGCTAGAGAAATTCAATAAACTAAAAGTATTGAGCACAGTTGAGGTGGAGTTGAGTTAAAAAAAAATTAGTGTTGAGTTCTGAATCTCCAGAGTTATCACTAGGCCCTGAGAATCCTGATGGAGCTACGTTTGTTTATACAGAACATGGAGGCCAGGGATTGGCTCAGTAGTAGAGTGTTTGCCGAGCTTGTATGAGGCCCTGGGTTTGACACCCTGCTAAGGAGGCTGTAGGGAGAACTTACCACATCATATTTTGAGATTTCCTGTTGAAATTTTAGTTAAAAATCTCTTTATCCCCATGTTAATACTTTTGCTGAGAAATTATGTAAATGAAATGAGATGGTTGGTTTTTCTCCAGTTGGTTGTAATTATTTCTAAATATTTTAACATCATAACGGAGCTGTAGATTTCTGCTCACGATATTCTTCATGTGAGTGGGCTTGGTGGTAATGTAAAGTAATTCTGCTTAAGGAGGGTGAGAGTAATTCATTATACTTTAACAAGCAATGAGTAACGTTTACTTATCAGCAGTGTGGTTCTTTTTCCCTCCATTTAGATATGAAGTAAATTTTCAAGATGGTATTGATTGTGGAGGTGCATACATTAAACTGCTAGCAGACACTGGTGATTTGATTCTGGTATGACATTTTAATATCTAAGAACACCTTGTTAAAGTCAGTAAGTATATTAAGGACTGGTTGACAACAACTGAAAATTTATTTTCAATGTCTTTTTTTGTTTGTTTCAACATGAGTTTACATGGCCTTTACAGTTCACTGTCAAGATTCATATGCAGTTGCATTGAGCGATGAAGACATCGATTCTGTGCCCTTTAGTGGCATAAATAACTGTGCTCTACCTGTGGGTAGAAGTGGCAGGTGCTTAGAGATGCTTATGAAGCAGCGACCTGGTGTTCCTCATGAGTTTGTTTGGAGAAGTCAAATGACAGCACAGAGCCCACATTAAAAGCTGCCTCTTCTGGGTTGCCAACACCCAGAAAAGACCAAAGTAGCTTTGGAGCTCTGATAGTTTGGGGACATTCCTTACAGCATTCCACAGCGGGAGCTCCGCCAGGGGTCTGACTAGAACAGAAGTAAGGGTCCGGGTTCTGGTTGAGATGGCTTTGCTGTGGGCCAGCTCCACGGTGCACAGCAGAACCTGCTTCTGCACTGCTGGCTTTAGGGTCGAGTAAGAGAGGCCGTTTGTAGGATGGAGGGAAGCTCTTGTTTGAGGTCTTGTAGGTCTTAGTGGCAGAGAGGCAAGAACACAGTAGGCTTGAGTTCCTCTAAGAACTTAATTGGACCCAGCAAATTCTCAGAGCCCCTCTAAGGTAGGGACTGTCATCTCCACATTTGAGGCATCGCGGGGTTCTGGGGGCCCAGAAGCTCACCACCTTCACGTGCATGGCGGAGTGTCGGAGCTGCGGGAGCGGAGCGCAGCAGACCCAGGAGAGGGATGTTGTGCTGGAGGCACAGAGCCCACTGGGAATGAAATCTGGGGGGCCTCTCTTTGAGCACTTTTTTGGGGGAGGGGCTAAGGGTCATTTCCTTAAAAGTCCCTAACAGGTAACAAGCAATCATTTTGGTCTAAGGTCGCACAGGTGCCTAGGGCCCCACAAACTGCTAACATCTGTTAGCGTAAATCTAGTTGAAGTTTTTCTGAGCTCTTCCAAGCATCCTCAGGAAGGAAATAGCGTGTTCTTTTCTAAAGTAACACATTTCTCTGAAGCCAAAGTTTTCACTTTTCCATATCCCTTATGGTCTTTGTGTTATTTGATAAGTTGGCACTTAAATATAGGCTGTAAATTCTGCCCATTGGACAGAATAGAGAAAGCCAAAGAGTGCGCCATGACCTCTGGACTAATTGGAACCATCCTCTTTCTTTGAAGGAAAACTTTTATGATAAAACATCCTATACCATCATGTTTGGACCAGATAAATGTGGAGAGGATTATAAACTTCATTTAATCTTCCGACACAAACATCCGAAAACTGGAGTTTTTGAAGAAAAGCATGCCAAGCCTCCAGATGTCGATCTGAAGGAGTTCTTTACAGACAGGAAGACTCACCTCTATACCCTTGGTACGCCTTTCATTCATTCAGTCAAAAGTTCTCGTTTCCATGGAGATGCTGACGGCCTGTGCTCTCAGGAGAAAATTAATGTGTCTACCTTTAAGAAGTTTATCTTTGAGGAAAGATAAGTTGTGTCAAATAAGTGGGGTGTTGAGGGTGGGGTGTCAGAAGAGAAGGTTCCAGAGTGGACGTTACTTAACAACGCATCTTTCCTGATAGTGTTCCCTGGGTGGGGTTTATGTGCAAAAATGTACATTTGTAAGAAAATCCATTCTTAAGAGTGATGTATACTGGGTTGGGAATTCTCAGGTGGTTCTGAAACAGTTTTAAGTTCTTTGTAATATACTTGCAACTTCTTAAGTTGGAGAGGTTTATCTTAGTATGAAGAAGATTGGGCTGTACCTGTAAAGAGGGATGTTTTGTGGTCATAAGTCCCCACCGGGTCAGCTAGCTGCTGGGTAATTTTACCTGTGGAGATAATGGAATTTTTCACTGTTGAAAAATGAGTTTAAAACAAATTTTATCTTTATTTTAGAAAATATTGTAGCTAGTGATTTCAGCAAATTTTGATTCAAAACATGGGTTTTTTTTTTCTGGTTTTATCCATAAACTTTTAAGTCATTTTATTATTTAGAAGATTATCTTTCTGTCTGTCAAGTGTTAAAATTATTGTTCTTTAGTGATGAATCCGGATGATACATTTGAAGTATTAATTGATCAGAAAGTTGTGAACCAAGGGACCTTGCTAGATGATGTGGTCCCGCCTATCAACCCACCCAGAGAAATTGACGACCCCAGTGATAAAAAGCCAGAGGAGTGGGATGACAGAGCCAAGATCCCCGACCCTACCGCCGTCAGGCCAGAGGACTGGTAAGCCAAGGACTCAGCTGCAGCCACAGAGGCTCAGTGACTATTGCAGCTAATGAGACTACTGCTGACTTCAATGATTTGCTATGAAATAATTTTCAGAAATCGATGTTGCATTGCCCTATCTTTTAATGTCGCTTTTTCTTTATTATGTTTACTTTGTTGCTTTTTTTTTGTTATGTGCTTTTTTTTTTTTTTTAATGATATCAGTTCTGTGGGAAGATCCATGAGTTTCAAACACCAAGTCTTTTATTTCAATTCCTGGCCTGTTGTTCTGCGTGTGGTATTCTCTATAGGTGTAGATTGGTTTGGGTTTTGTTTGTTTGTGGGTTTCTTTCTTTTTTAGGTTGATGGGTTGGGTTTTTTTGGATTTTGTTAATAATGACTTGGCTTTTTTTTTTAATGTGTCACTTGGCTTTTTAATACTTTTTTATTGGATATTTTCTTTATTTCTATTTCAAATATTATCCCCATTCCTGGTTTCCCCTCCAAAAAACACCCTTTCCCTATACCCTTCCCCCTCCCCCTGCTCACCAACCTACCCACTCCCTCTTCCTGGCCCTGGCATTTTTTGCCCACACTGGGGCATAGAGCCCTCATAGGACAAATGGCCTCTCCTCCCATAGATAACTGACTAGGCCATCCTCTGCTATATATGCAGCTGGAGCCATGAGTCCCACCACGTGTGCTCTTTGGTTGGTGGTTTAGTCCCTGGGAGCTCTGGGGGTCCTGGCTAGTTCATATTGTTGTTCCTCCTATGGGGCTACGAACCCCTTCAGCTCCTTGGGTCCTTTCTCTAGCTCCTTCATTGGGGATCCTATGCTCAATCCAATGGGTGGCTGTGAGCATCCACCTCTATTTGTGGCTCTGACAGAGCCTCTCAGGAGACAGATATATCAGGCTCCTGTCAGCAAGCACTTGTTGGTATCCACAACAGTGTCTGGATTTGGCAATTGTAAATGGGATGGATCCCCAGGTGGGGCAGTCACTGGATGGTCATTCCTTCAGTCTCTACTGGACATTTTGTCTCTGTAACTTCTTCCATGGGTGTTTTGTTCCCCCCCTTCTAAGATGGGTATCTACACTATGGTCTTCCTTATTCTTGAGTTTCATGTGGCTTGTGAATTGTATCTTGGGTATTCTGAGCTTCTGGGCTTCTGGACTCATGTATCAGTGAGTGCATATCATGTGTGTTCTTTTGTGACTGGGTTACCTCATTTAGGATGATGTCCTCCAGATTCATCCATTTGCCTACAAATTTCATAAATTCATTGTTTTTAATAGCTACATAGTACACTCCATTGTGTAAATGTACCACATTTTTTGTATCCATTCTTTTGTTGAGGGACATCTGGGTTCTTTCCAGCTCCTGGCTATTATAAATAAGGCTGCTGTGAACATAGTGGAACATGTGCCCTTATTACATGTTGGAGCATCTTCTGGGTATATGCCCAGGAGTGGTATTGCTGGGTCCTCAGGTAGTACTATGTCCAATTTTCTGAGGAACCACCAAAGTGATTTCCAGAGTGGTTGTACAAGCTTGCAATCCCACCAACAATGGAGGAGTGTTCCTCTTTTTCCACATCCTCGCCAGCATCTTCTGTCACCTGAATTTTTTATCTTAGCCATTCTGACTGGTGTGAGGTCAAATCTCAGGGTTGTTTTGAAATGCATTTTCCTGATGACTAAGGATGCTGAACATTTTTTTAGGTACTTCTCAGCCATTCGGTATTATTCAGTTGAGAATTCTTTGTTTAGCTCTGTACCCCATTTTTAATAGGGTAATTTGTTTCTCTGGAGTCTTAACTTCTTGAGTTCTTTGTATATATTAGATGTAGGATTGGTGAAGATCTTTTCCCAATCTGTTGATGGCCTTTTTGTCTTCTTGACAGTGTCCTTTGCCTTACAGAAGCTTTGCAATTTTATGAGGTCCCATTTCTCTATCTTACATCAAAAGTCATTGGTGTTCTGTTCAGGATTTTTTTTTCACCTATGCCCATATGTTCAAGGCTCTTCCCACTTTCTCTTCTATAAGTTTCAGAGTATCTGGTTTTATGTGAAGTTCCTTGATCCATTCGGACTTGAACTTTGTACAAGGAGATAAAAATGGGTCAATTTGCCTTCTTCTACATGTTAACCGCCAGTTGAGCCAGCACCATTTGTTTAAGATGCTGTCTTTTTTCCACTGGATGGTTTTAGCTCCTTTGTCAAAGATCAAGTGACCATAGGTGTGTGGGTTCATTTCTGGGTCTTCAATACTATTCTGTTGATCAACCTGTCTATCGCTGTACCAGTACCATGCAGTTTTTTGTTTTGTTTTGTTTTTATCACTATTGCTCTGTAGTACAGCTTGAGGTCAGGGATGGCGATTCTCCCACAAGTTCTTTTATTGTTGAGAATAGTTTTCGCTGTCCTAGTCTTTTTGTTTTGTTTTGTTTTGTTTTGTTTTGTTTTGTTTTGTTTTGTTATTCCAGATGAATTTGGAAATTGTTCTTTCTAAACCTATGAAGAATTGAGTTGAAATTTTGATGGGGATTGCTTTGAATCTGTAGATTGCTTTTGGCAGGATGGCCATTTTTACTATATTAATCCTGCCAATCCATGAGCATGGGAGATCTTTCCATCTTCTGAGATCTTCAATTTCTTTCTTCAGAAACTTGAAGTTCTTATCATACAGATCTTTCACTTCCTTAGTTAGAGTCACACCAAGATATTTTATATTATTTGTGACTATTGAGAAGGGTGTTGTTTCCCTAATTTCTTTCTCAGCCTGTTTATCCTTTGTGTAGAGGATGGCCACTGATTTGTTTGAATTAATTTTATATACAGCCACTTTGCTGAAGCTGTTTATCAGGTTTAGGAGTTCCCTGGTGGAATTTTTGGGATCACTTAAGTATACTATCATATCATCTGCAAAAAGTGATATTTTGACTTCTTCCTTTCCAATTTGTATCCCTTTGATCTCCTTTTGTTGTCTAATTGCTCTGGCTAGGGCTTCAAGCACTATAGGTAGGGAGAGAGTGGGCAGCCTTGCCTAGTCCCTGATTTTAGTGGGGTTGCTTCAAGTTACCCTCCATTTAGTTTGATGTTGGCTACTGGTTTGCTGTATATTGCTTTTACTGTGTTTAGGTATGGGCCTTGAATTCCTGATCTTTCCAAGGCTTTTATCATGAATGGTGTTGGAATTGAGTCCATTGATATTAGGAGATATTAAGGAAAAGTAATTGTTGCTTCCTGTTATTTTTGTTGTTAGAATTGGAATTCTGTTCATGTGGCTATCTTCTTTTACATTTGTTGAAAGATTACTTTCTTGCTTTTTCTAGAGCATAGTTTCCTTCCTTGTGTTGGAGTTTTCCCTTTATTATCCTTTGGATTTGTGGAAAGATACTGTGTAAATTTGGTTTTTTCATGAAATACCTTGGTTTCTCCATCTATGGTAATTGAGAGTTTTGCTGGATATAGTAGCCTGGGCTGGCATTTGTATTCTCTTAGGGTCTGTATGACATCTGCCCAGGATCTTCTGGCTTTCATAGTCTCTGGTGAGAAGTCTGGTGTAATTCCAATAGGCCTGTCTTTATATGTTACTTGACCTTTTTTCCTTACTGCTTTTAATATTCTATCTTTATTTAGTGCATTTGTTGTTTTGATTATTATGTGATGGGAGGAATTTCTTTTCTGGTCTAAACTATTTTGGGTTCTGTAGGCATCTTGTATGTTCATGGGCATCTCTTTCTTTAGGTTGGGGAAGTTTTCTTCTATAATTTTGTTGAAGATATTTACTGACCCTTTAAGTTGGAAATCTTCCTTTTCATCTATACCTATTACCCTTAGATTTGGTCTTCTCATTGTGTCCTGGATTTCCTGGATGTTTTGGGCTAGGATCTTTTTGCATTTCCCATTTTCTTTGATTGTTGTGCCAATGTTTTCTATGGTATCTTCTGCACCTGAGATTCTCTCTTTTATCTCTTGTATTCTGTTGGTGATGTTTGCATCTTGGCTCCTGACTTCTTTCCTAGGTTTTCTATCTCCAGAGTTGTCTCCCTTTGTGATTTCTTTATTGTTTCTACTTCCACTTTTAGATCCTGGATGGTTTTGTTCAATTCTTTCACCTGTTTGGATGTGTTTTCCTGTAATTCTTTAAGGGATTTTTGGTTTTCCTCTTTAAGGGAGTTATTTATGTTCTTCATCATCATGAGAAGTGACTTTAGATCCATATCTTGCTTTTCTGGTGTGATGGTGTATCCAGGACTTGCTATGGTGGGAAGTTGTGTTCTCATGATGCCAAGTAACCTTGGTTTCTGTTGCTTCTGTTCTTACACTTGCCTCCTGCCATCTGATTATCTCAGGTGCTCCCTGCCCTCGATATATCTGATTGGAGCCTGTCCTTCCTGTAATCCCAGTTGAGTCAAAACTCCTCAGAGTTCAGCTTTCTCTGTGATCCTGTGATTCAGGATCCTGTGATCCTGAGATTCTGGGTATGTCATAATTCTTGACAGTCAAGCTTCCTCTGAGACCCTGAGATCCTTATCTGACCAAGCTCCTGGGATCCTGGGATCCTAAGATCCTGGGTGTGTTAGAGCACCTGGAAGTGGTACCTCTTCTGGGGGCAGTGGGACTGTCTGCTGAGTTCATGCCCAAGGTGGCCGGGTGCTGGCGCTGACCAGAAGGAACCCAAGACACTGGTTGGGCAGGGTTCCTGTGTCCCTGCTCCTGCTGGCCCCCGGCACTCCTGGTTGTGTTGGAACAGATGTTGTGTTCCACTCACCAGTAATCCTAAGATCCTGGGCGTGTTAGGGCGCCTAGGGAGTGGAGAGTCCTCTGGGGACCATGGGACTGTCCGCTGAGTTCGCGCCCAAGGTGGCCGGGCACTGGCGCCGTCCAGAAGGAACCCCATGACTTGGCTTTAGGTTGCCACATTGTCAACGTCTTCTATAAAACCTCCATGGGACTCACTGTCGCCAACATGCAGAAGCACTACTTGCCCTCACTAGCCATTGGTGGTGTTTCCATCCTAGGGAAAGAGTTCCTTAACTGAGTGCATTGGGTTAATGCGCACCCACAGCCTGAGGTTGGATGTGAAGGACGCCAGTGAATCGCTCTTTGTCCTTCACTTATGTTTTGTGATTTCTGCATGAGACCACGTACTTTTATTCCTAAGAACCACAGTTTTTTCCCTATTACATAACCCTTAATTAAGATGTGCTAAATAGATTGTATTTCTTTTTGTATTTAACCACCGTGTTAGGTTGTGCTGTATAACAAATATCCTCAAATTGACCCAGCCAGGACAACTCATGCTGACGACTACCTCAGTGGGTTGAGTTGGGATGAGAGGAGGCCTGGCTGAGAGGCTGCTTAAGTGGCTGATCCCAGGTTTCAGTCCTTCCCCGCCTGGCCCCACCTGTAGGTGTATGTTCATGGCATCTTAGATCACACATCAGAATAGTGATCTAAGAAAGAGAGACAGCACCCCTAAAATGGCTGCCATGTTTTATAGCTGAGTCTAGAATTAGCACTCTGTCACCCTTTTGTCCCCTAGCTGGATGGACACTTCACAAAGGTGTGAATACAAATCCTGAGAGTTTTTAAAAAAGCTTCCTGTGAGACCATAACATGGTTTTTACATGCTTGTTGACATGCCTGTCTTGTCTGTACTTTCTCAGTCACAGTGAGGGGCTGGTGCTGACTCACACCCACCTGCTCAGCACTGTTACTATCTTTTTGGTTTCTTTTGTTGGGTACTACTTACAATTTAAGTATAAATTGTATGCTGCTAAACGCATTAGTGATGCACAGCTCTGTGGGTTCTGATGGACACACAGGGGTCTGTGGCATCCTCGTCTTCCCAGGACCCAGCAGCATTCTGCACCCCTGATGGGGTTTCCATCCCTGTAGCTTGGCAGAAATGGACTCTTACAGGGTCTGGCTTCTTGGTCTGGGTCCCATGCCTGCCTGGTGTTGGTGCCTCTGTTTGCAGCAGTCACACAGCACTGGGCATACGTCATGATTGCTCCATCCATTCACAAGTTAATGGAAATCCCCATGATTTCCCAGTTTATTTTTTTTTAAAAGCTTTATTTATTTATTCCATGTATATGAGTACACTGTAGCTGTCTTCAGCCACACCAGAAGAGGGCATCAGATCCCATTACAGATAGTTGTGTGCCACCATGTGGTTGCTGGGAATTGAACTCAGGACTTTTGGAAAAGCAGTCAGTGCTCTTAGCCATCTCTCCAGTCCCCCACCCCCACCACCCCCGATTTCCCAGTTTTGAGGAATTACAAGTAAATTTGTAATAGAAATCTGCAGGCAGAACTTTGGAGGGTAGGTGCCAAGGCACGGAATTGCTGGACTGTTCTGAGAACGCATGTGTGAACCAATGCGAAGTTGCCAGCCTGTCTCAGGCTATGCTCCTGTGCAGTCCCTCCAGCCTTGTGGGAGGGTTTCAGCTGCTTTACATTTAGATCTCTGTGTTTGCGAGTTTTTGTTTTAGTTTTGGTTTGAGTGTAAAAGCTTTGCAGTGTCACTGTCTTACCTCACGGTTTGCACCTCTCGGCATCTGGTCCTTCACTACGGTGTCTATCAATTCTTTGCTGAAGTAGCATTTTTAGTTTGTCAAATATTTTTATTACTGTGTGTGTGTGTGTGTGTGTGTGTGTGCACGCGCGCGCGCGCGCGCGTGCCCCACAATGCCCTTGTGACAGTCAGAGGATAACCTGAGGTAGTCAGTTCTCTCCTTCCATTAAGCAGGTCCTGGGGATTGAATTCAGGTTGGCAGCAGGCATCTTTATCCATTGAGCCATCTTGCTGGCCCTAAAGTGGGTTTCTTGCAGGCAACACACATTCAATTCTTTCTTCCCTGCTTCCCATGAGTTCTCCCTGCTGTGACATGCTGAAAATGTGTTTCTATCAGTGTAGTTTTTTAAGGATAGTTTTCACTGACTACTAAGCATGGCTGAGCAGCGGCCTCTGACGAGGCACCCCTTTCCTGAAAGCTCACAGTTTGTAATGGTGGGTGGATGATCTCTGCCCAGCTTGTCACTTATTTTCAATTCTAAGGTATTCTCCCACATTGCCAGTTTTCAGATGTTTGCTTTTGCTATGTTCTGATATAAATGTCTTTTTCCTCATGGTGTCTTCCTGTTCTTTGAGCTTCTTAGAACATAGGCCTGCAGTTTGTGTGATGTGTAGATTTGGCTGCTACTCTACTGGGTATCCCGGCAGCTCCATGCATGTGTGTTTCATTGTTTGCCATTGTTCCTTCTGGTCAGTGCCAGCACCCGGCCACCTTGGGCGTGAACTCAGCAGACAGTCCCACTGCCCCCAGAGGAGGTACCACTTCCAGGTGCTCTAACACACCCAGGATCTTAGGATCCCTGATTTTGTTTTCTTTGTCTGTATGTGAAAAGTCATTTCCTCCAGTCATGTGTTTGCAAACATTGATGCAACCACCTGCACAGAACACGGGTCTTGTTCTTAGGAAAACCAAACATGTCAAGTACTGCAGATCCAGAGAGATGTTGTCCGTGGTGGGGTTGCCTTTCCCTTCAGACAAGCTTTGCAAAGGGCAGGAGGAGCAAACCACTTCCCAGCATCTCTTGATGAGTCCTGAGTACAGGGGTGCGTCCCCTGCGAACCCACACTGTTTCAGGCTTGTAGACCCAGAAAGAGGAAGAAGCTGTAGATAACAGCTTCATGCTTGGCAAATGCCTTAGATTTCTGTTAGAAGATACCAAAAGAAAGGCTTTGTCAAAAGCCAGCGTCTGGTTGCTTGTGAGTGTTCAGAGAATGTCCCTGAGGTCGGGTAGGCTGAGTCTGTGCACTAATAGGATTGGGTTTAGTCTGTGTTGCAGCCATGAGTGAGCAGATGGGGTCACAGCGTCCCCATCTCCGCAGCGGTAATGTTACGGTGACGTCATGGTCATTCTCCTAACACTCACCATGCTCGTGCCCCTCAGAGTTTTCTTCCTAAGTCAGTGTTGCTTTCTAAATTAGAATGCTAGAGGTATCGGAGAGTATGAAGAATCTTTTAAAATATGACATGAATTAGAAAAATCATAAAATGCTAATTAATTTAGCTTCTGGAAAACATACAGTCTGTGTATGGCAAAAGGAACAATAGAGTCATGGCCAGGCACCGTGTTAGAAACTTGTAGCTCAGCACTTGAAAAGTGTGAGCAGGTGGGTCAGGACATTAAAGTTATTCTTGACTACACAGAAAGTTCCAGGCTAGCATGGGTTACATGAGACCCTGTCTAAAGAAGGGCAAGGGAGGAGAAGAGAGGGGAGGGGGAGGGGAGGAGGAGAGGGGAGGGGAGGGGAGGGAAGAGAAAAGAAGGGAAGAGAAGGGGGAGATGGAGGGGATGGAAGTGGAGAGGGAGAAGAGCAGAAACTTTTATTTTAAACGTATGCGTGCTGGTGAGATGACTCATTAGGTAAAGGTGCCTGCCACTGGGCCTGATGGGCAAAGTTCCACCTTGGAGCCCACCTGGAAGAGAGAACCAGCTTCTACAAGTTGTCCCCTGACCTCTGACCTCCTGTGTGCTGTGGCATACGAGTCCACTCTCATGTGCGCGCACACAGACATATACAGAGAAATAATTAAATGTGATATTTTTAAAACCTGGAAAAGTAGAAAGAGGAAAGATTATATTTTTACAGTATATAGTCAACAAAGGGCTGATTTCATAATGTAAACTAAATAAGCTGCCTAGAGAGATATGAATGGCTTGGCTATGCACTCGCTCTGAAGTGTGTACCTAGCTTGGATGGAGAGTCCTTACTCCTGGATATCTGGACTAGGCCCCACTATCGACATTCCTCTCCGCATCGCCTGTCTTGCCTGAGCTCTGGACAGGATTGCCCACTGAGCTCTTGCTTCTGGCCCTGCAAGCTCTTTCTACACTGAGTCTGCACTGAGACGTTCCCGAGCCATTCCCACACACAGACATGGTCCACAGGCTTCTGAGCCACATGGTAGGAGGTGGTTGTGGAAACGAGCACAGTCCTCGGTGCAAATGTCTGGGTTAGATTTGCTTCACTGCGACAGAAAACACTCAGGAGTCAACACAGGAGGAAGAAATACCTGGGTTCAGTGTCAGCCATTCTATCCAGAGGTAGCCGGCTCCACTGTCGCTGGCTGTGCCATCAGGACACCTTGGAAAGAAGCATGTTGTGAAACAGCCCTGGCCACGTTGTGACATCAGCAAGCAGAGAAGGATCTCCTGCTTGAAATCCATTAAGCTAGGAATCTGAAAATAGATTAATTTGTGAATCAAAACCCTCATGATGCAGCACCCCTCCTCTAAGCTCACCTCACCGGGAACCAGGCCTCCATCACACAACGCAAACCGTGTCACAAGGCAGCCAGGGCATAACTTTTGACTGAGTTTGAGTGGCAAAGGCAAAATTGAGCTTGCTGAGTATGCAGTGTTATCCTTTATGTAAAAAAGTGTGTGCAGTGTGTGCATGGAACAGGAGACCACATACAACAAGGGAACAGTGTGTGTGGGGTGTGTGTGTGTGTGTTGGCCTGTAAAATGCCCTTAGTAGGCTCACAGGCCAAATGATAGGACATACTGCCATGGTACCTTCTGGACATTTTGACATGTGTATTTAAGAACTTCTTAGAAGAGTAAATTCACTGTTGTAACAATGTATTTACAGGGATGAAAATGAACCTGCCCAAATAGAAGACTCAAGTGCTGTTAAACCTGATGGCTGGCTTGATGATGAACCAAAGTTTATCCCCAATCCTAAAGCTGAGAAACCTGAGGACTGGTGAGCATTCCTTAGTTTCACGAGGTGCCAAGTGTATCTTGATTATTTACTACTTCTCATTGCTTCCTAAAAGCCTGGGAGCTAATATCTGATCATTGCAGGAGTGACGACATGGATGGAGAATGGGAGGCACCACATATTCCTAATCCAGCCTGTCAGATTGGATGTGGAGAATGGAAACCTCCCATGATCGATAACCCAAAATACAAAGGAATCTGGAGACCACCAATGATCAATAATCCTAACTACCAGGTGATAGCACTGTCCCCGTTCTGCAGTAAGGTCGGATCGTTTTATCTCATCCTCACCAGTGTCTGCAGCTCTTAGAAGTCTCATTTGTAATTTTATGAAGTTAAAGAAAGTCAACCGCTGGGTGTGGTGGCGCACGCCTTTAATCCCAGCACTTGGGAGGCAGAGGCAGGCGGATTTCTGAGTTCGAGGCCAGCCTGGTCTACAGAGTGAGTTCCAGGACAGCCAGGGCTACACAGAGAAACCCTGTCTCAAACAACAACAACAACAACAACAACAACAAAAACCCAAAAAGAAAGAAAGAAAGAAAGAAAGAAAGAAAGAAAGAAAGAAAGAAAGAAAGAAAGAAAGAAAGAAAGAAAGAAAGAAAGAAAGAAAGAAAGCCAACTAATTTAGGAAAGAGGGACTACATGGATCTCCCTAGGAGGGGAAGATAGAATAGATGTTATGGGTGGACTGCGGGTGGGTGGGGATCAGATTGGGGAGTGATGAGGTAAAGACAGAGAGTGAAGGGAGAGATGGCTGGGATTGGGGGACCACTTGAGGGATAGGAACCTAGTGCAGTGGAAACTTCCTGGAATCTATGAAGGTGATCCTAGTGAGGGGTCCTGGTAATGGGGAATACAGAGTCCCAACTAGTCATCTCTGTAGCCAGGCAAGGCTTCCAGTGGTGAGAGCAGGGCACATTCAATTGAGTCATTGGCTAAGAAGATCCCATGGAACTCCCTAAACAAGCCAGGCTGTTGCAAAGCGTTGCTGTCTGAAAGCTGATGGGGGTGGGGGTGGGAGAATGGGGGCAAGAGAATTGTACCCAGACACTTCCTGTGAACATGGAGAGGTTGCGCTGGTGCCTACCTGGAGTCCCCACCCTACATTCTAGTCTGTGGTGCAGGAAGGTACACTGTAAGCTACAGAAACAGAAACATGGACACCAGCCCAGCCACAAAACCTTTGACCTACAGTCTGTCCTGCCTGCAAAATATGCTAGGGCATTTGTGGCACAGAAATTGGTGGGAGTGGCCAGCCAGTGTCTGATCTGACTTAAGGCCCACTCCATGAGAAGGAGCCCATGCCCAGTATTGCTTGTGTGACCTGGAACCAGAGACTAAATAAATAGCACAGACCCCTAGGGTAAAACCAAACAGCAACAGTCTTTTAAGATAACATATCAATAAAAAAAAAATGAATGTAGCATCTTTTGTTGGGCGTGGTAGCACACACCTTTAATCCTAGTACTCGAGAGGTAGAGTTAGAAGGATCTCTGTAAGTTTAAGGCCAGTCTGGCGTACAGAGCAGACAGATAGGAAGGGATATAGAGATAGAATGATGGTTTACACACACAAATGTGGTTGTATATTCTAATTCTTCACTACTGTCTTTCTTCATAGCATTCATTTATCACAAAGTGTGTGTGTGTGTGTGAGTGTGTGTGAGAGAGAGAGAAGGTATGTGTGTGAGTGTATGTGTGTGTGTGTGTGTGAGTGTGTGTGTGAGTGTGTGTGAGTGTGTGTGTGAGAGAGAGAGAGAAAGTATGTGTGTGAGTGTATGTGTGTGTGTGTGTGTGTGAGTGTGTGTGTATGTGCTCGCGTGTGCGAGTGCCTGTGATTGTTCTTCATCTTACTGTTTTTGAGACACTGTCTCTCAGTAAACCTGGATCTTTCTGACTCGAGTAGACTGACTGGCCAACAAATCCCAGGGATCCCCTGCCTCCATCTCCTCAGGGCTGGGATTACAGCCATTGTCTGACAGCACCAACTTTTTAAACAGTGCTACAGACTAAACTCAGCTCCTGTACCTTCACGCAGGGGCACACATGTTACCGCCGGAGCCATCTCCCCATCCCTTATAAAAGGCTTCCTCTGGACCATCTAGAGACTGCCATATCCAGAGATCCATCCCATAATTAGCCTCCAAACGATGACACCATTGCATACACTAGCAAGATTTTGCTGAAACGACCCTGATATAGCTGTCTCTTGTGAGACTATGCCGGGGCCTACCAAACACAGAAGTGGATGCTCACAGTCAGCTATTGGATGGAGCACAGGGCCCCCAGTGGAGGAGCTAGAGAAAGTACCCAAGGAGCTAAAGGGATCTGCAACCCTATAGGTGGAACAACATTATGAACTAACCAGTACCCCAGAGCTCTTGACTCTAGCTGCATATGTATCAAAAGATGGCCTAGTTGGCCATCACTGCAAAGAGAGGCCCATTGGACACACAAACTTTATATGCCCCAGTACAGGGGAACGCCAGGGCCAAAAAGGGGAAGTGGGTGGGTAGGGGAGTGGGGGGCAGGGTATGGGGGACTTTTGGGATAGCATTCTAAATGTAATTGAGGAAAATACGTAGTAATAAAAAATATTTTTTAAAAAGGCTTCCTCTTCCGCTCCTTTTTATTTGTGTAATGGCATCACTTTCTCTAAGAGTGTCTTCCTTTGTTCCTTCTCCCAGGGACTCTGGAGTCCTCAGAAGATTCCCAACCCAGATTACTTTGAGGATGACCACCCCTTCCTCCTGACTTCTTTCAGTGCGCTGGGCTTAGAGCTTTGGTCCATGACTCCTGACATCTACTTTGATAATTTTATCATCTGTTCAGAAAAGGAGGTGGCCGATCAGTGGGCTACAGATGGCTGGGAACTGAAGATAATGGTGGCAAATGCTAATGAGGTGCGACAGTGACCGCAGACAAGTTATGCAACTGTGGGTGGGCCTCAGGGGACTCACTCCTGGCTGTGGGTGATACCGATGCAGTAACTACTAAATGCCAAGGAAAGGGACTTGAATACATCTTATAGACAGAATATCGAGGTTTTCTGCATAGACTTCATGGTGAATTCAAATTATAATAGCCCTAATGAGACTCAAAGTCCAATTGTGTTTATAACATTAAAAAAGCCGTCTTTGCGCTTTCAAGTCAGCCTGCCAAGGCTGAGAGCTGTAACAGGAATCTGTACCCATTCCAACTATTTTTACTTAGAGAAATGCCAAGTTACCTAACGTCAGCATTACTGTGTTTGTTTCCACTGCTGTGCTGTGTGCTCTGGGCTAGCTGGCCTGTGAGCTTGCTGACTCCACACGCCACCTCACCCTGGGGGCGCTGGGATCACAGGCCACTGCATCCGGCATAGTATGAGGGTGTCAGCACTTTAATCTACTGAACCATTTGCCCACGACCAGTTGGTTTCTTTAGACACTTGACTGTTACAAGTGAAATATGTTGTGGCCTCAGATTTTATTTTAATAAAATAAAATTCATACCCAAGGGCCACTTGTGAAATTGTTCATAGAAAAAGAAAAAGAAAAAGAAATCACAATGATCCCTGAGTGACTTTATCAGGAAGTTCTTTGACAGAACATATTATCAAAGGTGTCTTTTTCAGTGTGTGTGTGTGTGTGTGTGTGTGTGTGTGTGTGTGTGTGTGTGCGCGTGTGTGCACTGGGAGAGAGTGAAAGATGTACATAATCTGTGGAAGTCTGTACCTCTATGCTGATGTCTCCCGCAGCCTGGTGTACTCCGACAGCTGGTGATAGCCGCAGAGGAGCGCCCCTGGCTCTGGCTCATGTACCTGGTGATGGCCGGCTTGCCCGTTGCATTAGTTGCTTCCTTTTGTTGGCCAAGGAAAGTAAAGGTAAAGAAAACACCTTGTTTTCAACTTTGTTTTTTCAGATTTGCTTGTGTTCCAGAGTTGTGTGGATCAAGCAGTGTAATGAATTCAATGCGAACGTAATGATTTCAGTCAGGTTCCTGTAAGATTTACCGAGTTTATTATGCACCTCATCAGTTAGTGCAAAAACAAACAAAAAAACAAAACAAACAAACAAACAAAAAAAACCCAGGTAGATAAACACTTTAATGGAGAGGACACGCATTGTCCATTTCAATAATTAGTGTCTGTGCACTAAGAAAGAAAGATAAAATAAAATTAAAATAAAATAAAATAAAATAAAATAAAACTAATGCTTAGCTTTTAGTAAAACCAGCGTTTGTTAAACTACCACAGAAAAAATATGAAGACACGGGACCTAAAAAAACTGAATTATGCAAACTGCAAAGCAAGGCCGCTCTGGAACAAGAGGCAGAGGAGGAGAAGGCCCCAGAGAAGCCAGAAGATGTGCAAGAAGAAAAGAAGCCAGGTGAAGCTGAGGTCGTCACCGTGGAAAAGGGTAAGACTGTGCTTGTGACTTGGGGCCCCGGCCCCGGCACTGCTGCCAGCGCTGACAGAATTGTCTGCCCTGCTCTGGGTCTGATGTGCACAGGAACATCAAGAGCGTGATTAGCCATCCCCTGAGAGGGACAGCCCTCTGAGCAGTCACCATGTCTGCCCTGCTCGTCCTTAGGGCACAGGCTTTTGTGCTTCTGAGAGCACAGATGAGCTGCAGTGTGTGCACAGTTGTGTGCCCAGGCATACCCTCACCCGACGGGGCACCCACAGCAGTCACACAGTTCCACCCAAGCCTAGCTTGATGAACAGTGGGTTCCTTACGGTGCATGGGTGACTCAAAGGCAGCATGCATGTGTGCACATATATGTCATGGAACACCTGCAGAAGTCAGAGGACAAAGCACAGGACTAAGTTCTTTAAGAAGAACTCTGTGTGTGTGTGTGTGTGTGTGTGTAAGTAAATTTAGGTTGTAAGTTCTCAGTCTTTTTAACTTACTAGTGCATTATATTGATGCTTCTGCCTACTTTAGAGAGCATTCACAAATAACTAATTTGGGAATACTTAAATATCAAAGGGGCCTTGTTTTAGAAGGCACTTTTGCACTTCTGCACTGTCCAGCACTGCGCGTGTGCAAACGTGAGGAAAGCAGAGGTAGCTAGCGCATGCTGGCTTCCACTTCCTCAAACTTCCGCTTCCTCAAACCTAATTCTTGGCAAAGTAAGTTTTTACTTTTTATAAGGACTTGTTCTCTTTTATGTTATGTCTCTGCCTTTAATGAAATCTGTATTCCAGAAGTAATTGGTGAACCGGAAGAGAAGAGTAAGGAAGACAGAGAAACTCTAGAAGGTCAAGAGGAAGTGAGCAAGCTGAGTAAATCTGGATCAGAGGATGAGGTGAGCCCTCCTCACAGGACAGGAGCAAGCTTTCTCCCGGCCTCCCTGTCTCCAATTCTCCTGTAAGTGAAGGCAGAAAAATGCTGACATGTTGTTACCTGGACACCTGATGGAGGAGCAGGTCACCTGTGCCCACCACACACAATGTAAAGGTAGACTGCACTGGTGAAAATGACCGTAGCTCTATTGTAGAGATGGACAGAGATGGCTGAGTATATAAAATGCAGTCCTCCTGTGGAAAGCACAGAGCTGCGGGCAGACTTGCCCCCATCCACCCTCTAGCCATTTTGTTCTCTTGTGTATATTTGTCAATAAGCTAAGTTATTTTTCAGTAGCACCATTTTGTGAAATTGGTCTGAATGTTGCATTGTGAATGATGTAGCTCCATAATGTCTTCGTGCATGTACTCTGCTCTTAAAGTTTGCTTTGAGGTACAAACACATCCTGAAAGTAGAGAGGGGGAAGTGTCCGCGCGTTCCTTTTTACCTCTCTCCTCATTTCGTTGGAAACTTTCATTCCAGAAGTTCTGAAATGGTCTCTGTAAAACCAGCTTAGGATTTTTTACTCACAGAGCCCCTGAGGTGAAGTCTCTATCAGTGGAAATCACACAACTACTTCCTATGAGATTGAGACCATGTTCTGAGTCATAAATAATGCTGTGGGGCGAATACTCGTGTTCTTTGTCACGTGCTTACTTGATAAGCAGGGTTATTTGGGGAGAGACATCAGGCCAGTGTAAACAATTAAAACCCCAAGGCATCTTTGTGAAGTACAGGAGCCTGTGTCACACAGCACTGGACAGTTAGCACACACATTTGAAAGAATGCAGAATAAGCCTGCTGTTGTCAACAGTTACAGATTACATGAAAAGAAACATTCCCAGCATTCATTGTTTTCCAGATGAAGGACGCTGATGAGAGCCCAGGATCTGGAGATGCCCCACTGAAGTCATTGCGGAAGAGGAGGGTACGGAAGGATTGAAGCGTCAAGGGTCGCAAATCCCAGAGAGAGAGAGAGAGAGATCGGGCATCTAGAGTCAGGGTGTCCAGAAGGACAGTGACTGCGCATCTGCACAAACTCTTTCTAAGTATCTAGCAATGTTACTCTTTCAGACACTTCTTTCTATCTTTCTTTTGGGGGGTGGGGGGAAGTAACTTTGAAGTTAACTGGTCTTTGAATTTAGAATAAAAGAAAAGTGGCACATTACATGAGAGCCAAGAGATTCGTCTCCTTAGAAGTTACAGCTTAACAGCTGGAAGGAAGGTCGTTTTGGTTTTATGGAGAAAAAATAATGTGCTTTTTGTTCACCTGGTATTGGAACACCTGCTACTGGGCTCTCATCTGCAGAAAGGAGCAGGTTAGTTTTATCCTGAGCTGTAGGTTTGCTCTGTTGTACAGGCTGAAGGTGATAAGAGTCCGTGAATGATCGTTCAATGCTGTCAGCACTATAAAGAGTGTGTGAGCGAGCCACACTTCCCTGGCTTGAGTTACACTTTTCTTAAGTCAGTCCACTTAGCTTAGAGATTCCCTGAAGAGGTGCTGTGTTGGCAGGCGTGTCAACTGAGTGGCTGTTTAAGAGTCACTCACTCCATCACCGGGAAATATGCAAGCATAGTTTACAAGATAATAGGCTTGTCAAAACTAAATAACGTACACTTTTTTTTTCAAGCTCTTGTAGCCACTTCATGCCCAGTGGCTTACCTCGTTCACCAAATTGGGTGCACACTCACTGCTCTTGGAAATGAAATTTAAATATTTTTCCCATCTAAATTATATCCTCCGTATGGCTCATTATTGGAAAGGTTTCTTTTATTGGTGTGGGATTCTAACGGTTGTATCCAATTCTGCCACTATGTCTTTTTACCATGCTTTCCTGCTGACAAGGTCACCCTCAGAGCTGCATCTGAAGTGGGAGCCCAAACAAACTACCTTATCAGCAGTATTGCTGTATTTAAAATACTTTATTGAAGAACTTTCTACTCTTAAGTACCAGGTGTCAACCCTTTGAAAGGCCATTCAAGTCCACCTGAAGACCAGAGGATGACTTTAGTACTGAGTCCCTATGGAACTTCTTATGAGTTGGGGTTTGTTTTGTAAAGATGCACACCCCACCTTCTGACTCCCTCACATAGGTACATTCAGAACTCACACACTGAAAACAAACCCTAGCTTCACCTCCTTAAAGGGGGCTGAGCTGAGCTAATGGCGTTGTTTGCATCTTCCATACTGGCAGAAGGGGAGGGAGTGCTTGCCCTGTGGCCATGCACTGACGTTGATAGACTCCTGGTGAACTTGTAACACAGCTAACCATAACTAGAATGTACTTAGCAATAATAGGGCTTAACATAGCTTTCAAGGGCTCATTTTTTTCCTTTGAATTAGTCACTTGAACTAATTATAAATAAAAATGTATCTCAAAATAAAAAACTATGCTTCAGATATTTATACCTTGGTATAAATCAGGCTTGACCTGGGACTTGTGTTAAAGCTGTTTTAACTCTTGGCTGCAGATTGACTCTGCATGGACATTTGACTAAACTCAGGAGCTTGCAGTGGTAATGTCTGAGCAACCGAGTTTTATTTTTATAGTTTGTCAATACAAGGGTTTACTCTGTAGCTCAAGCTGACTTGGAACTCCTAGATAGCCCAGGCTGCACTTAGATTGATGCAATCCTCCTCTATCAACCCCTCAGTACTGGGACAGCAGGCGTGAGGAGCCATGCAAACATCACTACAAACTCCTGGCTGTGGATGTGCCGTGGCTGACAGGTCACTAAACTAAAACCCTGTGGGGGACACATGACATCTATGCAACTGAAAAGAGTTTTAGTGGCCAAGTGGTTTTTTTTCTTTATTCTAGTCTGATTTTATTTTTTATAATTACTTGAATTTATCATTTTCCCTAATAAAAGATAAATATATATGTATATGTGTGTGTCTTGCTTTCTTGGTCTTTTTCAGCATTTTAGTAATTTTCTTTTTTGTTTTTTTTTTTTTGAGACAAGGTTTCTTTGTATAGCCCTGGCTGTCCTGGAACTCACTCTGTAGACCAGGTTGACCTCAAACTCAGAAATCCGCCTGCCTCTGCCTCCCAAGTGCTGGGATTTAAGGCATGCACCACCAATGCCCAGCATGATTTTCTAAAGATTTATTTTACTTGTATGTTCATGTACCTGGATTTGTGTATACACGGGTATGCAGGTACCCATGGAGACAAAGGGAGCATTGGTCATGAGCTTCCTTCCATGTGGGTGCTGGGAACTGAACTTGGCTCCTCTGCAAGAGCAGCCTTGCTCTTATTGGCTGAGCTGTCTCCTCAGCCTCTGCTTTCTATCCTTGAAAATACTCTCACGTCCATTGACCATTGTCTAGAATATCAATGTTGGTTAGTCTCCATTTGGAGGAATACATGGTGGAAGTTGTTGTAAATAATTATTAAAAATCCCACTGCGGGTTTCTATCTGCCTTTGACCATTTATGTTCTCAGATGAAAGACACACACAGCCCTATTTTAATATGCCTTAATCTGCACAATAACGGGGCAGCTGCCTACCCTCCATGCTGTTACAATCTGCCTCCCACCGATAACAGGAAACCACCACTCTTTACTGTGTTCCATCTGGGCTGCTCTTGGCCAGCCCACATGGCCGTTTCCTTTACTTTTACCTCATGTCTGCTTGCTCTCCCTCCCTCCTGGTAATTCTTCTTCCACTGAGGCTCCTCCTCTCCTCTCACACAAACCCTCCAAGACTCAACCCCACCTATCTCTCTTCTGCCCAGCTATTGGCTGCTGGCATCCTTATTCACCAATCAGGATTAACTTGGGGGCAGACTCCAGATCCTGGGCCACACTTAGCATTGCAATAGACAGTAAAAGACAAAACCTGAACAGAAGTGCTTGTACAAGGTGAACCACTGTGATGGATTCAGTATACCACAATGTCTAGAATTCTTCAAATGGGTAAAGAATAAGGAGAGATCTGAGGTCCAAAGTTCTCCTCTGAAGAGATATGTGTGTGTGCATGCACATTTAAACTAATTTTGTATTTAATAGAAACTGTTCAGAATAGTCAACCTGAAACTTAAACTCTAGACACTTACCTATATAGTTCTCGTCTAGATTTTGACTGTATGTTTTACCTTTAGCAAGATGTAAAGATGAAATATAGGGTGACTCAGACAATTGCTTAAATCTTTTATATAAAATAATTTGCAGAAAACATACATACAATAATCTTCAATCATTTATTCTCAAATCATATAGATACTATATTTACCTATGAGGTGGTTAGGAAATGAAGCTCTTAATTTTTTCTACTACTGTGATAAGACACCATGACCAAGGTACTTATAAAAGAAAGTGTTTAATTGTGTTTAAGGTTTCAGCCACAATGGCAGAGCAAAGGTATGGCAGTGTAAGACTCCAAAAATTGCTGAAGGAAGACCCCAGACTCAGATAGTATGCAAAAACAAAGAGTGTTTATTCTGCAGAAACATCCAGCGTTGAGGGTCAACCTCAATGGCTGAGGGTCAACCATTCTCCAAAATGGTGACCCCAGACAAGGGCACACAGGCCTTCTTATAGGGAACCAGGGTAACTCTCTAGAAGAACTAGGTAATATGAAATTTCATTGGTGGGTGCTAGGGGGTCACAGGTGGTCAGTGGTCTGCATTCCTGTCATGAACATTTAACCATGTGATGAAATATGACTGCCCAGTGCAGATATTGCAGATATTACCATCCTGAGATATTTCCCCTTTTGTGGTTACCCCAGGCTGTTCTTTGGGAGGGGCTTTTAGGATCTTGTTCTGGATTTCATGGTCTGTCCCTGGAGCTGCTGTCTTCTGGACTCAGGATCTGTTCCTGGAGCTGGTGCTGTATGGCCTTTTTTGAAATCAGGCCTGGTCCTCAAATGGAGACAAATGGGGTTCGTGTTTTCCTTACAGCGGCAGGAACAGCTGAGAACTTATGTCTTGATCTGCAAGTAAGAGGCAAAGAGTACCCTGGGAATGGCACAAATCTTGTAGAACATCAAGGCCCACCTCAGTGACACATCCTTCAACAAGAGACACCTCCTAATCCTTCCCAACAGCTCCGCCATCCGGGAACCAAGGATTCCAATATATGAGTCCCTGGGGGCCATTTTCATGACAGGTTAGATGAGGCAGGCCGATGGAAGAGAATATTAACTTGGAAACATTCAAACGTTTTATTGGTTTTTTGTTGTGGTGGTGGTGGGATTTTGCTTTGTTTTACTTTTTGGCTATGTGTATGTCTGCATGGGGTAGCACGTACCCCTGGAGCTGTGCTTACAGGAAGTTGTAAGCTGCTCATTCAGGTGCTGGGAACTTTGCAAAAATGGTATGGACTTAGCCACTGAGCCTTCTCTCTGCCTTTGGAAAGATTTAGTGTCTCCTAAGACCCCAGTGCAGAGAACAGTAAGGACGGTCTTAGGTAGGCCCAGGACACTAAGACCCCAGTGCAGAGAACAGTAAGGACGGTCTTAGGTAGGCCCAGGACACTAAGACCCCAGTGCAGAGAACAGTAAAGAAGGTCTTAGATAGGCCCAGGACAACTAGAAAACCATCTTTTCACAACCACCACTGTATCTTCCACATTTTGGAGGGTGTTAAATTAATGCAATCTGCATTCTTTGTTATCTTATGGTTATCTTCAAGTTTTAGTAACAAACATTTGATAAGTCTTCTGTAAACCTTAAAACAAGGTTAATAAATACTTTGTATAACTGATTACCACACATGATTTCAGCTCTCAGCTGAGCATGGTGGTACACACTTTTAATCCCAGCACTTGGGAGGTAGAGGCATGTGGATCTCCCTGTGTTTAAAGCCAGCCTGGTCTACACAGTGAGTTCCAGGGCTACGTAGAGACACTGTGATGGAGTAACAGAAGTCTTTGGTACAGTGAACCTGTCATTTAGATTTCATTAATTTCTGGTTTTAGTGGAGTCAACTGTAGTTTTCTGGAAGAAGTAGCTAAAAGGCAATAGAATCATTCACAGTTGTCCATGTGACAGTCTCGCTTGACAAGCGATCTTAAGAATGAAAGCAACCTCTGATGGTCATCTTGCTTATGACAGCATTGAAGAAGTCCTAGCAACAATCAGGAATGAGGATTAACTCAAGGCTGAAGAAAGCATTATCAAGCAGTAAAGCTTCTGACTGTAAAATTAATCTTAAGTTCTAAAATTCTACTCTCACCTTTATCCTAGGAAAAAGGACCACATACTAAAGGGGAAGGGACTGGCCAGGAGGCATTACGATCTAGCTGGAAGTAGATGTACAAAGTGGCTTTTTTTTTTTTTTTACAAAGTGGCTTTTAACTGGCTTTTTATACAAAGCTTATTGCTTTGTATAGTTCCAGAAAGGAAAATCTATCTCTGTTCAATTAAGTTCACAACCCTGACACTAAAACTCACTCAGCAGCCCAACCTGACCTCCAAGGTCAACTTTCATATGCATCGTATGCTCACTTCATCCCACTTACCATTAATTTCTATGGATTCTCATGCAAAAACAAGTTGTCAATAAATCATAACATTTTATAAAATCTGAAAAATGCCAAGTTCTGGAGCATCTGGCCCTTTAAGTTCCAAATAAGGGATTGTGGTGTGCAGCAGAACTGTAGTCAGCAGCAGGAACATGAGTGTCTGTGTTGAAAGACGCTCTTCTTTGGGACCCAGTGGGGAGGAGCCACCATCTGTCTGACTGCTATCATAATAGTACAATCTAGGTGACTTCTAAACAATAAATTTGTTTCCACAGTTCTAGAGGCCAAGGTGAAGCTATGTGTCTTGGTGTTCTATGAAAAGACACCATGACCTCAGCAACTCTTATAAAGGAAAACGTTTACTGGGGCTGCCTGACAGTCTCAGAGTTCAGTCCATTTTCATCAAGGCAGGAAACATGGCAGCATGCAGGCAGGCATGGTACTGGAGAAGGAGCTGAGGGTTCTGCATTATTTTTTCATATTTTTAACTTTTTTATTCTTTGTGAATGTCACATTTTGTACCCCAATCCTACTCATCTCCCCATCCCTTCATACCTGCCCTCCAAATTGTTATGGAAGCTATAGTATGTGAGACTGTGTCCCACAGTATG